>NW_012267266.1:4634662-4662568 GCF_000151885.1 Dipodomys ordii
AAAAAAAAAAACCTCAGGGAAGGTAGGGAGGGAAGGGATGGTAGGGGGAAAACAATGGAGGGGGTAACAATGCTCAATAGGAAGTGTACTCTTTACCTTACTCATGTAACTGTAACCCTCTGTATAGTATCTTTACAATAAAAAATAAAAAAATATTTTTTAAAAAAAGGCAGAAACTCCAGGGGAAACAAAGCTCAAACAAAGCAAATGGTACCAGGTAAGAAAAGTGGGAACCATCTCAAAAAGAACCTACATAAAGCTTCTGAAAACAAATGTGCCCTGCCTTACCTCTTCCATGCATTTATGGTTTTCTAGCAAGCCAGGCTGTCTGTATAGTCAAGCTACCTGAAAACTACACATTCCACATACCTTTAAAGAAGACACCATATATTATATAACTGTTTAGTTTTTATCCTAGATTCTTACATTGCTTAAAATTTAGGAATTTCATTAATAGGGAGTATATTGGCTATTCATGGCCAGCCAAGATAGTTTTAGGCTAATAAAGGATAGGGGGCTAACCATTATAATTAGACAATTGGGGTTTGGAGGTCAGTTTTACTTGGAGGAAAGAGGGACTGGAGAATGAGTATCAAATAATTAGTCAATATATTGTGCCTATATCACAAAACTATAGAAAATTAAATTCGGTGGAGCTACCTTGTTAGTGCAAATTATCAATGTGAGGAGGGTGAAATGTCCCAATTCTATTACTAGGGGCATATAAGCTTTTCATTTATGGTAACTTTTCAGACTGTTGTTCCCTTGGTTGGTCCTGACTTTTGACGTAGGTCATGGGAATTCCTCAGATTTGCAGCAATTTGGGCAGAGTAGAAATGGCTTGGAGACCTCCTCGAAAATGTATCTAACATCTGAAATACAGGTAATCTTGTTGGGACTCATGACTTAATTAACCTGTGATTCTACAGTAATTTCTAGTAGTATAGATTAGATGGGGCATTTTAGAGGGTCGGTCCTTATCAAAAAAATTGGCATATGGGCTGGGAAGGTGGCTCAGTGGTAGAGTGCTTGCCTTGCATGCCTGAGGCCCTGGGTTCGATTCCTCAGCACCACATAAGCAAAAAGAAAAAAGCCAGAAGTGGCGCTGTGGCTCAAGTGGTAGAGCGCTAGCCTTGAGCTGAAGAGCTGAGGGACAGTGCCCAGGCCCAGAGTTCAGGCCCCACGACTGGACCCAAAAAAAAAAAAAAAAAATTGGCATAATCCTCTGTGGCCATAGACTCTAAACCTCTCCTTGTCTGTCAGAAGCTTATTGCCACCAGCCCTGCCCAAAAGTCATGTAGCACTCTTTACTTATGTAAGTATGTATATATGCATGCATGTATTTAGATGCCAGTCCTGAGGCTTGAACAAGGCCTGGGTGCTGTCCCTGAGATTTTTTTTCTAAAGGCTACAGTTCTACCACTTGAGCCACAGCACCACTTCTGAGTAGTTTATTGGATTAAAACTCTTACAGACGTTCCTGCCCAAGCTGGCTTCAAACCGCAATCCTCAGATCTCGGCGTCTTAAGTAGCTAGGATTTCAGGTGTGAGCCAGCGTTATGTGGCACTCTTACTTCTACTGAATCTCCAGGAAAAAGGGTATCCCAACCTGAAATTGGCCCAGAGACATTTAATTCCAGTTAGAGGAGAAATAATGAAAAGAAATGAAGTCAAGAGATTCACAAATGACTCACGATGAAATATTTTTTCTTTGCTAAAATAAAGTCTCTAGTTCAAAGTGTTTCACTGTAACACAAAGTGGTGAGGGGAAAAGCCTTTAACTGAAGAATGAAATTCTGCCTTGAGTTAGAAATTTGAGGCATATAAAACAAATTATAAAAATTCTTTTCCTTTTCTCAGACATATGCAATTATAGGTCTTTATTATTATAAATGCAACTTAAGTGTTTGCAGTTTGGTACTACAAAGCCTATGATTATGTCTCAAGCAATTAAAACTCACATTATTTAATACATATATAGGATGGGGTAGGTGATGAGAATGGAAGGCATAGAAAGGGGAAAGATGTGAGAAAGGGGTTAGAACTAAGAAGTGATGAGAAATATCACAAGCTAATCTTTAAGGGAAACCTTAGTTACTGATTTTCAGAATGAAATAAAAAGTATACACTTGGGAGAAGCTCCTGGAACAAAGTTTTTTTGTTGTTGGTTTTCTTTGTTGTTTTGTTTTGTTTTCTGTTGGTCCTGGGGTTTGAACTCTGGGCCTGAGTACTGTCCCTCAGCTCTTCAGCTCAAGGCTAGCGCTCTACCACTTGAGCTACAGCGCTTTTCTGGTGGTTTATTGGAGATAAAGAGTTTCATGGACTTTCCTGCCAAGGCTAGCTTTGAACCTCAATCCTCACATCTCAGCCTCCTGAGTAGCTAGGATTACAGGTGTGAGCCACCGGCGCCTGGCTTAGAAAAAAGTTTTAAAAGTCACTGGTTCATCCAGTGCTTCTGAGTGTATGTTAGTTGTATATATACCAGTGAGGTTTGAGTGCCCAACCATCATTGTTGGAGGAATAAAAGTTGAATAAACTTATAAGTACTCAGCCTTTTTAAGCCCCAGTTTCCTTAACTAAAAAATGCTTCTGTGGAAAAGTAATCATTACTGGTATACAGTAGGCACTCAGCAAGTTATCAGCTTTGTGAGTATGACAAGGGAGACTGAGGATAACACAACTGATCCCAATCAAGGACTCTCCAACTCCAGTGCAGACAAGGGCTGTCCTCTGTTTAGCTGCCACACTGAGCTCATTATCATGCTGGTACTTAAGGCCCTGGGCTGGCAGTGTTCTTAATTCTTGTCACTCAAACACAGTTTCTAATACATAGGCTGCTTTCAAGAGACTGGCTTCCTGAACACAATCTTTGTACATTTGGAAATTACAACTTATGCTGTCATGTGAGTACTGTGAACAAAATTACGGAGACACAAACGAAATTCTCCAATTTTAGCTCAAATACTGGGGTTATTAACTTGCATAGTAGACTGACGTATGCACTCTATCCATAATTAACATCAGAATAACACTCAATTTATGTACAAAAAACATTAGATGCAAAATTTGTAATACATTTAATGTTTCCTTTGGAATGTTTTTACATTCCAATGTCACGTCACTATAAATCCAAACATACAAGACATAACATTTTACATGAATTCTCATTTTCTGTTCTTAATAGAGACCAATCTACCAAATGGTCTATGGAATATCTCTACCAAATACTATTTTTCTGTACTGCAGTTACAAAACCAAGTACCTTGTATATATGTTTACTATGTACCACATTACCAAAACATAGCAATAAATTAAACAATATAAATTCAATTAGGAAATGAGGTACAAGACTGACATCTAGAAATTTAAATAACAAAACATTTTGTCTTCTTATCACACTAAAACCCAGCCATTTCCATAGATATTTACTATATAAATCTATCTAATCAGCAGCATGTCAAGGTTCATTTCCTTCACTTTAAAATAAGAAGACTGTATGAGTCTAAGGCTCTGGCAATAAGGCTAAACATCTGACCCACATCATCTTCTTTTCTGATCCAAGGTAGGTATCAGAAGTATCATCTTTTTGTGGTATTGGGGACTGAACTCAGAGCCTTGTATTCATTAAACAAGTTTTTCTACCACTTGAGCCATGCTCCAGTCCAGGTTCCTCTTTTTTTTGGCTGGTCCTGGACTTGAACTCAGGACCTGGACACTGTCCATGAGCTCTTTTGCTCAAGGCTAGTGATCTACCACTTTAGCCACAGCTCCACTTCCAGTTTTTGAGTGGTTAATTGGAAGATGGGTCTCACAGGGACTTTTCTGCTTGGGCTGGCTTCAAACCGTGACCTCAGATCTCAGCCTCCTGATTACAGGCTGAACAACTGGCATTGGGCCAGAATCTTTAAATTTTTTTTTTGGGGGGGGTGGTCGGTCATGGGGCTTGAACTCTGGGCTTGGGCGCTGTGGCTGTGCTCTTCAGCTCAAGGAGAGAGCTTCCTCTCCCCCCCCCACTCCCCCCAGCTTGAGCCACAGCGCCACTTCCAGAATCTTTCAATTTAAAGAAATGGGAATTGAGAGGCCTTAGGTAACTTTCCAGGATGCAAGCCCAAGCAGTGTAACTTCAATTTCCTGTTCTCAGTTGCTACCACTTTCTGTACCATCTTTTGAATCTTTTGTCATGATCTGTTTTTATCTGCATTACCATTAAGTGATAGTGTTTACATTTCTAGATAGGAATTATCTACATAATGCTAGTTTGGGACATATGCCCACTGATAAAGACTATCAATTTATACGTTATATATTAGGTGAGTCCTTAAAATTTTTTAGTTGATTAAATCATGTAACAGAAACTTTGGACTACATTTTGTTACTAACAGTTAAGAAAAGTGCAAATATACTTACCTCAATCAACTTGTTGGCATGTTCACGAAAAACTTGAGCATACTCCTTAACTTCTTTCTCATTTCCATTTTTTGCAGCTTCAATCAATACTAAAAGTGGAACATTGGTTTCCAGAAAAGAATCTGAAACATGGTCCATGACAGCTTTGCGGAGCTAGGAATTAAAATTGTGATGTGATGTGATGTTTGTTTGTACTAAGAAGTTGTTTCCTATACCCCTTTTCCACCCTTCACTCCGTTCACATCTTTGTCTTTAATGGAAGCCTATGAAACACTAGCTGTACTTACAGGAGGACCCCTCCTCCTGTAAGAACAATTACTTAACCAGAAACAAGGATTGTGGATACAATCAGTGGCTTACACTGTGGTCACAGAACAGATCCTCAGTGTTTAAGAAAATATCCTTTATTCTTGGGAATTGCAACACTAAGGACTAACTCGTAAAGGAATAACACAACGCTGAAAAGAAAGCAGCTCTGAACTGAACTGGCACATAGCCTTGGGATGTATATAATTAGCCTAATTGTTTAAATGAAATGAGAAGAAATAATACTTTCTAGTTTGTTTGAAAGGGTTAGCAAAGTATGAATATGAACCTTCAAACTTAAAGATTATTTTTTAACCATTTCTGATACTGCTTTATCAAAAGGAAATTGCATGATGATAATGTTCAATATTTAATTTTACTTATTATCAGACATTAACAATAAATGTTCTCCACCAATTCTTGGAAATTGGCTAAATTACTCACTTCAAAAGCCTTAATACATTATTTTATAAGCCTAGCCCTAATTTTTTAAAGATTAAAATTCAATTTGATTCCAAAATGTTAACTGAATTATTTATCATTAAATAAACAGATTGTTTATATTTACTAATATGGAACTTGGCATCCGAAATATTGCTATACTAACATATTTGAATTGGAAACACATCTATCCCAATGAGGTAAGGGATCTAACTGCAAATGTATTTTCAGAATAGGGCAAGTCAAATAAGTAACTAGAATTTCATGTCTACTGTATGTGAGCTAATTTAACAAAATCCTTAGAACTTATTTCCCCAAGTCCTCTTAAATTGACTTTCCTCTTATACATGTTCTTTTCATGCTAGAGCTCATTTATTTCAGTTCATCCCCATGGGACCATATTTATTAATACAAGCCCCCCATCATTATGAAGTTTACAAGTAATAAAACACAGAGCCACTTAAAATCTATTCTTTCAATGAAAAATAAGCCTAGTATTTATTAGGGTTTTAATCAAAACTAAAAATTTGAGAACTTAGAAAAGCAATCACTACTTTCTTTTACCTTACCTGTCTCCGCAAGTCCCTGGTCTTCTTGGTCATTTTATCTATTGCAGAATTGAGTGCATCACTTCTTTCTTTACGTCCAGCCTGTATAAAAGGTCAAGAGATGAACACTTTAGTTAAAAGAAACTGTAATAATACTTTATAATTACATAGAGCTCAAATCAACATTGGATAAACAGTACAATTCAGCTGGGAACAAGGCTTCACACTTGTCTTAACATACACAAAGCCCTAGAACTTGACAAGCAAGCAAACAAGAACAACTTTTTTTCAATCCCAAAGTTGTAAACTAGTGGGGGCAGAGTGATTTTGTACATAAAAACATCTTCTGTTAATAATAATAATAAATTCTTAGATTCCATAGTATCTTTTAAAACAAAAAAAGCAGCATAAGCATTTATTTTCACTACCACGTATTATGTGACCTGCATAACTGTATGTGCTATACTTTCACACAACTAATAGCACCCTGGGTTTGTTCACATGAGCATCCACCAAAAATACATGAGCTAATGCTTGTTGTTTGTTAGGTTCCATATTATCTGATGACTAAAATGACAAGTTTTGTCAAAATAAGAAAAGTCAAGAGACAGGATTTTTTGTTGTTATTTTTTGTTTTTAAGAGACAAGATTCTCAACTTGCACCCCAAGTTGGTCTCAAACTTTTGATTTTCCTGACTTGGCAAAAAAAGTTATGCTTAAAATTTAACCTCAAAAATTAAATTTATTGGTGGACACATGTGGTTCATGCCTGTAATCCTAGCTTCTCAGAGGCTTGACATTTTAAGGATCATAGTTTGAAGCCAACCTAGGCAGGAAAGTCCATGAGACTCATCTCCAATTAACCACATAAAGGCCAGAAGTAGAGCTGTGGCTCAAGAAGTAGAGTGCTAGCATGAGCAAAAAAGCTAGGGACCG
Source organism: Dipodomys ordii (assembly GCF_000151885.1). Taxonomy (NCBI): domain Eukaryota; kingdom Metazoa; phylum Chordata; class Mammalia; order Rodentia; family Heteromyidae; genus Dipodomys; species Dipodomys ordii. Next base: position 4,641,301 of record NW_012267266.1, read on the forward strand.
CTCCCAGGCCCCCTGAGTTCAAGAACTAGTGCCAGCGCAAAATAAATAAATTCATTCATTAATCTGAGTACTGTGGTACATACACACCTGTACACCTGTGAGCCCAGCATTTGGGAGGCTTAAGGCAGAAGTATTTAGAGTTTAAGGCCAGGCTAGGCTAGGCTACATAACAGAGGGTCAATCTCACCCTCTTTCCCTAAAAAGATAAAAAGTTTAACTCAAGGTTCAGCATTCAGCAATTTAATTACTGAATTAGTCCCAGTAAACTGCAAGAACAATGATACTGATAATCTCTGAGATCTGGAGGGAGAGGAGGGCTGTAAGGTCCTTGGACTTGAACTAAGGCCCTGGGAACTGTCCCTAAGCTGCTTTTGCTCAATCAAGGCTAGTGCTCTACCACCTGAGTCAGAGCTCCACTCCCGGCTATTTTAGTAGTCTATTGGAAATAAGAGTCACAGACTTTCTGCCCTGGTTAGCTTCAAAGCACAGTTCTCAGATCTCAGCCTTCTGAGTGGCTGGGATTATAGGTGAGCCACTGGTGCCCAGCTCTCAAACTGTGGCTTTAAAGTAAAATTTAAAATCGATGTACCATGACCAATCAAAATTAATAATATATATCATGCAGCTTAAATCAGACTGCTTTGTAAAATTACTTGATCATATTTTTAGAATTTCCAGGCTAAGCTTAATGTACATAGAAAGGAACATATTAACTTTTGGGAAGGTGCATCAATAACTACACACAAATGAAATACATGCAATTTGAAAGCAAAGAGATAAAAGTTATTATCTCAGGTACAGCTGAGATCTAGTAAGATCTAAACTATACTGAACTATGAAATACATTTAAAATGTGTTCTCACAAAAAAGTGACCTTTTTCTCTAACATTTTAATAATCCCAGAAGAAATACAAATGGACAAAGGAATTTGGTGCCTTTGGGACATTTTTGTATAGGTATGATGTTCATACATACACATAAGACATCTCTGGTGAATTAGTGGGGACAGGGAGATGTGGCTGTGTGCTTATTACGTGTCTTATGTAATTTGTTATTCACTTTATCTCTTACCTTCTGTTAAGTGGGAACAATGTCACTTATCGCTAAGAAATGTTAGAGAAGAAAAGGGAAAAAATATTGAGGGATGTTATTTAGCAGAGGACAGAAAGGAGGTAAGAGAGGACTTATGACAAAAGCTGTGAATTGATATAGTCAGTATCAAATCAAATCAGTCCCATTCCTTTCAAATTCCTCCTGCACTTGTGTATTGGTAATAAAATTAAATGGTCCACTAATATTCATGCAGGTGGTGATCAGAGATAGGGGTGTCATTAACAACAGGTATAAGGATTACAATCAGCAGAAATAAGGTGTGGTTTATTCTTCTATGGGTCAGAAGAGAACTAAGTCAACTTAACGATGCTTAGTTACTGAAAAATCTCAAGATCAAAATATCCAAGATTACTGGGCACTGGTGGCTTATGCGGGTAATCCTACCTTCTCACTAAGCTAAGGTCTGAGGATCACAGTTCAAGGTCAGCCCAGGTAGACAAATATGAGACCTTATCTCTAATTAACCAGCAAAAAGCCAGTAGTGGATCTGCATCTCAAGTGTCAGCTTTCAGAATCATGGAAATACATGGAATCTGAATCCCAAAGGTTGGGTTCATGGACCTCATGCGACCCCAATCTGTAATTTAGACTGCCTCAGCTTGGATGGAAGGATTTTTTTAAACTTAACACCAGCAGGGCTGGGAAGGTGGCTCAGTGGTAAGTGCTTGCCTTGCATGCCTGAGGCCCTGGGTTCGACTCCTCAGCACCACATAAGCAAAAAGAAAAAAGCCGGAAGTGGTGCTGTGGCTCAAGTGGTAGAGCGCTAGCCTTGAGCTGAAGAGCTGAGGGACAGCGCCCAGGCCCAGAGTTCAGGCCCCATGACCGGACCCCAAAAAAAAAAAAACTTAACACCAGCAAAAATTAGTCACACCGGAAAATTCATTTTAAGATATAATGCCAAGCTGGGTGCCAGTGGTTTATGTTTGTAATCCAAGCTTGCGGGGGAGGTGCAAAGGTAGGAGGGGAAGTGGCTAAAAAATGGAGGATGGAAGTTCAAGGCCAGAAAAGACCCTTCCCAACCCATGGCTAAGCAAGCTACATCTATCATCTCAAGCTACATGGGAAGCCGAGACCAGGAGAATCACTATGTCACAGGACAGCCATGATAGAAAATTGATGCAATTCCATCTCCATAGAAGGGGAGCAGGGATGCACTTGTGATCCCAGGGATAATAGGTAGATCATGGCTCAGCTATACACCCAGATGGGATGTGAGCTCCTATCCTAAAAATAACATGTGAAAAACAGGGAGGGAGGTGTCACTCAGCAGTACTGCGCCACTCTAGTAAGCACCAGGCTCCTACCTTACTCCCCCAAAGATACAATGCCAGCCCACACTCTGAATCTATTAATACTGTCTTTGCCAAACTTCCTCAAAAATTAATTTGTCTTACTACAGTTAATAGAAATTTATGCCTCGTTAGTCAAGAATTGCAGTTAGAAAGTACTTATTTAATAAACCTTTTAGGTAACTAACCACTTACATAATTTTAAGGTTCCAATCACCTTAAATATAGCAAGGATTATTGCATATACATATACAACACATGAAACTTCATGAAAGTAGAAAGCATATTGATATGTAAAACAAGACTATTTCTTTTAAAATTAAGTAATAAAATTTAATTTGTAAGTTTTATCTGTGCAAAAATAAAGGTATCAATGTTAGGTAAAGTAATTCTGGAACATTGACTATCTCTTGTCCAAAATGCTTAGGATCAGAGTATTCCTGGTTTTAGAGTTTTCTTGAATATTTGCATAGACTTATCTTAAAGTTTAGATTTGCAGGTATTAAGGATTTAGGCTCTTCAGATACTCAACTTGATGACTTACTGGAAGTTGTGGGCAAACTAAAATTAGTGATCCTCAATTCCTACCTAATTAAAAGGCTCTATTTCATTGAGTAGGGTATGCCCTCACATTTAATTTTGATGTATGTGTATCTGGCTTAGCAGTGGCAATAGGACTTCCTAAGAAAACAATAAAGAATGTTTGAAGCTAACCAAGACCCAAAAGTGTTTCAGCAGAGGACATAGTCAGACCAACAAAACCTAGGACTTCTACTCTAAATTCTACTGTTTTGGGTTTAGCTTTTTGCTTTTTTTTTTTTTTTTAACTGAAGAGATTTTTTTCAGGCAGCCATCAAGACTGCCAGCAAAAAGATCTGTTTGGGGCTGGGAAGATAGTAAAGTGCTTGCCTTGCATGCATGAAGCCCTGGGTTCGAGTCCTCAGCACCACATAAGCAGAAAAGGCAGGAAGCAGTGCTGTGGCTCAAGTGGTAGAGCACTAGTCTTGAGCTGAGGAGCTGAAGGACAGCACCCAGGCCGAGTTCAGGCCCATGACAAATAAACAAACAAACAAATAAATAAATCTGTTTGCCAGGCTCATACTTGTAATCTTAGCTACTCAGAAGGCTGATCTGAGGAGTGAGGTTTGAAGCCTGCCTGGGCAGGAAAGTCCATGATACTATGATCTCCAAATAACTACCAAAAAAATTGAGAAATGGAGCTGTTGCTCAAATGGTACAGTGCTAGCCTTGAGCTGCTCATGGATAACACCCAGGCCCTGAGTTCAAATCCCCAGATTAACACTCAATGAATGAATGTTGTTTTAACATGTCTAGGACACTTTGGTGCAACAGTGGTCCTTGGACATAAACAATTCTTACAGCATACAATTAAAGAAACATTTGGCTTTTAATATAAAGCAAATATGAAGTTATTTACCATGGAAAGAGCAAATTTCATTTATTTATATATCTTTTTTTTTTTGGTGGGGGGGGGTCCGGTCATGGGGCCTGAACTCTGGGCCTGGGGCACTGTCCTTTAGCTCTTCAGCTCAAGGCTAGCGCTCTACCACTTGAGCCACAGCGCCACTTCTGGCTTTTTTCTTTTTCCTTATGTGATGGTGAGGAACCGAACCCAGGGCCTCATGCATGCAAGGCAAGCATTCTTACCACTGAGCCACCTTCCCAGCCTTATTTATATATCTTTATGTCTGCTTCTCCCCAGTTAGCAATATACTCAAAGCAAACTTATACAGAGGAATGTGGACAATTATCTGAAGCCTACTACATTGACTCACTATATTACTTAAAACTATGCTGGTTTTTTTTTTTGGGGGGGGAGAGGGGGCGATGTCAGCCTGGCAACTATCCTTGAGCTTCCCTTGCAGATTTTTTGACAGTTAATAGGAGATGAGAGTTTCGTGAGCTAGGACAGCTTTGAATTGTGATCCTCAGATCTCAGCCTACCAAGTAGCTAGGGATTAGACACAAACCACCTGCACCTGGCTTTCAAACTATTCTTAACACCTAAACAACTGAGAATTGAAAGAGATGACAGACATCATTTTCCAGAAGTAGTGCTGCTACTTTATGTCAAAGGCATGTCAAAGGCATATGTAGAAGAAAGCTGCTTTAAGATGAAACCTAAGAACCAGTTTATTTCGGAAAGAAGGAAGACATCTATAAAGGTAAACTAGAATAAAGACAACAAAGTAGCACAAACTTCCATCAATGGGAATTGTGCATTATTCTACAGATTTAGACGAAAATGCTTTCGTCTTCTTTGGGTCAACAGCTTCAACTTTTTTAATAAAAAAGTAAGCAGGTGAGAAAGATAGCTACTGACCTAGTAAGAACCATGTTCTCTCCACATTATAATGCAGCAAACAACTTCCCACTTTCCTAAAGTCATGAGATGATGACGACTTATTGGGTATAGTAGTAAATATCGATAATCTCAGCTATTCGGGAAACTGAGGCAGGAGGATCTTGAGTAAAGGCCAGCCTGGACAACACAGGACATCGTTCTTACTTAAAATAACAATAATGACTGCATTCTGTTTTTCTGGGCAACTTTCCTTGCCCACAATTCTGTTATAACAGTACTGGAATAATACGATTTAGGTAGTTTCCATTCATTAGTATGTAAGAAGTAGGCAAGGAACAAAAGAACTAAGAGTCCAAGAGCAAGGGGATTTTTTTTCTTTATAATTTTTAACATACAACTCATTCTTAATTATGGTTGTCTTAACCCAACTGACTCGCTGCTTTCTCACCCAAGGAATTAAAGTGGCTAAAAGAATTTAACTTGTTTTCTGTATCACTAAAGTTTTTGTTTTTTCACCAGAATATGGCTGCCTTCAGTAAGACATTTACAGCATCCTGAGGGGTGATATAATGGTGGTAGCTGTTGGCTATTTTTGGAAACAGGATCTTGCTTTGAAGCTAAAGCTTGGCTCAAACTCATGGTCCTCCTTGCCTCGGCTTCTGGGATGCTGGGATTACAAGCATGCACCACGAAAAGGCTTCACCTTATTTCTTTTTCATTAAAAACAAATTTTAAAAGACTCTGAGACTCTTCTCTTGGGAACCGTTGGGGGCAAGATCCTAGCAAATGAGTTTCAGAAACCTAGTGTAATAGATCCACACCTTAACAGAAAACGGTACAAGCAACAAAATTTCACAAGCTCATCCATATAACAAGCCTATTGAGATGGACTATAGAGGGAATTGAGGTCAATGGGGCAGTGGCATTGCTCCATCTACAAAAGGACAGATTCATCTCTCTTCTCCCTTCCTGAGCAGGATCACACAGGAACATGGTGGTACAAGTGCTAGTGAAAACTCATTCTTCAGGATGTGAGAGCAAAACCTCACAGGCAACTTTGGCTTGAAGACTTCTATTTAGCCAGTGAATTACACTGAGCCAGTCTCCTTCTCTTCTTCCTTCACAAATGTCAGACCTGTCTCTACTGTCCCTTGGAGTATTCTTGCTGACTTCTCTCCCCGTCATTTCTGTCAATTAAACTTGCTCCTTAGGATAACTTTTAGAACTCAAAACTATATCTGCATTGTTTCCACAGAACTTTTACACAGTGCTTAATGTCTTCTAGTCCTCACTCAAGTACCACGTTCAAGCACAAAAATTTTACCTCTTAAGGTAATGACTTCTTAAGACTTTCCCAGTAAATGAAAACCTCAGAAAATCTTGTTTCATAGACACGGTATATTTCTGGCTCAGGTCAGAAACAAAACTAAGGAAATGCCAAAGGTATGGGGCTGGGGGTGGGAAATAGGTATATACAGTCAGATCATGTATTAAAGGCATTAATATTAGTAGGCTTGAAAGCATGGCATTGACTCATGCTAGAAACATCTTTATTTTTACAACACTAACCGGGAGCTGTTCATTCATAGTCAAAGTCTGTAAAGTGATAGCACTATCCAATCAGGAGATAGTGAAATCAAGCAAAAACAAACCAAAGTAAAAATCCTATTCCAATGTACAAGTGACCTTTTGTATTCACAAGAAAGATTCCAACAAGAGCTAGTGTGAGACTCAAAATTCAGTTCTTAAGGGTGCCAGTAGGAGCTAGTGTGAAAATGCCCTATTATTTCAGTGCCATAGACCCTCCAATCCATTACTAGCTGTTACTTTTAGTTAAGTAGGTTGAAATGCTGAGGTAAAACCAGGAACCATGTTAGAACCCACTCACATTCCATTAGTTATCTGAAATCACCTCTGTTCCACTCTTAGCACTTGGGTCATGTGTATCAAATGACAATACCAACTTGCCTTTTTCTTCTAATAGGCCATCCAAAGATCAATGCAGCATTATTTTTTTTCAATCAACATAATGACAAAACATTGCTATAAAATAGGACAGAGAAGGAAACATCTTAGTTTCCCTGAAATTCTCAAAGGAAAATAAGAGGGCAAAATGCTTTCTTTTGGAATCCCCACCCTTTTATTCTTGCTTTATGTTAAGCACTTAATGACAAAGAAGCTAAGCCCACTTAGTTTAACAACACATCTAAAAGCAAATCACAGTCATACTTTGATCTTAACAAAGCAATTGAGTAGCTTCCCAAACTACCAGCAATGGCACTACCTTATATAGGCTGGCATTAAATCAGTACTTCATAAATCAATCATGCTTGCTTCTGCCCATTTAGATAATCATTCTGAGAATCAGCAGTACAACACTGACTCTCACACGCATTAAAAATCATCACTCTGCTAGCCCAACTCACTGTTCAGATGGTTCTTCTTGAATGCAGCCTTTATTACAACCTCACTGCTGCTTCTACACAGAAGGAACACAAAACGTTTTAAAGTCAGTAGTTCTTCTTTCTTGCATTATTGTAACTGGGGGGATTTGGGGGGGGGTCTTTCAAGACCCCAATACTGTTACAAAGCACAGTGCTTTTTAACAGTAAAGCTTCTGGAAAACCCAAACAAAAGACACGTCACCCAGTGACGTCAGCCTATATACAGTTCTGTGTGGTCGCAGCACATAAGCAAATCCATTCTTGTGCCGTTTCTCGGAAAAGCTTTTCAGTAAATGCACTCATGCTGCTCCAGGAGCTCTTCTCTGCAACAAGCAGCCCATCTGCCATCAACAAGTTAAGACCAAAAGAACTAACGGCTACGGAACAGAAAGACTGACGCTTTGATGACCAGCAGCAATCAAGGAGAAAAAAAATTAATAACTTGCATTCAGAACTGTTTTTGGGAATCTGAACATCATGGAAAATGAAACCAATGCTTGCTAGAGGAATATCCTAAGGAAAAAAACAACTCACCCTGGTGGATTCAATTTTAATAGGAAAGCCTGGAACACAGAAAACAGGAAACTGGTCAAAGGCTCCTGTATGTTAGAGCCTTTTACAGACTCACTGCGTTGAGTCTAATAACCTCGACTGAATGCAGCCTCCAATGTGCACAGAAGAATGGGTAAGTCGATGAATTTATGTTTTTTACAGTCAACAAGGACTCACACTTTTAAAATAAGCCACTGATCACATTTTATGAGAAATCATTGTCAGTCTGGATTTTGAGGGTTAGGCAAAGGCATATATCGTTGATGATAGAAATGTTTTAGCTTCTCAAAAGGTTTAAGTTGTCATACTAACAAGGTTAATTTTTCTGCAGCAAATGAAAGTAAGTTTTATGCAGTGAAATCTTTCATCATAATGTTCTGTTGTTATTGTTGTTGTTTTTAACAGCCTATATGTTCTGCTGAAACATATCCTATCTTCTTGTTTTCCTTAAATCATATTCTGCAGGCTTACATTTCAAGTGGCCATTAGGGGCCCCTATGCTGGCAGCAATATATGCAATGAGTATGATTTTTAAAATGCTGCCTGCCCTGGGTATGGCATGTCCACCCAAATGCCGCTGTGAGAAGCTGCTATTCTACTGCGACTCTCAGGGCTTCCACTCAGTGCCAAACGCCACAGACAAGGGCTCTCTGGGCCTGTCCCTGAGGCACAATCATATCACAGAGCTTGAAAGAGATCAATTTGCCAGCTTCAGTCAACTTACCTGGCTTCACTTAGATCACAATCAAATTTCAACAGTAAAAGAAGATGCTTTCCAAGGACTATATAAACTTAAGGAATTGATCTTAAGTTCCAACAAAATATTTTACTTGCCAAACACAACTTTTACCCAACTAATTAACCTGCAAAATTTGGACCTGTCTTTTAATCAGCTGTCATCTCTGCATCCAGAGCTCTTCTATGGCCTTCGGAAGCTGCAGACCTTGCATTTACGTTCCAACTCCCTGCGGACTATCCCAGTACGTCTGTTCTGGGACTGTCGTAGTCTGGAGTTTCTGGATTTGAGCACAAATCGTTTGCGAAGTTTGGCTCGAAATGGATTTGCAGGATTAATCAAACTGAAAGAGCTTCACCTAGAGCACAACCAGCTGACAAAGATTAATTTTGCTCATTTCCTCCGGCTAAGCAGTCTGCACACGCTCTTCTTACAATGGAACAAAATTAGCAACTTGACATGTGGGATGGAGTGGACCTGGAGCACTTTAGAAAAGCTAGATCTGTCTGGAAATGAAATCAAAGCCATCGACTTGACAGTATTCGAAACGATGCCTAATCTTAAAATACTCCTCATGGATAACAACAAGTTAAACAGTCTTGATTCCAAGATCTTAAGCTCCCTGAGATCCCTCACAACTGTGGGCCTCTCAGGCAACCTATGGGAATGCAGCCCCCGAATATGTGCTCTGGCCTCCTGGTTAGGCAGTTTCCAAGGTCGGTGGGAGCATTCCATCCTATGCCACAGCCCTGACCACACCCAAGGAGAGGATATTCTAGATGCAGTCCATGGATTTCAGCTCTGCTGGAATTTATCAACCACTGTTACTGCCATGGCTACAACTTACAGAGATCCAACCACTGAATATACAAAAAGAATAAGCTCATCAAGTTACCATGTGGGAGACAAAGAAATCCCAACTACTGCAGGCATAGCAGTTACTACAGAGGAACACTTTCCTGAACCAGACAATGCCATCTTTACTCAGAGAGTAATTACAGGAACAATGGCTTTATTGTTTTCTTTCTTTTTTATTATTTTTATAGTGTTTATCTCCAGGAAGTGCTGCCCTCCCACTTTAAGAAGAATTAGACAGTGCTCAATGATTCAGAACCACAGGCAGCTCCGATCCCAAACACGACTCCATATGTCAAACATGTCAGACCAAGGACCGTATAATGAGTATGAACCCACCCATGAAGGACCCTTCATCATCATTAATGGTTATGGACAGTGCAAGTGTCAGCAGCTGCCATACAAAGAATGTGAAGTATAATATCTACTCGTCATCAAAAATCACATCAGATAAGTAACCTATTTTACATAGTAGGGGATAAATACATTATCTAATTTTTACCATTGGTGACATTAAGCCAAACCAAGTGGAGACTTAGTTTTTCAAGTGTTAAAGTATTTTTAATTTTTTTAATGAAACCATATTTTAAGTGTTAAATGAAGCAATGCTCACATTAATTTGCATTCTTGTTGGAAAGTCTAAAATACTTCAAAATAAGACATTTCATGTATGTAATTATATATTATTGTGTGCAAACATTTATACTAAGGTCTCCATATGCTATGTTTTTCTACTGAAAACAGTTTGGGGAGAAGCTATTGAACAAAAACAGATATGGATCAATACCTGTTTGATCATTGCTCTACACCCAATATATCAACTGGCTTTCTGCTTAAAAAGTCAGCAAAGTTCTCTTGTATGATAATTTGGTTATTTACTATTACATATCTATAATCTGCCAGCGTGAGAAGTAGATGTACATGTATGCTAAAGGCTGATAAATATTAAACACTCTCTTCTTCCAGAGATTTATCCCCCCCCCCCCACACACACCCTGGGCTAGAAGATATCAAGGTCCACATCACAAAATCAAAATTCTTTATGTAACTCTAATAATCTGAAATAATTCTTTAACATATTTAAACAGTAAGTGAATCCAAATGATTGTAAAAAGGCCTCATTACAATGAAATCAATACTGAATAATTAAAGACTGATCATATATCTTTAGTCTGACTTGTAACAGAAATGTTGATTTTTGTGGCATTTTGACTATTTTTGAATGTATTAAATTGCCATTTTACTGATTAACTTACTAAGTCCTTTATTTACATTGTAAAGGGTTAGAAATTATTTGAGAAAAGATAAACTGAGTCAATTAAACAATCCTAACACGTTCAATCAAGTTTAGGAAATACCCCTCTAAAAGTTATCTATCATCTCCCACTCCTGTCATGTTTAAATAAGCCTTGACAAAGAATTTTAAGCTTCTATCTTTAAACCTCAAAGAGACAAATGAAAAATAATTGGGTAGCAAAAGTCATGACACTGGTTATTATAAAGGATCCATAAAACATTACTTTATAAAACTGATTTTTCCCTTTCAATAAAAATACGCATTCAGATTGTATGATTCCTTTTGAGGCAGGACCAACATATCACTGAGGTGACTCTTATGGTGCAACACTTGACGTGCTTATACTGCCACACAGCAGTAACTGGAAGGCAGCACAGAGGTGAAGGGATGAAGAGCAAAGAATGATTTGGAAACCTGATTCTCAGGTTAGCTGAACTTTCTGGGCAACTAAATTATATATAATCTATACCAAACAAGCAAGGTCCAGGGATCTGCACTGGAAACCAACCAGAGAGAGCCTTTCCAGCATAGATATAAATATTGCATAATAATACAATGATGCCACATTTTTCATGCAAGAAAGAACCATGAGTGTTCAATTTCTTCAATGATGATTTCCATGGAGAAACTATGACATATTTGGGATTTAGACACACAATTCTTACATATTTTCCCCCATAAAAGAAGATTCTACATATGTGGTAAAACTATGATGGTAGAGCATTATTTGATTTTAGAAAACTAGGCGTTTTTACAACTGTCACTTACTGTATGTGAAAAAAGGCATAAATCCTTAGAGGAAATCACTACCATAAAAAAGAGAGACATCTTTCCTTAACATGTCTCTTAATATTATATCCTTTATTTGGGGTGTATTTTCTTTCTAGAAAAATGAAAACATGTTATCACTCTAGTTTAACCAGTAAGACTTAATTGTAGTTTTTCTCCTTTAATACCAAAAAGGGTAACTACACCTCTTTCCTCTCTCTCTCCCTCCCTCTCTCTCTCTCTCTCTCTCTATATATATATGATATATATATATATATATATATTATATATATATATATATATCACTTTCTAAAGACAAGATCACAAATTATGGTTTAAAATGCTCTCTACAGGTTTAAGGGAGAGTAATTAGTTTGGCAAATCCTCAGCCTTGTTCAGTTCAGTTGATCTTGAGTGGTGAGCATTTCATCTCTTATTAAAACAGATTTTGGGCTTGCCTAGACAGAAACAGATGCTAATTTTCAAGCATAAAGCATAGTGCACTACTTTTCCACAATGGGGCTGGAATCGGAAACTCCCATAATGAGAGGCCCTCCGTGGGCAGAAATTTACCAACCCATCTTTCAGGTTGACCACTGCCATTTGTCAGGTGACAGATAGCTTGTCACCTGAGGATATAGCTCTGAGGATACGAGATTCCATCAGCCTGAAAGATAGGAGTACTCTGCATAACTCTGCCCAAAATTAATTCAACTGTGAATATGAGGATAAGAAATATTCTCTTCCTTCTATGCTGGGAATCTCTATATTAATCTAAAGGAGACAAACTGGCAAACTCCTTATGTATGTGGAAAGCATGGTGTTTAATAATTCAGAGGAAGAGCATTGCCAAGGCCACCAAGGAATACTTTTCTCACATAGAGTATATGTGTGTATATGTATATATATATATATATACACATATATATTCCATGTTTTTAGTGATGTTTGCTGAGAAAAATGACAATATGAACTAGTAATTTTTCCTTTCATCCTCCGCCCAAATTTCCTTCTAATTGCCTTCAGAAAGCAGGTTATATTTCATAGTTGTCTATCTGTGACTTGGTATCAACACAAGGTTGAAAATGAGACTTAAATACCTGTGCTGCCTTTACCAACTGGCCAGGGTAGAAGCTCACCACAGCAACACTGCAGATTCTAGTCACAATGTCAGGCTTTTGAGTTTTTTGGTGGGGTTATTCTCTTTGTCACTCTCCTCCTCACCTCCCACACGCATTTTCAAGATTAGAAGAAAATAAATATTAAGAACCAGGAAAATAATCTCTCTGGAAAAAGGAAAGCAAAAAATGACTATGATACCATATCTATGTACGAAGCAAGAACTATTTTACAATTGTTTCTACTCATATCTATAGCTTGCCAGGAAATACAAAAGACAGTGGGAGTTAGTAAATTTGCAAATCCACACCCAACTCAGAATGTTCAGTGCCAGCATCAAAAAGCAAGTACATTAATTTTTAAGCCAAAACTACATACTAACAAATGTAATTTCTGATGTGCCTGTTAATTCCTGTACCAACTGAATGAATGGAACTGAATGGACTTCCCAACTCTACTTAATAACTACTAAAATCCATCTGCTTATTCTAATTGCTAGTTACCAAAAAGTAGACTCCATCTTCCTAATAAAAATGAATCCTGTTATAGCATTAGATCTGAGTCCTAATTTTCATACTTCCCACACAGAGCTGGGAAGGGAGGGGAAGTATATAAAATCTTCCTACCTCTCTGGTATCAACATCAATTTTTAACAGCTAAATTACATGACAGTTTTCCTAATACAACAGAAAGTCCCCAAAGTGTGTTTGGGGACACACTTCTCATATCTTATTGGTTAAAGTGAGACAGAAAAGAAGACAAAGAAAAAAAGACAATGAGGTCATTTATAGAAATTTAAATATTTCTCTGTCTAACCAGGGGCAAATGATAGCTATTTGAATATGGCCAAAAACAAACAGAAAATCAGTTTAAACCTTTGTTCTACTATGGCAAACATTTGGAAACTTCTGCAGCCTTTCAACTAACCTTTTCTTGAATTAAAAAAAAATAGTCTGATATATGGAATGTTTGGTGAAGCTATCAACACTGAGACTGGAAACTCAAAGTACAGTCCAAACATATTGTATCCAGTCACCCTTAAGAGCCATTTTCTGTGGGGTGGGAGGTGGGGTGGGGTGGGGTGGGAAGGAAATACTACTATATAGGGTGTCTTGGGAGGGGGGAGGGTAATAAAGTACAGTGTACAAGAAAGTTTGTTATTAAAATTGTGTATACTGTAAAAAGTGGATGTCTCTCTTCTTTCAGAACTTCCCTGATAACTTGTCAATGTGAACATGTGAAACTTGAAAAGCCATTTATGATAGATAAGAAATCTTAAATAAAAAGTTGTTTTGTACCATGTCCCTTCTACAATGCCAAATATGTAAGCTTTTTGTAAAAAGGACAACTAATCATCACCTGTCTTTATTATTCACGGACAGGTTAATTATGCTAGAAAAGTAAAGATTAAAAGAGGCACAAAATATGTGGAATAAGAAACTTTTTCTATTGAAGCCTAAAAACAACTGAACAGAAGGTGGGGTTCAGACTTTCCCAGTCCTATACAATAAACTACAATCACATCCTGAGAGGGTTCTAAAGGAGGTCCTAGGTGCTTGCACCAAGTAAACAGCAACTTGGCCTCTATTTCAGTAATAAGGTGGGACAGATCCTAGCATCACTAGTGCACCACTCCTGGTAAGTTGACAGGTGCTGACCATGCTGGTACCATTAGGCTCCCTACATGACTTATTCTACCTAGATAACAGTTCCATGGGTATGAATAGTAAAAGATTCTTAACTAGTGTTCTTCAGTTGGCATCAATATCTTCAAACCGGATGCTAGGCCTGGGCAGCAACTGTCCTAATGTCCAGGAAATGCCAATAAACAGCCACACTTGCCAGGATTTAATTCCTTCTTCTCCAGCCCCATCATAGCACAGAAATATCAAACAAAGGAATAAAGAAAGCCAACCTTTTCCTAAACCCAGGGGTGCTAGGATCAGTGAGTCTAAGAGAGCTCTCACATCAGGATCCTCCACTAAAACCAGTGTAGAGTCAGGAAGCACAGCACACAATTTTACAGCTAAAATCAATGAAGTAGCAGATATATAAGTGATATGGTTTTAAATCACACAAAAGGACCAAATCCCATGCTTTATGTAGTTAGAGACCAAACTTATTAACATAACTTTTGTTCAATTTAGTCTTGAAAATCTTACATAAAGCTTCACCTCATTTATTGATTGATTGATTGCCGGTTGTGGGGCCTGAACTCTGGGCCTGGGCGCTGTCCCTGAGCTCTTCAGCTCAAGGCCAACACTCTACTACTTGAGCCATAGCACCCTTTCAGCTTTTTCTGCTTATGTGGTGCTGAGGAATCTAAACCAGGGCCTCATGCAAGCAAGGCAAGCACTCTACCACTGAGCCACCTTCCCAGCCCTCACCTCATTTTTTAAAAAATCAGGTATTTGCATTAATTTTACTTGTATGCTCCCAACATTTTCAGGTTCCTCTCAGATATATAATAGATTTATTCAAGGTCTGTTAAAGATTTGTTTTCCCTTTTCTTTAAATATATCTAACCATCTGGGTACAAACCTCCCTTAGACAAAATGCACTACAAAATTTCTTTACAAAGATACAAGAGAAAAAGAGATGAAAGTCGAACCTATTCCAAATCATCTCTCCTTAGCATGAGTTTGACCTATTCCTCACCCACTGAAAGTTTTGTAAACGCTTTTAAGGAATGGATCTGGAACCTTCCCTTTCAATATCTTTTTTTTTTAAGGGTCATTAAAAAGCAAGAAATCTTCAAGACAAGTACAATGAGGTATTCTAACCTGCAAAGCACAAAAACTAAATATTTTCTCTCCTCCCAATACAGGCCTAACAACAAAATCCAGCCCAAGGCTTCCTAAGGAGCCCCAGCTAGAAATCCAAAATGAAAGAGCCATCTGTGACCAACTCTGACCCACTGAGGCCATAACTCATCCTTTATTCAGGAATGAGATTTAAAACTGCAGCCTCAGAGGCAATCCCCAAAGCCTTTTACAACTTTCAAGGACTTCACCACCAAAAAGCCAGGAAAGAGATGCAAAGAGTCACAGCTCTTCACAAGAGCTTCACAGCACAGACACGCACGATTGTGTTTAGCATAATAATTTCATCTTTTGAAACTCATATTTGTAATAAAAGTTAACAAAGCTCCAGGCTGCTTTTTCTCCAAAATGATTTTTCTTAAAAAAAATATAGACATTTGTATTAGCTTGTGTTTCATCACGAGAACCACAAAAAAAGTTAATGATAAACAAAAACTTGTCATATAAATGTTGTTGAATGGTAGAACACAACCTGGCTTATGTCCAAAATAGAATAAAATATGAAACTAATGCTGTCAAATACATCAAGGACCATTATTCAGTTCCCAAAATGTCTGGAAATAACATATTTATCATTTACATAGTAACTAATTCTATACTCAGGGAAACAGAATAACATTCATATATACAGAAACAGCTAAAATGGAATACAAAAAGTTCAAAGCAAGGGTTCTTTTTGTTTGTACCTCACACTGCTGCATCTATTCTCAATCTTTCTAGCTTTGTTCCTAGAGAGGCTGACCTTTATAAACAGCATACCTTGGTGCTCTCACTCTCTGGCTTATGAGATACCATCATCAAGAGGTCCATGGACTAAGCAAAAATCAGAGCCCATATTTTACAAGTCCCTGCCTGCCTGGCCTGTTAGGCAGAAAGACTGCTTAGGCTACATTTACCAAAGCAGGGTTCTTAACCCCAAGTGTTCAGGATATGTCTCAGAGAAAGCAGTAACATCTAGAAATTAGTACAATGTCATATGTGAATTCCAGATTTTTAGTGAAATCCTAAAGGGTTTTTGATAATCTACTAAAAAAAGGTAATGAAGCTCTGGTAGAGCAATAGTTATCTGTAATATAAAACAATTTGTTCCTAATCAAGATTCCTGGTGGCCAAGGCAAAGAATATAACCAACTGCTTTCATTGATAAACACTGGTTTATCTCATGGGGAAGATATGTAAGTATAAAAGTCTGTGAATTACTTACAAAACGGAGCCCATTATAGACATTTTTAAAAGTCAGATATATTTCTAAGGAATTTCTGGAGAACATACTCTTCATGTCAACTCTTTGTAAGATGCCCATGTGTCCATGCTGCATGCTCTGTGTGATCTACTTTTGTGATCATCCAAGGGTGAAGCTTAGAAAGTCTGTAAGGTTGAATAAGTACAATCTTGAAGAGTAGCTCATTTCCTCATCACTACACTGTTCCCACACACATACCGTAATTCCAGTAAATACAAACTATATTACATCTTCTAGACTAGGAGTATAATTTAAAATTAATAACATCTCCCACAGACTGGTGATATAGATTAGTGGTAGAATGAGGAAGAAGGTCAAAGAATGTACAAAGCCTTGGGGTTCAACCCCTCAGTAATGCACTACACTGGGAACAAAGGAAATTACGTTTCATGCTGTATCTTTACTTATGCTGATAATCATAAATGTTCTTCTTTGGATAAAAACACGTAAGATTCTAACATAGGTCCATACTTTTTTGCCTTCCAAGACCTGGACCTGAACTTAGTATCTGACACTTCCTTCCATTCATTGGCTGGTGCTGTACCACCTTAATCAAGCCTCAAGCTCCCAAGATTTGTTTTTTAAAAAAAAAGGAAAGAAGCTGTATAAGGCTACTAATTTCCTAAGAAAAAATAGATAAAGAAAACTAGACTGACTAGTTATGAGAAATTTAGGTCTCGTAAAACATAAGCCTGGCTCATGCCTGTAATTCTAGCTACTGAGGAGGCTGAGATCAAAGGATCATCCTGGGGGTTACAAGTCAGCCAGGGAAAGAAAGTCCATGAGACTCTTATCTTCCATTAATCACCAAGAAATCCAAAGTAGTAAAGCAGGGGGCTAGGAAGGTGACTCACTGATAAAGTGCTTGCCTTGCTTGCATGAGGCCCTGGGTTAGATTCCTCAGCACCACATAAGCAGAAAAGGCCGGATGTGGCGCTGTGGCTCAAGTGGTAGAGCGCTAGCCTTGAGCTGAAGAGCTGAGGGACAGCGCCCAGGACCAGAGTTCAAGCCCCATGACTGGCAAAAAAAAGAAAAAAGTGGTAGAGCACTGCCAAGGCCCCAAGTTCAAGCCCCACGACTCGGAAGATGGGGGAAGCAAGACTTAAAAAAATACACACACACACACACACACGTATATATAAAAACATAGATATATGTGTGTGTGTTAATCATGTCATTGCCCTGACACAGTAGTTGAGAAAACAATTTAAAGTAAGAGGATTTATTTTGGTTTATGGTTTCAGAAGCTTTGCTCCTTGGTTGTTGGCTAGCTCCATTGCTATAGGCCTGTGGTGAAACAGAACATCATGGTGAAGGCAGTATATGTCAGAGGAGGCTGCTGGACTCATAGCCAAGCATTACGGGCAGGATATGAAGAGTATATCCCTCCCCAGTGACCTTTAACTAGCCCTCGTATCTTTGTTTCTACCATTTCCCAATAATACCATCAAATTATGAATTTATGAGTTACAGTCATCATGATACAATCATCTCCCAATCAGTTAGGAACCAAATATTCAACATGAGACTTGGGGCGGGGGGTGGGGGGGAAGAGGGGCTCATTTCCAAACCATAACACTACCACCCAAGAAACTACAAATAAGCACACCAGTTAAGAGGTCTGGTCTACATTTAAACCTATGATTTGATAATTCCTTCAACCTCAGTTTGTCTTGGGTCTTTCATCCCTAAAACAAGCCTCTGTAGCAACCCTATTTACTCACGTACTAAGTCCTGAGACTTGCATGTAGTAAATGCTAAAAAATATTTGCTGCTTTTCATAAGCACCATGCAGAGTACCAACTGCTACAGCTCCTCCAGTAGAAAATGTAATCACATTAAAATCATGTTAGATACATGTATTACTTCTAAAATTTTCTACTTTTATCTAGACTTTCTTCTCTCGTTATGTTAATATGAAGTATCCAAAATGAAGGTTGGTAATTAACCAGAGCTCTCAGTAAGCTTCCACTGTCTGGTTACACTTTTCACATCTAATACATAAAACTGACCACTTTATCTTACAGTCAAAACAATCTGCTTTGCAAAAATGCATTATAACCTTAGACATGACATTACACTGGTTTGGTTTCTTGAATTAAAGCTACATTCCTAAAAATTTAGAATCCTTCCGATTTCCTTCTGGGTAAGGTAGTTATATAAAATCAATTGATGCCACTTAAATTACATAGAATAACATTGTCCATGATCATAAATGGGTATGTTTTTCAAATGCAATAAATAATTTCATTGATGTTTTCAAGTCTCTGACAATCCTACTTAGAATAAACTATATACTTTGAAATAAGGATCAATACTGTGTACATTTTTGCATATACATTAAGTCTAACATAGCTAATTTAAGAAGCAGCCCTTTCTGGACTGGAGGTATGGCTCAGAACCTAGTAAGTACGAGGCCCTTAGTTCAAATCCCAGTACCAGAAACAAACAAACAAGAAGCAGTCCTTTCCATTATGGAGATTCTGGTACCAAGGAAAATTTGCCAGAATTATTGAGGAAATGGGGGGGGCACGATAAATTTAAACCAAAAGGATTAATCTGGGTTTAGAGGTGTTGCTCAAGTGGTAGAGCATCAGCCAATGGGCGAAAGCATCGGATACCGCAAAAAAAAGGGGGGGGAACGTGGTTAATTAGTCCAGTGCACTTGTCAGGGTATGTTTTGCAATGGCTGGGCTATGATCTTTCTTATTACCAAAATCTCTACTCAATATAAAGCTTGCTCAGAATTAGTCTATTAGAATGGCATACTCACTTTATTTTTTAAAATCAGATCCTGTAGCTCTTACAGCCAAGATTTTCCAAGAACTTCTTTCTCCACATTGTATTTCCATAATCATGAAATTCAACAAGACTAGCTTATCTGTCATTCACACCTTCTGTCCACTTTACCTACATCTTTTTACTCTCAACTTCCTACCTGCTTTACCTGATGGAATCTCTAACATGTCAGCAAGTTATAGTATGTCAGCTGCTAAGCACCCACCTTACCTTCAAGAATATATCTAAATTAACATAGCACCCTCTCACTCTACGAAACAAAGTTATGAGTCAGGTGCAAACCAATACACACAGTTTGGTGAGTGTAATCATAAATACACTGCGTTATCATCTCTTCACACAGATCCAAATATAAAATGTTTATTCATTTACTTTCACTTTCAAAGCCTAGGCATACTGGCCATTTAATATGTATGGCTTGCTGTTAATATTCAGCATTTACTCGGCAGCTCTCTGATCAAATAAAATCCCCAACACAACTTTGATATGAACCGTTATTTTGCATTGAGTCAATGTGGCTATTATAGAAATGTACAATTTTGGGGGTAATGATATGAAGTAATCCTTACTTCCTTTACCTATGCCCTAAAATTTCACTCTATTTTTGTCACGATTTTATACAGCCAAAAAAACACTGGCCTTTCATGTGGAGTTATGCTCTGCTATGGTCTGTGCTTTAAATAAGAAAAAAAAGACATGAGGATCAGTAACTATTCCATACTAGAACTGCATGTATTAAGAATCTACAATCCTCAATGTACATCTGCAAGTTAAGTCTGGTTTGCTACATTACCATATCTTCTCTTGATAATCCCTTCAGGCCAACATGGGGAAAAAACTGCTAATTCTTGCTATCAACTTCCAACTAATAGTGTCCATTTAATCACTAAGTTAAAACTGCCAACATAAAATTTATCTATTACTCTCTGTAAGAAGCTAATAGTAGTACATGGTCAGGATTTTTTATCCTTTTGGTATAGCAATTTTGAAGTGTCAGAAGAAATCACAGCACTTGGGAGGCTGAGGCAGAAGGATCATGAAACCCTGTCTCCAAAAAAAAAAAAGAAAGAAAGAAAAGAAAAAGGTAGTACAGTGCTCAAGTGACAGTCATTTAGACACCAATCTAAGCTCTCTTAAAATTAGATGTGAGTTGAATCAAAAGACAAACTGTCACAGGGCTTATATAAAGCCTAGTTACATTCTCATCAAATCCATTTAGAAGTTATCACATACATAGAAGGACAAAGTTGCAGGCATTGGTGGCTCATGCTTGTAATCCTAGTTACTCAGCTGGCTAATATCTGAGGATCATGATTTGAAGCCAGTCCAGTCAGACAAGTCTATGAGACTCTTCTCTTCAACTAACCACCAAAAAGAAAAAAACAGAGCTGTGACTCTATTATAAGCCTAAAACAAGACCACCAAACCAACAAAAGAATGGGTATAAATGAAAAACAAGCTCACAGATCCACACTTAGTCCTAGATTGGTCTAAGGAATAGTTGTTTACTGACAATGAGGTTTGATCACTATGTTGCCTTGGCCATCTAAGTAACATTCACCAGGCCTAACAAATCTGCAATCTTTAAACAACATCAAATAGTAGTCACCATTAAAAGGGGGGGAGGGGTGTGCTTGCCTCACATGCATGAGGCCCTGGGTTCGATTCCTCAGCACCACATAAACAGAAAAGGCTGGAAGTGGCATTGTGGCTCAAGTAGTAGAGCACTAGCCTTGAGATGAAGAGCCTGAGGGACAGTGCCCAGGCCGAGTTCAAGCCCCATGACAGATGGACAGATGGACGAACAAATGAAGGAAGGAAGGAAGGAAGGAAGGAAGGAAGGAAGGAAGGAAGGAAGGAAGGAAGGAAGGAAGGAAGGAAGGAAGGAAGGAAGAAAAGAAAAGA
>NW_012267266.1:4665853-4724065 GCF_000151885.1 Dipodomys ordii
CCCACGACCAGACCAAAAAAAATAAATAAATAAAGATACATTGTACTTATAAACTAATACACTGAATGATAACCCTTTTGTACAACTAAAGATAGTTTTTTTTTTAAAAAAAAAAAAAGAGTAAGGAAAGTAAAAGGGAAAGGAAAATCTTTTATCTATATAAAAAAAAATACTCCATTGCCTACCCAAATTCCAACGCCCATGTCTGTACCTTCTTCTTTATAATCAAATGCTTTCTTATTCTTTAGTTTCAGAAGTCACAATTATTAAAGTTCTTCAATGTCATAAATAAGAAAATACTGTTCTCTTTCCACATTTTCAGCACAATTAAGCCTTGACAATTCCAGCTTCTATGCAACCTTTGAAAAATTTTAGATGACCAGATAGTAAGATTTTATTGTAATTTTTATTTAATCAATCCAGATTGGGACCATCTAACACAAGAGATACCCATTCTGCTCTGTTAAGAAAGTGGCAGATTATTACAGACTTTTCCTTATTTACCAAATACTGCAGGAAGTATGAGCTCCACAAACACCCTCAGGCAATGGTGAGTAAGCGCAAGGATGAAATAGCATTCCAAGCTACATAGCAATTGTCCTCTCCCCCAGCAAAAGGAGGACAATTGATCAAAATAAACATTTTTAGCCAACAGGCAGAAAATCAACCCAGCCAGCATGTGCTTCATTTTGTTCTACTGGTCAATTTGTAGTTTCTCACATCCATAACTATATTTGTGTATATATAGGAGATATAAGAGCTAGCTGGTTCTCTTGCTTGGTGAAAGTATGATGGTTACAAGGAGGTAAAAGATTTCTACAATAAAAACTATAAAACCCTGTGGAAAGAAATTGGAGACTAAGGGCTGGGAAGTTGGCTCAGTGGTAGAGCACTTGCCTTGCATGCCTGAGGCCCTGGGTTCGATTCCTCAGCACCACATAAGCAAAAAAAGAAAAAAAACCGGAAGTGGTGCTGTGACTCAAGTGGTAGAGCGCTAGCCTTGAGCTAAAGAGCTGAGGGATAATGCCCAGGCCCAGAGTTCAGGCCCCACGACCGTACCCAAAAAAAAAAAAAAAGAAATTGGAGACTAGAAGATGGAAAGCCGCCACCACCACCCCCTATGCTCAGAAATTGGTAGACTGTTGTAGAAATAGCCAATCTACAAATTCAACACAATATCCATGAAAGTCCCAGTATCATTGTTTGCAAATACAAAAATCAATCCAAAAATTCATATGGTGGCATAAGAGCTCAAATAGCCCCCCTCCACTCCCCGCCCCCCCCAAAAGGAGGTATTACAACATGAAACTTCAAACTAAACTACAGAATCAAATTGAGCATTGGTGACTCACTCCTACATAATGCTAGCTACTCAAAGGCTGAGATTTAAGGATCTAAAGATATCAGTTCAAATCCAGCCCAGGCAGAAAAGTCCATGAGACTCTTATTGCAAATTAACCACCAAAAATATGGAAGTTATAGAGCTGGGGCTCAAGTCATAGGAAACTAGCTTTAAGGAGAAAAAAAAAATACCAGGAACAGCACCAAAGCCCTGAGTTCAAACCCCAGGACTGGCACAAAATTAATTAAGCCATCTGATTTTTAACAAAGGCTTAGTGTATGTTAACAAAAACATACACTAGCAAAATCCTCTTCAAAAAATATTGCCAGAAGAACTCACAATATACAAATAAATCAAAGATCTAAATTAACATCTGAAGCTACTACAGGAAAAGTATGGAAGATACAGACAAGGCCAAGAATCATCAGCTACCAGTAAAAAACCCCAAAGATGAAAGGAGGAAGACTCCTGAAGTTGTATGGCAGAGATCATCATGATAAAAATTGCCTTGAGTTGTCTATTCAACATTTTTCTTCTTAAATTGCAGTGGCTAATTTTTATTATAATGTTAAATAATGCTCAGTATCCTGTAAAATTCTTCCTTTCTCTACCTTCCTTGTTTTATTCCTTCCTTTTCCTTTTTTTTAAGCCAGTGCTGGGCTTGAACACAGGGCCTCATACTTACTAGGCTTTCTTGCTCTATGCTGGTGCTCTAACACTCCAATCATATTTCCAGCTTGGCTTTTTGATGGTTAACTGGAGATAAGAGTCTGTCAAGAGTTTTCTGCCAAGGGACTGGGAAGGTAGCTCAGCGGTAGAGTGCATGCCTTGCAAGCATGAGGTCCTGGGTTCAATTCCTCAGCACCACATAAACAGAAAAGGCCGGAAGTGGCGCTGTGGCTCCAGTGGTAGAGCACTAGCCTTGAGCTGAAGAGCTGAAGGACAGCGCCCAGACCCAGAGTTCAGGCCACATGACCGGCAAAAAAAAAAAAGAGTTTTCTGCCAAAACTGGCTTGAAATCACAACCTCCTGCACAGCTAGGTGTGAGCCAATGATACTCAGCTCAAATATAAAATTCTTTTTGCATGGCTAAAGTTAAAGGTCCAATAATTTTAACAGAAACTACTAACAGTCACTGAAAATTTTGTTATTAATTATTTGTTAAATATTAGTATCCTCGGTATTGTAAAGAATAGTATCTAACAAGGTACTCTTAATCTGACTTGCCTGAAAAACAATTCAGACATAAAACAAGACAATGATTACATTCTAGACATGCTTTATACAGCTTATTGCAATAAGGAACTACACAATAATGCCATGAGCGAAAACAAGAATAGAGGCACGGGGATTAAATATCTATAATAAAGAAGCAGACAAGCAAAAAAAAAAAAAAAGATGAGAAATAGCTTTCTTAGAAAGAAAACAAAGGGAAACAAAAGGAGTTGGACAAAAGAGACAATGTAGAATAAGATTCAGTGGCCATAACAGCAAAATAAATGCTAGGGGAAAGACAAAAGTGGGCAGAAATCAGAAATCAGTAAATTATAGTAAAGACTGCCAAATAATATAACACAATTTAAGGTAAAAAAAAAAATCAGAACTGGCAGGGGATGTGGCTTAGTGGCAGAGTGCATACCTAGCATACATGAGGCCCTCAGTTCTATTCCTGGTACCACATCAACAATAAATAACTAAAATAAATATAAGGAAAAATAACCATTAAAAAGAAATCAGAAAAATCTTTAACCTATTTACATATGTAGCATTTACACCATGTGTTAAAGTATAACTGGTGTAGAAATTATAAATAAACTACTAAGTCAGATATCAATGGCTCCCATCAGTAGTCTTTGTGCGGCTGAAGACAAGAAAACCTACACAAAGACAACGTATGAAATGCTCTCATATTAGTCTTAGTTTTTGGTATCATTTCTGAAGCAGTAACTACTAATCCAACAAGCATATGTTATCCACAGATAACATCAGAAGGCAAACTTCATATTTTGCAAGTAAAGAATGATGATAATCAGATAGCCTAAATGTCTTACTTCAAAGTCAGTTCACCATAACTAAGGATCTGTCCTAAAAAGAACTTCTCTCCAGTCTTTTTGGAGCTCTAGAGAGACCCAATCTAATATTAAAAGGAAAGAACTCTTCTAAATTACAAAATGCCTGTCTCACTGCCTTTTTTAATCATATACAAAATCTAAACTTGTTTTTTGCTAATTATGCAACCAGCTCAAGAATATAAGTACTCTAAATAATAAAAACCCTTATTTAGAAACAGCTTCTCTTCTAGCATGAGAGATTCTTTAAAATAAGCTAATAAAGAAATATAAAGATAATTTATAGAAAACAAGCAAGAGAAACACATATAGTTATACTATTCAAATAGAAAAATCAATTTCAAATGCAATCCAAATAAATCAAAAAGGAATGGGAATGAATAATGAAGAGATTTCACACAGAGATGCCTATCTAAAACTCAATTCAGAGAAGGAACGTTGATAATCATAGCCTTGCTTCCTCCTGCCAGAAGTATATCAGACCCAAGCAAAATGTATACTTCAATAGTAAAGAACATAATATGAATCTGGGAATAAGGCCACCAACTTCAGGCAAGACAATTAAGACAAACAAAGAGCAATAAAATAACCTTTGCAACCATCAATAAGGGACATAATTGCCAAAATTAATATAGTCTTTAGCCATTATTACCAGAAAACAAATAAAAAAGAGAAAATTCCCCAAGTATATCTATTACTGAAAGAAAAAAGAAGGAAAATAGGAGAAAGTAAACTCTTTTACTCTACAGAATGATGAATGCATTTTTTCTACAAAATAAAAAATAATAACTGGAAATTAAGATAGCTTTAAAAAGGAGTGGATCTGAATTTGAACCATTCAATTATAAAGTAAATGATTAGTCATACTACTAATGGCAGTAGCACGGTGCTGTTTAATGCCCTCACAATTATGACACGTACACAGACATTGCCATTATCCCCTGTTCCTAGCTGTGGCCAAAGATTTGAGCAATTTTAGGTAATTTTTCACATATAGTGTGGTTGTCAAATATTAGAATAATTCTTCACAAAAAAAATCACTCCAACAACAACAATGCATGGCTTACATGTACTACTAAAAATGTAGTTCAAACATTTCTGAAAAAGAAAGCCTCAAATTTGGGAGATTTGATTATCTCAGAAGCAAGACCACTTGCAAAGAGATTTTCAAATAGAAAAGCTACCTGATTTATCTAAAGAAACAGAGGTAACAGTAAGCATCTCTGCCAACTTCAGAACAAGAGATATATTTACTCTGTATAATTGTTACTGTTTTCAGCTTTTACCTCCAGTTCCTCACTCCCAAATAAAGAAATACCAACTTCATTCTTATCTAACTCCAAGTAGCAGTAACAGCAGCACTAGAAGCTGCCCAAATGTAGACTTACTTGAGGCAGTGAAATATATTCTCTGCCCTGAGCATCAAATTAGAGATATCCTCCCACAAAATAACCCTCATTAGCACCCTACCCACACTGATCTGAGGGTGACTATTTCTACCAAACTTTTCTTTCCTACTTTCTGCCATAGTGTATGAAAAATCACAATCTTCTCTTCTCAAAAAAAAGAGAAGAGAAGAGAAGAGAAGAGAAGAGAAGAGAAGAGAAGAGAAGAGAAGAGAAGAGAAGAGAAGAGAAGAGAAGAGAAGAGAAGAAAACAAATATCCCCAAATAAAGCAACAATAAAAAGTGTGGAAAGGCATTATATTTGACTTTTTCAACTGACACTTTGACAAAGAAATGATGACAGCTTTAAAAAGAAATGTCAGTTTTTCCCTAATTGCAGGAATAGCTTAAAATAATTTTTGAAAATTTATTCTCTTATGAATCTGGTTTTGGTGCCTGTCATAGTTTGGTCTAGTTGCAAACACCCATGGATACAAGTGTCAAAGCATAGAACAAGTTAACATTAATGGGGGAAAAAAGAACTAATTATGGTTAATTTGACTTCTCGTCAGTGACTATACTTTTATATTATGTACACAGAGTAGTGAGGCTCATTTTCTGCTTATACAGTTGTTGCCAAGCATCTACAAGGGAACTGAAGAAACTTTTGTGATTAAACCCTTAGGATTATTTAATGTTATAGAGTGAAGCTGCCAAACCTGATCTTTGTTTGACACACATGCAGCTTAGTTCTTGCGGCACCAAACATCACTGGAAATTTATACTACTGAACTACAACTATCCATAGAAGAAAAAAAGAGTGAAATTGTGATGTGATGTAATTGATGTTGCATAAACAAACCACTTTATAAAATACCTCTGATACATCTTTTATGCAAGTTCTTTAAGTAAGTTCAAATAAAGTTAAGATGCCACTATAAAGCAAATTTCCTTTTAAACTGCAAGAATTTCTCTGAATACACACACACACACAAACTAGATTATATGTTAACATTAAGTTGACTCTGAGTCAGGCACAGTGAGTCAAGCCTGTAATCCTAGCTACTTCAGAGGCAAAGAAGGGAACGGGAAGGTGAGAGTTCAAGGGACTCTATACCTCAGCTAATGGCCAGTGTAGTAGTGTGTATTGTCATCCCCAACAAGGTGGGGAGGCACAAGTAGGAGGCTTGATTTGTATATCCAAGCTTCCCTGGACATAAAAGAAGACCCTATCTCAAAATAACCAATGCAACTGAGCACCAGTAGCTCATGCTGTAATCCTAGCTACTCAGGAGGCTGAGATCTAAGGACCATGATTCAAAGCCAGTCCAAGAAGGTCAGTCTTAACTACCAAAAAAGCTAAATGAAGCTCTTGCTCAAGTGGTATAAAGCTAGCCTTGAGCAAAAAGCTGAGGGACAGTGCCCAAGCCAAGAGTACAAGGCCCTAGGGCTGGTATGTGTGTATAACCAACCAACCAATGCAAAAAGGAGATTGGGTTCATAGTTCAAGTGATAGTGTATCTGAGTTCAATCCCGAGGGGGGGGGGAGGGAGAGGAGGAGGAAAGAAGAAGGAGGAGAAGGAAAGAAGAAGGAGGAGGAGGAAAGAAGAAGGAGGAGGAGGAGGAGGAAGAAGAGGAGGAGGAGGAGGAGGAAGAAGAAGAGGAGGAGGAGAAGAAGAAGAAGTTGACTCCTCCTCATAATTGAACAGTCAAATTCTAGGTAATTTTTACAATTTCAAGAAAGAATCTAGTATGTTAAAATGTGGTAATTTCAGGGGAAAATTTTATATATTGGACTTTTTTGGAGACAATATAAAAATGAAAAAATTAGTCTGACTATTCTGATTTCTAACCTTTTTTGACTTAATTTTTTTTTGGGGGGGGGGGTCGGTCGTGGGGCCTGAGCCCTGTCCCTCAAGCTCTTCAGCTCAAGACTAGCGCTCTACCATTTGAGCTACAGCACCACTTCCAGTTTTCTGGTGGTTTATTAGAGAAGAGTTTCATGGACTTTCCTGCCCGGGCTGGCTTTGAACCACGACCCTCAGATCTCAGCCTACTGAATAGCTAGGCATGAGACACTGGCACCCAGCTTTTTTTGACTTAATTTTAAAGTCAGTTTTTTTTAACAATTTCAAAGAAGTTGCCAAAAAACTGTAAGTCATACAATATAAAAACAGAGGAGATTAAAGAGGCCAACTCTGTATAGATTATAGACTTGTAACACTGCTCATGTAATTCTGATGACAATAACAGACAGACATGGGTTCAAAATAGGAAAAACACTCTCCATGATCAAATTGCTTTTACTACCAGAATATAATCTAACATGCTCATTATATCATTAGCATACATGAAAAAGCATGATTATATATATTATGTGTTATATTTTTCAATATACTGATACATCACATATAATTCACCCATTAAAAGTGTGCAAGTACCTGCCACCAATGGCTCATACCTGTAATATCTAAGGATTTTGGTTCAAAGCCTAGGCAGAAAAGTCCAGGAGACTATCTCCAATTAACTAGGGGGAAAAAAAGCTAAACTAAGCTGGGATCTGGTGGCTCATGCCTGCCATCCTAGCTATTGAGGCTGAAATCTGAGGATCACAATTCAAAGCCAATTCAGGCAAGAAAATCTGTGAATTGCTTATCTTCAATTAACCATAGAGCCTAAAGTGGAGCTGTGGCTCAAGAGGTGGAGTGCTAACTTTGAGAAAAATTATAAAAAAGAAAACACTCAGGGACACAGAGCCCAGGCCCTGAGTTCAAGGTCCAGGTCTGGCATACCACCAACCCCCTACAAAACAAAACAAAAAACCTGAGGTGCTGCTCAAGTGGTAAAATGCCAACTGTGAACAAAAAAAAGCCAAGTTAGAGCATGAAAGCCTGAGGTCAGCCCCAGTATCCCACACAAAAAAGTTCAAGTCAGTGTTTGCAGTACATTCAGAGATATATGCAACTATTATCACAATCAACGTTAGAACACTGTTATAGCACAAGACATATGACCAAGTTAAATTTTAAATATAAGACAAGTTGGTCGTACTCGGTTATAAATTAAGAGGCTAAAATTTTATTGTTCTATTTTTAGTATATATAGTAGATATTCAATCAAAATTTGATTCTCTAACTCCAGGATCAACTTTATCCATTTTTTCGATATCTCCTGTTATGAACAGGGAACCAGGGGAAATAAAAGTATGCCCCCCACACACATACAAATGCACTACTTCTCATGTTTCCTAGTAATTAAAACTACATGCCTTAAGTCCATAAATATTTTCGAATGTCTCCCATCATGGCTGGAGGAATGGGTCAAGAAGTAGAGCACCTGCCTACAAAGTACAAAGTTTTGAGTTCAAACTCCAATATCAAGGGGGAGGAGGAGACAGTCGTTTATCCAATATTATCTACATGACAACAAAATAACCACCCTTACCCTATGACATACATGTGCTCTTTGTGGGTTCAGACAAAACAGGCTCCAAGTCCAACTGTGCTGATCTTAACAGAGACTTAAAAAATGTTAGACACTCTCTTCCTGCACCCACATTAAATACACCCCCTAAAACTGTTGATTCACCGGATTCTCAGCTGCCAAAAAAAGTAGACTAGCTTAGAGGCTGACATTTCCTTTTTGGCAGTCATTAGTTCTTAATGTGTCACTGTCTAGAGGCTAAACGGGAATAGTTTTCTTCATTTCTACTCATGCAGCTCATTTTCTTGAGGGCCCCAGGCAATATATCAAAGACTAAATCCATCTTCGAAAAATGATGATGAACAAACATCTCTTTCTACAATCCCTTATCACTAGAATCTGAGTCAGTCCTAGCTTTTTAATTTATTTTAAGGGTGATATCAGAGGGGTTAGGGTTATAGTTACATAAGTAAGCTTCTTAATGCAGTAACTTTCTACAATAGTAGCAACTTAAAGGAGACAGATATCCTAAAGCTTCACAATGTCTGTGAGAAGGACTGCTAGGCAGTTTTTTGTGTAAAATGGTTCTTCATTTCCACTAAACTAAGAGGTTTGTTTGCTCTTTCCTACAGATTAATTCCTGGTTCTAAATTTATTATTCATTATTCTTTCTCCCTTCACCTACTTTCCAGTGAATATCAACCTTTTTTTCCTTTCTGCCTTTGTCCATCCTAATATAAATAATTCTATACTTGTTCCAGTGCTTTCTAGTAACAATTGTATTTTCTGTTCTCTAATGTAATAGCATTAACAGGGCTTTAAAGAATGTTAGATACTCTTCCTAAGCCATATTTCTTCATTATTTCTGTACCTCAAAATGAGTACCAAAGGGGGAGTGTGCAAAAAAAACATGGAGAGGGAAGACAAGGATGAATATGGCCAAAGTAGTTTATGTGAATATATGAAGCCTGTTGAAACTGTTTAGAAGGGGAAAGTGACAGTTTTATTGTACACATTGTACACATATATAAAAATGATGCAATGAAAGCCTCCTTGTATAACTAATGCATGCTAAAATTAATAAAAATCTTAATTAGAAAGGAAACAAGAGAGACAGACAACAGTAGATATGATGCTTATAAGACCCTAAGACCCTTTCTTTCCTTCTTTTTTTTTTTTTTTGAGGAGGGGTCTGGATATAGAGTTTTCTTAACCACTTGCCTCAGGTAGTTTGATTTATCTCTCTCTCTTTTTTTTTTTTTTTTTGGGTCCGGTCATGGGGCCTGAACTCTGGGTCTGGGCGCTGTCCCTCAGCTCTTCAGCTCAAGGCTAGCACTCTACCACTTGAGCCATAGCACCACTTCTAGCTTTTTTTTTTCCTTTTTGCTTATGTGATGCTGAGGAATCAAACCCAGAGCCTCAGGCATGCAAGGCAAGCGCTCTACCACTGAGCCACCTTCTCAGCCCCAAATAAGACCCTTTCTACTCATGAGACACTTCTCTTTTTTTGACTGATAAGTTCCAAGTACCAGAGTTTGAACTTAAAGCCTCACACACACTTGCTGGCCAAACCAGTTCAGCTGACATGTTCTACTACTTGAGCCATGTCTCCAGCCTGGCTAATTGCTTGTTGGCTGCTTTGGAGATAAGAGTCTTGCAGACTTTTTCTGCCCAGCCTGGCTTTGAATTGCAATCTTTCTGATCTCTTATTCCTGAGTAGCTAGATATCAGGCATGAGCCAATGGCACCTGGCTATGTCTTTTGTGTGTATGCGCTGGTCCAGGGGCTTGAACTCAAGGCCTGGGTGCTGTCCCTGGGTGTTTTCTCCCCCAAGACTAGCACTCTGCTTCCTGGACCACAGCTCTACTTAGGGTTTTTGCTTGTTAACTGGAGATAAGGGTTTTATAGACTTTCCTTTCTGGGCTGGTTTTAAACAGCAGTCCTCAAATCTCAGCATCCCCAGTAGCTAAGATTACAGGCATGAGTCACCAACACCTGTCTTGGGCACATGTCATTTAATAACCAATAATAAAAATAAGGAATCTAAAACCTTAGTGGCAAACGATGTGGTTAAGCCACCTAAAACCATCTGTGACAACTTCACAATAGAAAACTTCCATAAGCCCATTTCCAGCTCACAACAAAAAACCTACCACTGCCATTTATTAAATTCCATTCACAGAAAACCATACCACAAAAAAATCATTACTAACTTATGTAATAGTTAATTCGATTTCTAATGCCAAGTTTTTTTCTCTATTACATATAAGAGTTTTAACAATACAACTCAGACAAAGTCCATGGTTCCAGAAATGTTTGAAGAACACTGATTAAGCAATGACTATTTTTTTATGTTCTAAAAAAGTGCTTATTTAGAATTTAGGCAAATCGGATGTGCTGGTTAATAACTGTAATCTCGGTACTCAGGAAGTAGCAGCAGAAAGTTCACTACTTTGAGGCCAGCCTTGAAGACTTTGTCTCAAAAAAAAACTTGTTTTTAATTTAATGAAAAAGTTCTGCTTTTGTTCAGCAACTACAGATGTACACACACACACACACACATATACATACATACTTATTCTTTTCTTGAGAACTTAAGGTGCTCAATCCAAATTTAGAGCTAAAGTGTCTACTTAAAGAACACATGTGCAGAAAAGCCCAAGTATAATTTGGCACCTGGCCTCAGGACCATTGAAATGGAGCCCAGAATACTCCTCTTAGCTATACCCATCCCTAATATCAAATGCATGGCCCACTGTCACTTTACATGCTGTCTATCTAATCATGTTGCTGCTTACCCACAAATTCACTTTACCAAGACCAATTCTGACAAAGACTCTAGGGTGGCATTATTTCATCTTTAAATTTCTACGGCATCATTTTCCTATTATTTACACATACAAATTTCCAAAAGACTCTAATTGAGATATACATATTAACTACCCAGCCTATGAATTAAAAAGTAGGTTGCTGGGTAGGATAAAATGAGGCCTACTAGCAGTTGCCAGACAAATCCCTTTTGAAGAGTGAAAGCATGCCAAGATGGTGACATCTACTTAATTAGGCATAATAATAATGATGAAACATCCTTTACTCCCCACCCCACCCCTCTTGGTAGTAGGGATTGAACTCAGGATTTCCCACTTGCTAGACTGGGACTCTACAGTTTTAGCCACACATTCAGTTCTTTTGTTCTAATTGTTTTGGGGATAGTATCTCACTTTTTGCCAACACCTGCCAGGACCATAATCTACCTATCTTACAATTCCTGCTGTAGCTGGGATAAGCACATACCATACACACAGCTTTTTTGTTATAATGGGGTCTTGTACAATTTTTTTTAATTTGGTCCTGGCTGACCTCCAAATATAATCTTCCTTACCTATGCCTCCTGAGTAGCTACAATTATACAAGTTTTTATTAGCGTTTTTCTTTGATATTTTAGAAATAGCATTTCACTATTAAGCCTAGACTTGCACTCACTACAAAGCCCAGATAGGCTTTGAACTTGCAATTTTCCTGCCACTGTATCCCAAGTATTAGGAATACAGGCATGTACTGCCACATCTGGTTACATATGAATTATAATGATTATAGCAAGTATGATTGGTCAAGTACTTTTAATTTTTCTTTTCTTTTTTCTTTTTGTCAGTTCTGAGACCTGAATGCTGGACCTGGGCACTATGCCTCAACTCTTCGGCTCATGGCTAGTGCTTTACCACTTGAGCCACTGCATCACTTCCAGCTTTTTCTGCTTATGTGGTGCTGAGAAATCGAACCCGGGCCTCATGCATGCAAAGCAAGCACTCTATCACTGAGCCACCTTCCCAGCCTTTATGATTTTCTTTATAAAATACTTATATTGTCTTATACCAGTACATAGTACTAAACAAAATCTCTGACAAAGAACAAGCCAAAAAATATTGCCTTCCTACAAATGACATTTATATCTGAATTTAAAGGATAATTAGCATGAAAGTCATGCTATAAGATACCACACTGTGTTCTACTTAATAGACTAGTATAAACTGCAAAAATTACAATTTGTTCTAAACAGGTAAAACCAGAACAGGATGCCAATCATTTCAACCGATCTGAAAAATAGGACTTGTATGAACTTACTGATCAGATGTTATATGAGCATAAACCAATTCAAAGGAAATACATTCCTTTAAGTTTCCAAGTTGTGCTACTATTTTTATAATGCCATAATTCAAAGAATGATCAAACAGAAAACAACAGTTTTGGGTTCTATATATATACAATATTCTACTTTACAATGAACAAAAAGAGTGACTGGCAAGTAGCATGTAATTAGTAGCCTCCATTTGTAAACATAGACATAACTCAAAATAAAGAATGGAGATATACAGTCCATAAATTTTTTCTGACTGTATATTATGACCAAGGAATTTGCCAACCAAAGTGGAAACCTTTAAATGAGCAGGCCTGAAATCAAAGAGGAAGAAATTTCCTGGTAGATGGGAATTGAGAAAATTTCCCTGGCAAGGACTTTTTGAAAACTCAGTGCTCAGCCGGGTGCTGGTGGCTCACACCAGTAATACTAGCTATTCAGGAGGCTGAAATCTGAGGATGGAGATTCAAAGCTAGGCTGGGGAAGAAAGTCCGTGAAATTCTTATCTCCAATTAACCATCATAAAACCAGAAAGTGGTGCTGTGGCTCAAGTGGTACAGCACTAGCCTTGAGCTGAAGAGCTGAAGAACAACGCCCAGACCCAGAGTTCAAGACCCACGACTGACAAAAAAAAGAGAAAGAGAGAGAAAAAAAAAGAAAACTAAGTGTTCATCATGGACTTCCCATTATGGAAAGCATCCAAACAGCATCTCTGAAAATAACTATACTTAATAAATAGGAGACATTCGTGGGTGGGGCAAAAGTAAAATAAAATAAATTATAGGTAAATGGATAGACAGGTTGGTAGAAGGCAAAAAGAAGAAAAAATACAAATTCTATTTATGTTCCATTCTCACAATGAGATTTCATTTACTACCTTAAGTCCTCGAAGATACCTAATTACTAAAAGTTAGCAAACTTGGTTTTATTTTTGTTGGGTTTTTTTTGGGGGGGGGATGAAGATGGGGGCTACTGGTACTAGACTTGTTCCTAAGGTTTTACTCTCAAGGCTAGCACTCTGGCATTTGAGCCACAGATCTACTTCTGGATTTTTAGTGGTTAATTGAAGATAAAAATCTCATGCTTTCCTGCCTGAGAAGGCTTTCAACCACCATGATCCTCAGATCTCAGCCTCCTGAGTAGTTAGAATTACAGGCATGATTCACCAGTACCCAGGTAAAAAGAACAAACTTTAAAAATCAAAGCAAAAAGAGGGGAAGATTTTATCACTGATATGCTTTTATTTTTATGTTTGTAACATATGGGTATCCTGGATAAAATAAGAAGCTTCCCATACTACAAGTTTGCTATTTACAAACAATCATATTTTAAATAAATAATTAGCAACACATGACAACTAAATAAAGGCTATCTTGGGCCAAGAAGAATGAACAACAAATTTTACATTGCATTTTCCTACAGTATCAATTTGCACATGCATCTAATATGATATACCACCCCCCATTTACATACCCACAAAAACATATGCAAGGTAAGGTGGAAAACTTCACTGCTGCTGTTGCATAAATTGAGCTTGACACAACCCCAACCATTGTAAGTTATGACCACCATAACTGCCCCAGAGTAATGCTAGTCAGCTTTTCTTGTATCATGTCTCCAAAAACTGTAAATAGACAAAAGTACAAACACTTACCACAACCTGACTCTTTGATGCTAGTCTAAAATTAAGTAGGTACATTTCAGCTTCAACAAAGTCACTTTTGTCCACACACACACACACACACACACACACACACACATATCCTCTTTCTGACCAAAATTGCAGGTATGCAACTGATTTTGCTCTGCCCAGAACCTTATTCATCAATGTTCCCCAATAAATTGTATTCTGTGCAATCCTAACTGTCTACCTCTCTTCGGTGCCATGCACTTTGTGGCCCAATCCTTGTACACTGGCAATGGATTAGTTCAGTTCAGCTATGAGATGCTGGAACTGTAATATCGTGAAGACTGGGAGTGGAAGTTGCCATTTTGGCTCTCTGCTATATAGGCAACAAGCATGGAGGAAACAGGAAAGTTGAAAGTTTGTCTTTGTCAAGAGACAAAGACCAAGCCGGGCGCTGGTGGCTCACGCCTGTAATCCTAGCTACTCAGGAGGCTGAGATCTGAGGATCGAGGTTCAAAGCCAGCCCGGGCAGGAGAGACCGTGAGACTCCTATCTCCAATAAACCACCAGAAAACCGGAAGTGGCGCTGTAGCTCAAGTGGTAGAGCGCTGGCCTTGAGCTGAAGAGCTGAGGGACAGTGCCCAGGCCCAGAGTTCAAGCCCCATGACTGACAAAAAAAAAAAAAAAAAGAGAGACAAAGACCAAATCCCTGACTATCCAGATCCACATTCACATAGTGATCCCCTATGCATTTTATTTTCTGCTCGTGTTTCAAGATGTTTTAATTTTTTTATTTTCTAGGTCTATGGCCTGAACTCTGGGCCTGAGTGCTGTCCCTGAGCGTTTGTGCTCAAGATCAGTATACTTGAGCCACAGCTCTACTTCAAGCTTTTTGTTGTTTACTGGAGATAAGAGTCCTGGTATCCTTTCCTGCCTGAGCAAGCTTCAGACTATTATCCTCAGATCTCAGCCTCTTGAGAAGCTGGGATTACAGGCATGAACCACCAGCGACCAGCTGTTTTTGTATTTTTTAAATAAATCACACATTACTTTCTTCATCATTTTACCTGATATTCCTTGGGTGGTTCTCTGCATTTTAACAACATAGAAAAAGATAGTCATTAATGATCCCCCTTATCAGGTAGGAAAGCAGAAAACAGCCTTGAGAAGACTAAGTTACACAGTAAACTACTGAGTCATGTTCTATATCATTAGGTTATTGTAAACATCTAAAGCATCCCATGTGAAGAACTCCACAAGTAATTACGGAAGCCTCTGCTCTAATTAGAATATGGTTAAAAACAAAACCTAAACGTCAAAGACACAAAAAACTAGGGTCTAGGGCTGGGAAGGTGGCTCAGTGGTAGAGCGCTTGCCTTGCATGCTCAAGGCCCTGGGTTCGATTCCTCAGCACCACATAAGCAAAAAGAAAAAAGCCGGAAGAGGCGCTGTGGCTCAAGTGGTAGAGCGCTAGCCTTGAGCTGAAGAGCTGAGGGACAGCGCCCAGGCCCAGAGTTGAGGCCCCACAACCGGACCAAAACAAAAAACTAGGGTCTAATTTTATTTTTAGGCTCTGACATCAACAGAAGAAATATTTTCAAAAACTGTGAGAAAAAAATTAAAGTTACAATGCCAATTATCTTACTACCTAGAGATAATTACTAATATTCTGCTGGATTTAGAAGTTACTATGTTTGATACAGAACACCCTCCCCCCAACCCCCCCACCCCGCTTTTTTGGTGAAACTAGGGTTTGAACTCAAGGACTTGATTTTGCTAAGCTGGTGTTCTACAACAGATCCATGTCTCTACCGGTTTTTCATGGGTTATTTTTAGGACAGGACTTCAAGTTTCCACCCTGAATGTACTTGAGCAGCCATCCACCACCTACTTTTAGACTTCTTGAAGTTGCTGGGATCACAGACACACCACAGTCAGCTTCCTTCTGTTGAGAAGGAATTTCACACTTTGTGCCTGGAATCTTGATTTTCCCATTCTCAATTTCCCACATGGGATGACAGGCACACACTAATGTGCCCATCTACTGGTTTGGT
Organism: Dipodomys ordii; assembly: GCF_000151885.1. NCBI lineage: Eukaryota > Metazoa > Chordata > Mammalia > Rodentia > Heteromyidae > Dipodomys > Dipodomys ordii. The sequence continues at coordinate 4,681,889 of NW_012267266.1, forward strand.
GGAAGTGTCTCACCAACTTTTCTGTCCAGAATAGCCTCAAACCAAGATCCTCCCCCATTCTTGGTTTCCCAAGTAGTTAAGTAGCATTCAACCAGAAACATTTTTTAGATATAAAATCTTTTCAATCCTGCCTGAAAAAGTGATACCAAGGAGAGTCTAACTACAATCTCAAGAAGGCTAAACCCCTATGTACCTACAACAAGACAATGGGCAAGCTTCCATGTCTGTTCCATCATCCTTATTTCAAAAGTCCACCCTACTATTGCTTCTTTAGGCAGCACCATTTTATCTAACATGTAAACATGTATCTTCTTGTACATAAAAGGTTAACAATTTGCCTATTAAACATTACAATTCATAAGGAAGAGTAGCATTCACAGGAAGCTTCAACCCTCTAAAAAAGCAACATAAAACTAGGAACAGACATCACAGTAAGAAGATCTTTCAAACTCTTCATTGTAAAACTATACCTTAATTAGTGCCAAATGGAGTTTCCAAAGTAAATGCTATGTACAAGCATGATTGAACCTGAAAGGACTTTTATGCTAAGTAAAATAACAGAGAAAAAATACTGTATGATCTTTCATATATGTAATTATAAAAGAAAAAAATCAATATATAAAAACAGAATAAAAAGGTAGTTACTCACTGGGTGCCAATGGCTCACACCTGTAATCAATCCTAGCTACTGAGGGTACTAAGATGTGAGGATCTCAGTTCAAAGCCAGCCTGGGCAGGAAAATCCATGAGACTCTTATCTCTAACTACCAAAACAAAAACCCAGAAGTGGAGCTGTGACAAGTAGTAGAGTGCTAGCCTTGAACAAAAAAATTTTAAAAATAAAATAAAAGCGCAAAGATAGCACCCAGACCCTGAATTTAAGCCCAAGGACAGACAGACAAACAGATACACACACACACATAAAACCTGGTTATTAAAGGTGAAAATTAGTACCATAAGATTTGTTATGAGAGTAGATTTTTAGGTCCTCTTTACTTACACACACACACACACACACACACACACACACACACACACACAATGGGCCTGCTAAATGACTTGAGTGTAATAACTGTTATGCACAAAAATGTTCCACTGCATACCTACAAAAGATTAGTGAGGCACGGTGGCTCATGTCTGTAATCATAATTACTCAGGAGAGGGAGATCAAGAGGATCAAGAAGATCCTGGTTCAAGGCTAACCCAGTCAAAAAGTCAGTGATACTTCCCAATAGGGTTATCATGGAGATAAAATAGGAAAAAGTTATGTCTCTTTGCACAATGGCTGACAAATTGTAAGCAGTATAACATGAATAATCCTAACAATGTTTTCAAAATGAAGAAAAAGAACAGACACAATTATATATGTATACAGATACTGAGAATTAAGTCTAAAATGCTATAAACAAAAAAATGACTAGTAAGATTGTACATTATGAGCACCAAACTTTTATAATAAAAAATATTAAGCTTTCTAATTTTGAAGATTAAAAAACTGCAGCCACAAAATAAAGCAGTAAAAACCACTTTATAGAGACAAGCTAGGAAGTTCTGTCTATGCTGAAGAAATTCCAAGAAATCATTTGCAAAACTGAGAAAGGATTAGCATCTAAATTGAGTTCTTCCCTTATTTCAGTAATAATGCATCTTTTCAAAAGATCTTTGAAAGTGAACATTAACTGCACACTATACATTCTATTCCATTTCAAACTACTACCAAATCAAATTAAAATTTTCTACCCAATATAACATAATGAAGCTCTTTAAATATTTATGTAGAATTCCAAAAATAAATCCAGTTAAAGCATTCTTTTGAGACCCTACAACCAATGTGTCCAATATTTGGGAGCAAAACAAAAAAAAATGCATCTTCAAAAATGCATATTCAAATGCTTGGCATTTTATCCTAAATAGCCATTTCTTCTGCTTAAAACTAATTTCAAGTATAAAGAAATGCAAGCTATAACATGAAAGGGTGGCTGTACAATCTTGGACCATATTCATTTCTCACTTTAGCTGTTTGGTTATTCCATAGATGGAACTATCAAACAGATGTGCATATTTTATTAATATCAATGAGATTATTTTACATTCTTTTCTGTATACTAGGTCTTTGAAATCTAGTATTGAGTATATTTTAGGCTGGGTACTGGTGTTTCATACCTGTAATTCTAGCTACTCAGGAGGCTGAAAGTTAAGGATCACAGTTCAAAGCCAGCCCAGGCAGGAAAGTCAGTGAGACTCTTATCTCCAATTAATCACCAGACAATCCAATTAATCACCAGAAAACCATATGTGGAGCTGTAGCTCAAAGTGGTAGAGTGGCACCTTGAGCAAAAAAAGCTATGGACAGCACCCAAGGCTTGAGTTCAAGTTACAGGATTGACAAAAAAAAGTTTATTTTACAGCACATCTCAGTCTAGACTTGTCATATTTTAAGTGCTCAATAGTCAGATATGACTAATAACTAAGATACCAAAAGCACAGAGCTATTCAAGTCCAAAGCATTTAACTATTCTCACCAAGCTCTAATCCCAATCAGTAATAAATGACAATAAAAAGTTGGGCAATGCTGTTAAACCAAAACTAAATCATATCGAACTTAAAAGATTGAGTATCCTTTATGTTTCAAATAATGTATTAAACAGATATTATCTGATGGGATATAGTAATTTGTTCTATGTGAAGTCAGGATTGAAGGGTACAAGATAAGTAAACCTGGTTCCAGCAAGTTCTATTATTAGAAAAATATATGTTGCAATAAAGGAAGAAACAAACTAAGCAGCAGCTTATCACTTAGCAGCATGAAGGTCATGAGATTAAGAATTCTACTATGTATAGGGCTCTTTAGAAGGCTTTTCATGATAATGAAGTAAACAGAGAATATTCCAATATACAACTGGACTAAGTCAACTATATTCAAGAAGAAGAAAGCTTAAACCATTAATCTGATAGCAAACTATTAACATCAGGTCAATAATTTAATGTTTGCATACAGAACAAAACATTAACAACTTTTTCCAAATTTAATTTCTTTTTTTTTAAGACAAGGCTTCATTATATAACCAAACTAGTCTTGATCTCTCTGCATCCTTTTGAGTATTAGGATTAACCTGGCTATTACATTTTAATTTCAATCCACACACTTGTAAGCCTTTAAAAATGAAACCCAAGAACATTGTTTCTCTTTTTCTAGAACCATCACCCTGAACAACTTTAGGATGACAAATCAGAAGCAAATTAAAATTAACCACAATAACCACATTTTAAAGAAACCAGACAATCATTGTAGAACAAGGATCCAGTGAAGGATCACAAAATCTGTACTGTCTCATCTGTTGAATTTTCGTAATATCATGTCAAGGTCAATTTGTTACACCAATATTTCTTTCAAATTGAGCAGTAAGACAGCTATAGAGCCAAGACCACCTTACTATCTTCAAATTCTTCAAACCACAATATAAACAACAACATTAAGGTTGCTTGCCTCCTGATTCTTGGAGCCTTTAAAAGGGAATCTGGCATTCACCAAATGGATCCAATTCACTCCACTCTGATCTAAGATATCGTTTTCCCAAATGATTTATTTCAGAGTGCCTTGGTTTAATTTTTTTCTAAAAATGTCATCTGTATACCAAAAGATCATCAAGAAGTGGAGGTAAACCACCCATAGCCTTCATTCCTCTTCTTCTCCTCCCAATAAAATTCAAGGCTCTTAAGGGCCAGATCTTAGGGGAATTTTCCTCCAGTAATGCATCCTTAGCATCATAAATATCCAAAGTTGTTCATTTTAGTCATTCTTCCAAGTCAGCATGAGTTCATTAAGCAAGCTTTTACGGAGTACTTCTAGCATTACACTGGACTATAAAAGAATGTTTTAAATTGGTCTTCCAAAAGCTAAAAACCTAGTTTCAAAACTTACTTAGATAAAGGAAACACAATTAACAACTCAGAAAAGGTGAGAAAATTCAAGTACCAAAGAAATAATGTAGGGGTGGTACAGTTTGAGATGGGGAACAATGCAAGCCATGAAGAAAGGTCAGATTGGGCTAAACAGTGGGAAAGGAATTTCAAGAATACAACGAACACTGCCCTACTTAAGATATATAAGCTTAACTTGGTCTAAGCAGACACGAATAAAGAGAGCCTGAAGAAAGACAATGGCAAATGAAATAAAACATCAAAGCAGTAGTTGGCTTATCACTTTCTCTACCTCAGTAGTACATTGGAAATCACCTAGGAATCTTTTAAATACTGATATCTAAATTTGACCCTAGATTTCTATCTTAATTAGTCTGAAATAAAACCCAAATGCAACAGGATTTTTAACTTCCCTAGAGACTTTAATGTGTATCCAAAGAATCATTCTCTTAAAGAAAAAAACAGTAGCAGTTGACAATTAGAAGCACAGGAAGAACACAAAAAAATTATGACAAGAATATATTTATAAAAGTGATTACATCGGGGCTGGAAAGATGGCTCAGTGGTAGAGTGCGTGCCTTGCATGCCTGAGGCCCTGGGTTCAATTCCTCAGCACCACATAAGCAAAAAGAAAAAAGCCGGAAGTGGCGCTGTGGCTCAAGTGGTAGAGCGCTAGCCTTGAGCTGAAGAGCTGAGGGACAGCGCCCAGGCCCAGAGTTCAGGCCCACAACTGGACCCAAAAAAAAAAAAAAAAAAAAAGTGATTACATCAACTAAGCACATTACTTCCATGTCTAATATCCCAGCTACTTGTAATGCAGAAATCTGAGGATTGAAGTTCAAGGCCAGTCTAAGCAAGAAGTGACCAAGACTTTACCTCAACAACAACAAAAAACTGGACATCAGTAATCCCAGTTACATGGGAGGTGTAAGTAAGAGGATGAAAGTCCAGATTTCTCTAAGCAAAAAATCTGAGACACCACCTGGAAAATAACTAATGCAAAAAGGGCTGAAAGTGAAGCTCAAGTGGTAGAATACCTGCACAAGCCGGGCACCTGTGGCTCATGCCTGTATTCCTAGCTACTCAGGAGGCTGAGATCTGAGGATAGAAATTCAAAGCAAGCCCGGGCAAGAAAGCCCATGAGACTCATCTCCAATTAACCACCAGAAAACAGGAAGTGGTGATGTGTCTCAAGTGGTAGAGCACCAGCCTTGAGCTGAAGAGCTGACAGTGTCCAGGCCCAGAGTTCAAGACGCACAACCAACAACAACAAAAACCTGGACAAGACCCTAAGTTCAAACCCCACAAAGAAAATAGTAGTAGTAGTAGTAGTAGTAGTAATTAGTGAGAACCCAGGAAAGAGAGAAAATGAAGACAGGTCTTTCCAGCCTTGCTCTATAAAGGTCCATGTAACCAAAGTTCATACACTATCATTATTTATCTATTTTTCAACAGAAATGATCAAGTCAAAGTCAATCTTTTTTCATTAATTAAAAATTTAACTATGAAACAAATCTTCTAGGAAGCCTCTTGGATTTCTTTCCTTATATTACCATGGAATTTTAAAGGTACTACAACAATACTTCAATCTTATATAGACAACACATCTGTTCCAGAAAGGTGGAATCAAAAAACTTCATTCTTCTATGCAGAACAGTTTTGCATGTGACATATGCTCATTATGAAATTCAGTGACAAGATGTCCACTTGATTGTATAGTTGTCCCCAGAGATTCTAGAATGTTTCTAAACACTTCATGAATAAGCAAAATAATCTATACCCAGTTGCTTGTCGTTCTTCATACTCTTTAACCATTCTGAGTTTCTTTCAAACGTGATTCACTGCCTTTCACCTATGACCTCACTCCACTGCATCTTGACCAAATTGAGCCTATTCACTTTATAAGTCAATTAAAAAGGAAATGAAAGACTTTTAACTTGAAAATGCCTGTTAGCTCATGCATGTAATCCTAGTTACTCAGGAGGCTGAGATCTGAGGATTATGGTTCAAAGCCAAGCCAGGTAGGAAGGTCTGTGAGATTCTTAGCTCTAATAAACAACTCAAAAAAGCTGAGGGACAGAGCCCAGGCCCTGAGTTCAAGCCTTGCGACCAGCAAAAAAAAAAAAAAAAAGCCTAGAGTTCATCTCCTAAAATATATTTCTGAATCTCAAGAAAATTTCTTTTCTTTTTTTTTTTTTGCCAGTCGTGGGGCTGAACTCTGGGTCTGGACGATGTCCTTCAGCTCTTCAGCTCAAGGCTAGTTCTCTCTCTCACTTGAGCCACAGCACCACTTCCAGCTTTTTCTGCGTATGTGGTGCTGAGGAATCGAACCTAGAGCCTCATGCTTGCAAGGCAAGCACTCATCACTGAGCCACCTTCCCAGCCCGAAAGAAAATTTCTTTAAGACAGCTATCTACCCATAATACTTAAATTTCAACCTAACAGCAAATACTGTTCTAATTTCTACTTAATGCTACATCAAGCTGGGCACAAAAAATGACAAAATTCATGACTGTAATCCTGGTATTTGGAAGGCTAAGTAAGAATGGGAGGAGTAAAGTATGATACCAGCTCAGACAGAAGAGTCTGTGAGACTCCATCTCAACAGAGAAAAGTTGGATGCAATGGCACATGTCTGTCATCCCAGCAAGAAGACAGGATGCCAAATATAAATTAATCACAGTACAAGCATGTGTTTGGGAAGGAAGCAATATCATAACTCAAAAAATAATCAGTGAAAACAGGTCTGGAGGTGTGCTCAGTAGAACACAAATATAGCTAGCCAAAGCCCTGAGTTCAAAAGCCAGAACCATCAAAGACAAAAAAGAAAAAAAGAAAAAACCACTGTTGCGTATCATGGTCTCCATTATTTCAAAATAAGTGCTAACATACACCTATAGTAGGATAATCAAACCAAAAGAGAGTTCATGACCAAGAGTGACTGGCCAGAGGGTCTGAGTATCCCTAGGACTCAACAAGTATCTTGTAAAGCAGTTGAGAAGCTCTTCAGATTTATCACACCCTCTTCTCCACCAAAGGGTATTTTCAAAATGGCTCCCTAATCCTAACTGCAATGGATACTCTGTGTCACTTCCAGCACATAATAGCAGATCTGTATACATTGTGAATCATTGTTCTTTTAATGACTAACATTGGATGCCATTTTTCAACCTATCCATTTTTTTGTATTTCTCATTTTCAAGCATGGATAAGGATTTTAAAAATGTATCACCCTTTCCCATTGTGATTTACCTACTACTTTCTATTTGACTTAACTGTATCACTAATCTCATTTTTCTTGGGTAGACTATCTAATATCAAAACATATCAATGACTTAAAAGGTGCTACTAGTTTCACGATATGGTACAAACAAGAAACACACATTCTTCACCTAGCAATTCCATGATGACTCATCACTACCCTTTCACTTATGTAGGCATACAAGTGAATAAAAAGGTAAATAGCAAATATACAAATAAAAAAGGACCAAGATAATTTAACAAAAGTTCATCTTCTGCATCCTTAACTGAGAATGAGTTTTTATGGGAGCCCCCATCAGTCAAATTGGACTTGAACTCAGCCAGCCTATACAGCACTTAGAATGATATAATTCCCCAAGACATCTGCTGTAGGTGGTGGTATCATCATACCCACTAACATTTCTTTCACAATCATTTTATGGAAGATGTGTGATAATCTGTTTTTATTGGTATTAATAAACATACACAATGAAGAAAACAGATTAACAAATTTAAGACCAAAGTAAGATACCTAATCAAGGCCATTTTATCAATCACATTCATCTCATAACAAAAACACATTCATATTCCCGAGATCAATGTAGATTTCAGGTAGAAAAGAAGGCCCTTCAATTCATCATCCCAGAGCTGTGACATGACACCACATTGAAGGGGCACTACTATTAGAGACTATTTTTCCTCTAGTTTATAACTTACTGAATTAATTCGTCAAATTGTTCACAATAATAGCTATTTAGAAAGCTGAGATCTGAGTACTACTGTTCAAAGCTAGTGGGAGCAGAAAAGTCCATGAGACACTTACCTCCAATTAACCAGCAAAAAAAAAAAAAAAAAAAAATCCAGAAGTAGAGCTATGTGGTCAAGTAATAGAGAGTGTCAGTCTTGAGTAAAAGACCTAAGGGACAGTTTCCAGGCTTAATACCAGTAGAAAAAGTTTTAAAAAAAAAATTAAAAATTAAAAAAAAAATCACAATACTAGTAGAGGGTGGTTTCTTGTTTTGTTTTCATTTTTGTTTTGTTTTTTTGGAGTGGGTACTGGCTTGAACCCAGAGCCTGGGTGTTATCCCTGAGCTTAAGTGCAAGGCTAGCTCACTTAAGCCACAATTTAACTTCCAATCTTCTTGGTAGTTATTGAGATAAGATTCTCTCAGGCTTATCTGCCCAGGCTAGCTTTTATTCACAATCCTCAGATCTCAGCTTCCTAAGTAGCTAGAATTACAGGAATAAGCAACCAACTCCCAGCTCACAATATTGGTTTTTAAACAGAAGCCTTAAAAACTTCTTTTGCAAATGTAACTTCTCATTTGTATCATATAGCACTATATGACAATTATCCACTGTATTCTACAGAGCTCAGGAAACGTATTTTAGAAACTATGAATATCTAAGAAATTAGTTTTGAGCATTTCTTTCTGCTCAAACACAGATGAATACCTAGTTATAACAAAAATTTTAGTAGTATCCGATGCATGTTGAAATATGTAGAAAATGTTTCAGAGCAAACAAAAAGGTTTAATACGTATACATATATACACACATGTCTATGTGTTAACTGGTGAATCCGGATAAAGAGTGGATATATGCTCATTTTATGATTTTTCTAATTTTGAAAGTTTAAAATAAAACCATTTATCCATTCTTTAAACATAAATAGCTTAGTTCAAAAAGAAGTTTTGACACTCACATTGCCCATGTACTCAGAGAGCAGGTCCTGCAGGGCCTGGCGAACAGCATTGCACTCTGCCACAATTCGCTCACGCCGGTCATCACGTGTGCAGGATGAGTCGGCCATCAGGGCAGCTCCACTAATGATGCTTTCCAGGCGTTCCTCCAAGGAAGGCCTAAAGCGTTCCTCGCTGAAGCTCAAGGGGTCCACAATAATTTGTTTCTGCAAAGTATTACAAATGTTAATGCTCATTTCTTGTTCCTCCATTATTTAAGAAGGCAAAGAAAGTGCTAATCAGAAACATCAAGATGTATCACCTAAATGAAAAGCATCCTTCTTGGCAGATGAAGGGACATATCATATAAGCTGGCCCATGGTGGATCATCACTTCTCAAAGAAGTGATCTCAAAGTCAAATAGTCTAGGTAAAGTATGATACCAAAATACAAACACAAATGTATCATGTTCTTATTAATTACTCTAAACATCTAAAGGTGAACATGCATAATATAACTAGTTCAAATTATCAAATGAGAACTATAAAGAAATTATTTTTAAGCATTGTCCTCAAAGTTTCAGATTAAATGTACTTACTATAATTTTTCACCTATCCTTTCCTCCTTTGTATCACAAGATTTATAAGCAATTTAGTCTCAAATTTGTCCTACTAAATCTAAATCAGAAACTTTCTTTCCTTAGAGAGCACTAGTATTCTCTAGGAAAAATAAATCCCCTACCAAGTCTCTCCATGAGTTACTATTACTCTAGTAAGAATAAAGCCTTTATTTCATCTTCCCTTCCCTGACTGTACTTAAATGCCATTGATAAATGAGGTCTGATCATCAGTAAGCTATAGGCACAAGGTCAACCAGATACCCTGAAAACCATTCTTCATACTGAGAAATGTCTTTGCAAATACATTCGAGTTTCTTAAAATTTTTCTGGCAGTACTGAAATTTGAACTTGGTGCCTCATACTTGCTAGGTAGGTATTCTAGGTACTTGAGCCAGATCTTCAGCCCTTTTTCTGCTTTAATCTTAAAAAAAAAAAAAATAGGGTCTTCCAAGAGTTGGCCTCACTATAATCCTACCAATCTTCCCACGTAGCTGGGATTACAGATGTAAGCCATTCCTGCCCCCAAACCATAATCCACCTGGTCTCCACCTCCTGAGTTGCTGGGGTTATAGGAATGCACTGCATGCCCAGTTCTTACTTTTTTTTCTTTAATAGAAACTATATCCTCATTAATTTCAACTTAAATGCTAAAGTTTATCTACTAAAAGCTTGCTTGGCTTTTTTCCATGAGTAAACATTTTTAAAATTTTCCTTCCAAAGCACCTTCAGTCCTGACAGTGAACATGTAATATCTTAGGAGGCTATCTCCATAGCAGAACACTTACAACTATGAACCAAGTCCTTGGGTTCAATTCCTAACACAAGCAAAAGAAAAAATACTAACTAAAAAGTTAAAACACAAATTTTTTTTCTGAGTAACACCAGAAAGGAATGAATAGTCACAAAACTTTAATAGTCATAAAACTACAACAGGCCTGAGATCATTTAGTATAACCCCTAATTTTACAAATGAAGTGTGATTCAAGAGTTAGATAACTGCTGATAAGTATTAGTCAACTTAAGGCAAAACATGATCCTTACTACCTTGAAAGACAGAAATGTTAAATCTGTCAGATTTGAAAGTGGGGTACACTAGTAACAACTAAGTAAGAGTTATAAAAGTCATCTCATATTTGAAGCTCTGGGTCAGAACCTGAAGGTCTAGTTCAATGAAACAGTACTTACTTAGCACATATGTCTCTAGATTCAGTTCCCTGCATCAGAAAAAAAATAAAGCTACTGAGTAAAATGCAATTACAATGCTATGAAGGCCTTTGAGCTTAATGCTGCCTTCATGCTGTAAAAGTCCTAAATCAGCCTCATGCTTATCAGCAAGGATCAGTTACCAAACTGGGAATAAAGAATTAAGACATTCCTTCTCGCAAAAAAGGTGAAGAAAAACTATTAAAACCAAACTGCACTCCATCATATTGGTTCTATAGATCAAAGCACTTATGATAGGATGCTATTCCTCTGGAACATATGTTTTCCTTATTTTAATTTAAAAATTGTATAAACAATTGATTTTTGTCTTTGTATGGGGACTTAGGAGATGTTTATTTTTGCAGCGCTAGGGATCTAACCCAAGGCCTTGCACATCCTATACAAGCACTATATCATGGAAGTGCATCCCCTAGCCTATCAGTTAACTTAAAACAAACAAACAAGTTAGGTGTGGTGGGTGGCACACTCAGAACTGGGAAGAAGATTGAGGCAGAAGAATCACCAGTTTCAGGCCAGACTGTGTTACATAGCCAGATTTTTGTCATGGAGGCAAAAAAAAAAAAAAAAAATCTTAAAAGTGCTGCCATCTACTGGAAGCCATGAGGCACTGTGGGGTAGGAATAAAAAATCCCACCAAAAACTTAACACTAACATTGTGTATACATGACAGTGTGAACACTGATATTTTGGGGCATCATCTATAAGAGGAAATGATATTTTAACTCAAAATCTGCTTCCATTTTGTGTTCCTGATTCAAAGTAAATCACTAAGAAAAACATATCTAGGCAGACAAGCAAAATTAAAATGACAGCAGTCGGTATGCTTTGTCTGTATCTTCCACTTGACCCTGAGCTTAAGAGGATGTCAGCTTATGAACACTTGGCATTCTTTGTCTATATACTCCATAGCTTTACCATCTTCCAGTCAAAATGAAATCAACCAGACTCATATTCTTAATAAAGAATGACCTCATAGGAAACATAAATTACATGGAAGAATCCAGAAGTTTAATTCAGGATAAAAAAAAAAAAGATAAATGCTTTAAGTCAAGTTATGATCAAGTAAAGTGATGATTCCTAGTAATTTCTTTCAACTTAGATTTGTAATCTAAGTAAAAATTCAGAAGCCCTGATCACATTCTCAGAAACCTGTTGTCTTTTGGAGTTTAGTGAAAAGCTTAAAGTTTCCTTCCAAGTATTACTTACATCAAAGTTGTTGAGAGCATATGCCAGTTCTCCTCCACCACTTCCCTGGTGCTGGGAGGCATCATCTGACGTGGTAGCCTGGGCTGCATTAGAAATGCCTGTGACTGCCTGTTGCAGCTGCTTGTATATCAAATCCCGGTTGGCCTTATAGGCAGCAACATCAGGGTGCTGTAGGCATGCCTGGGATGCAGTATAGAGGATTGGAACATTTTTCTGCAGGATTCCTCTAGCTGCAGCCATCTGATCACGATGGCCCACATCTTTCAGTTCCTGTAAAAGTAAAGTAAGAAACTGAAGTGCTCTAAAAGGGTTCCATTGTAATCAGATTATGTCCATTAACAACATGGTTTATAAATTAATCACAAAGCAAGATGTCCTATACCAAAGTAAAACAAGCTAAATATTCAGAAACAGGACCTTTGGATTCAAAGAATGAGTAATCATTTCAAGGTTAACACTGTGAGCTACGGAATCACACAAACCTGGATTTAAGTATCTCCTAGTCTACTTTTTCTCAGCACCATATAAGCAAAAAGAAAAAAGCCAGAAGTGGCGTTGTGGCTCAAGTAGTAGAGCGCTAGCCTTGAGCTGAAGAGCTGAGGGACAGCGCCTAGGCCCAGAGTTTAGGCCCCACAACCGGACCCAAAAATAAAAATAACAAAAACACAAGCATGAGTTGCTGAATACCCTGATTATAACTATCAATATATGTACCTATTCCAATTAAAATGGAAAGATCATACAAACACACACTTAAAAGAGTATGAGGACTGGAAGTGGTGCTATGGCTCAAGTGGTAGAGCGCTCATCTTGAGCTGAAGAGAGCAGGGAAAACGCCCAGGCCCAGAGTTCAAGCCCCAAGACTGACAAAAAGAAAGAAAAAGAGAAGAGTATGGGTACTGCCAGGCGCCCATGACTCATGCTTGTAATCCTAGCTACTCAGGAGGCTGAGATCTGAGAAATCACAGTTCAAAGACAACCCAGGCAGGAAAGTCTATGAGACTCTTACTTCCAATTAACCACCAGAACCCTGGAAGGGGACTGTGGCTCAAAGTGGTAGAATGCTGGTCTTGAGCATAAAGAGGCTCAGGGACAGCATCTAGGCTCTGAGTTCAAGCCCCAGGGCTGGGGGGGGGGGGTGTGTGTGTGCGTGCGTGTGAAAGAAGAGTAAAGATTTGGCGGGGGGGGGGGGGGGGGGCGGCGGCTCCGGTCATGGGGCCTGAACTCTGGGCCTGGGTGCTGTCCCTTAGCTCTTCAGCTCAAGGCTAGTGCTCTACCACTTGAGCCACAGCCACTTCCGGCTTTTTTCTTTTTTCTTATGTGGTACTGAGGAATCGAACCCAGGACCTCAGGCATGCAAGGCAAGCTCTCTACCACTGAGCCACCTTCTCAGCCCCGAGTATGAGGATTTAAGTCACGTAAGTTCATTACATTTTGTGAAATTTAGGGCATGATATCACACTTACGTATGAATTATGAAAACTAGAAGGCAGATATTCTCACAAATACACAATAGCCCATTCCCTTTTCCAACCCAAAAGACAACCGTAAAACAGACTCATATTTTCCTTCCACAGTAAAATCAATCAGTTCACAGGTTAAAAAGCCGTAAGTTGAGGCTTCAAGTCAAAAAGCCGTAAGTTGAGGCTTATGTATTCCATGATTTTTTTTTGGTCGGTTGTGGGGCCTGAACTCTGGGCCTGGATGCTGTCCCTCAGCTCTTCAGCTTAAGGCTAGCACTCTACCATTGAGCCATGGCTCCACTTCCAGCTTTTTCTGCTTATGTGGTGCTGAGGAATCGAACCCAGAGCCTCATGCATGCAAGGCAAACATTCTACCACTGAGCCACCTTCCCAGCCCCTCCATGATTTCTATCCTTTAATTTTCTGTATAGATGTAGTCTAAGTAAAAATGCCTTTCTTAATTTCCTCTAACCTATAATTATAAGATATATTTGAAAAGACTTGAGGTTCTTCACATCATTTCAAGTAGTGTCAATGACATAGTGGGATGGGTAGATATGCTAAGAGACAAATAAGGGATACAAACAATATGCCAAGTTGAGAAGGGGACATTTCTGATATACAGTTGTTACTGAAATTACTCAGAGAGAACTAGAAAAAATGTTGTCTTTGATAAATGTGGATCATCACCCAAAGAGTAGTAGTTTGGATGATATACTAGATGTGATCATAGAATTTCAAATATTCAAGTCATCAACTGAATGCCAGAGTACAGATTTAAATTTATTTAAAATAAATATTACATGTGTAAACAATAGGAGAACTAACTCAGTTACACAATTAAAGGCCTGAAGGTATTGACTTGCCTTTCTAGATGGCTTCCTAATGAAGTATTAAAGACAACAAACTGGTTTTTCTTCTGAAATTTCATCTCAGTATATATTTCAGGGTTTGCATCTTCATTTAAACTTTGTATAATATGACAGCTTACAGTTCCTCCTAGACTTCATTTCTCATTTGAAACCTGAATTTTCAAATAATAGCTCACAGCACTAAAGATGTGCTATACCGAAGTAAAATAAGCTAAATATTCAGAAACGGGACCCTGTGGATTCAAAGAATGAGTGATCATTTCAAGATCAAGTTTTGAGAAGGGGTTATGGCTAACACTGCCAACTAAATTCCTGGTACATCCGTTCTAAAGGGCATTTTCCAAATGTGTCACTTAGAAATCCCACAATCTCAAGGCATCAAAGTCTTCTAGGAAGCCCTTTACCTTAAAGTGCTCATATGCTTTAAATCTATATCCTCCTTTCTTTATAAAAATTCTTTGTATGGTCCACTTCGGCATTTTTTCCAGGTAGATATAACCTAGATCAACACAGCTTATTAAAAGTTACCAAAGATATTCATGGTCATCTAAAGTTAGTAAGTGCCACAATGAACATTCAATTCCTACTTCCCTAAGCCACTGCTTAATCTGGACAATTTCCTAATTTCAAAATAAGAGCCTATGTATACATTTAGGGAACTGGTGATCATTTCAAGATTCAACTTACAGGGGACTATGGCTAACTTAAGCTTACACAGTTAGTGTAAATGTTTTGTATGGAAGTTTCTTAATGTCCTAGTCACATTATAACATATCACTAATAGATTCCTACTTGCCAAGTATGAGAGATAAATTCTAATTCATTTCATTCATGAAAATGTCATTTATCCTAGCTGCTAATGTATCCTACTTTCTCTTTTTAGAATTGCTTTTAACAAACAGTAACTAGACTTTTGTTACAATAGGAAAATGGACTCTAGAATGGTACAAGAATGAATATTCTTTTGAAGCTGGAGGCTCAAGTGGTAGAGCACCAGCCATTATCAATCAAGCCATTAAGAGTACAATGCAAGTTCAAGTTCCAATACACACACACACACACACACACAAATTCTCTTCAAGACATATAATATGAATAATCCAGATTACTAAAAAGTGAGCTATTAAGCAATGTAACTGATTAATTCTTTAGACTTGTGATTTCTCAGCTTCATTAATCTGGTTAGAATTCAAGGAGACTCAGAAACAGCCAAATAAAACAGAGGGAAAAAACTGCTTTTCATATAATTTAAACTATCCATCCCAAATAAAAACTAATTTCTAAGTCCTCTATAACACTAAGTTATCCAAAAGCTAGAAACTCAAATGAAAGTTTTCTTTCTTTTAACAATACATTATAGTCATAAAGATTTGACCAGAAGTCTTTATTCCAAATGACTACATTTAAAAAGTAGCCCTTGAACAATCCTGATATTCTACATATTCAACAGCAACAATACTTTTACCAATGTAACAGTTCAAGTCAGAAAAACAATCATACATGTTAGAGTTTATAGACTAGCTGAGAATTAAAAGGGTTTAAGTACTTCCAAATATCTCAACAAGCTCTCTTTACTTAGGTGGGTTGAATTTGAACATTAAAGCACTCTAGAATGTTGAGGGGCAAAAATGATGGTGTATGGCAGAGGTAATACTCCTTACAAAAACTAGGTCCACTCCTATCTGTGCCATTATCTTTACTCTTTCCTATGGTTTGAATACATCCTCTCAAACCTTACATGTTGTAAACAATCCCCAAAGTCCTATGATAATGATACTCAGAGACGGAACCTTTGGAGGGTAATCACGACTAGAAAAGATTGTGAAGGTAGGACTCTCATAATAGCACTAGTGGCTTCATAAAAAGACAGACCTGAGCGCTTCTTGCCAAGTGATACCCTCTGCCGTGTTACAATGCAGTAACATGTAGCATCTCATTAGATGCTTACAGTATATTAAAACCTAGCTCTTGATGTCCTAATCTTCAGAATCTTGAGTAAAATAAATAGGTATTAGTAATCTATCCAACCTGAAGCATTCAGTTACCAGAAAACAAACTAAGACACCCTTATAGTTAAAAGTAGAGACTGGAGTGTAAGAAGAATGTAACACATTCATAATCAGCAAACATTTTAGCCCAAGAAAATAAGAGATTAGACCCATGCTTAGAAACCCATTCTAGGATGGAGCTGCAGTACAGCAAGCAGTTTATTCACTCATTAAATCAGTAAATCTAGACTATGTTCTAGGTACTAGAACATTGTTTAGATGTTTATAAAACCAAGTTTATAAGACAAAGTAAAACAGACAAAAACCCTGGCCTTGAGCCAAACACTTTTGGTTCAGATCCTAGGTCTACCTCTTAATGAATAAACTTGTGAGATTACTTTTCTATGGTACAATTCCTTCAGTTAAAAAAATTGTGACCATGGGAGGGGGAGGGGGGGCAACAATGCTTGATAAGAAATGTACTCACTATCTTGCCCATGTAATTGTATGGTATTTTCACAACAAAAAATAAAAAGTAAATTAAAAAATTGTGACATTTTATAATATCTGCCTAATACTATCTTGTGACAAATCACATTAACATTTATAAAGGACTTGAAAGAGCACCTGGAACACAGTAAAGTGCTTGGTTATTCATTATTATTTTCAGTGACATCATTGTGACCAATACACTGGAACTTAAGGGATTTTTCTTAATGGATAGCTCCTATTAAATTATACAAGAGCAACTCAGCCAGTGCACATATTACACCTAAATACTAGTACATTCCCTTTTCTAGACTAAGGTTAAGAAAAATGAGATGCTCAACAGTGGCATTATTTTTAACATGACTAAAGAAGAAAGAAAAGTCAAACATGAAAACAGACTAAACATGTAACAGTGAAAGAATTTTGCCAGAACATACACACATGAGAAAACATAACTAGCCACTGAAGTAATACCAGCTGGCAGTAGCCATATGAAACTAAGTGTGAAAGTACCCAGAATGAAGTTTCTGACAGGATGAAATTACTAATAGTTTTAATTCCCAACAAAAGCACTAGCTTCATAGTAATCTATCCAAAGACAAAGAAGTTGCAAAAAGCCATTTTGTGAACAGTAGGTACACAGGAGCCCAAAATCAGCCTACAGAACTGATTTTCTTATAGGAGCTAAGGCTAAATATCCAAGAACTAGGCAAACTAAACCTGGGGATATAGTTCAGTGGTAGATCACTTGTTCAATTTCTAGTACCATGGAAAAAAGAAAAAATAGAACTGAGCAAACTATAACTGACCATGACATACTACAAACTCAAGAAAATGGGAGCTTGTATTACTCAAAATCTCAACAGCAAAAAGATTATAAAATCAATAGATAATTTAAAGATGGTTTGGGGACTATTAAAGCAGTATAACCAAAGTACAGAGAAACCATTAGGTTTTAAAACTTTAAACCTGAACAGACAAGAAGTAATGTCACCAGAACCCAGGAAGCAAGGTATGTGGAAAGTGCTGTACTCTTGAGCTACCCAAGGCAACCAGCAGAGAAAGGGCCAGCTTCACTTCTAACTTCTTGCATGTGAATAGGGTAAGCAGAGAGAGAGAAAATGATAATCCAGCATGTATTTAAAAACATGTAGGCAATTGTATGTTTCTTGTGACATTTTGTTTCAGAAATATTTGACACTTACCTACTATTATTGTCAGGTGTACTAAGGATGACCATGTTAGAAAATGTCAGGAATTTAGATCCTTTGATGAAAGGGAAAAGTGAATGTGGAGAGAACAGCGTGTTTTATTCAGGTTCACATGTATGTAGGTCATTCTTGGAGCTTGCCCTTAGGTCCTGGGGGCTGGCTCTGAGCTCTTAACAACCAACCCTCCTCATTTAAATTAACGTGTGTGTGTGTGTGTGTGTGTGTGTGTGTGTGTGTGTTTTCAAAGAGTAATATAAGCTATTGACAGAATTTAATTCAGACCTTTAAAAAAACAAGAAAATAAAACCTTCACTATTCAGTTTTGAATTTGTGCTTCTGGGCACTATACATACCACAAAATATCCAAACTGACATAGGTATTGGCTAACAATATTAACAAGTCAGCTCTTGAAGAGCAGTTTCAAATTATGAATTAAAAGTGGGGACTCGGGGGCTGGGACTGGGCCGTTAGCAAACCCTTGGGACGCAGCCGGCTCCCGCTTCTCCCTTCCGCTTCCAACCCACTGTCTGCTGAGCAGGTGGATGTGCAGCAATAACATGTCCACCCCCACTGCCCACCATTGTGCCCGCCACCCGCAAGGCCACTGCTGCAGTTATTTTCCTTCATGGACTGGGAGATACTGGGCACAGATGAGCAGAAGCCTTTGCTGGTATCAGAAGTTCACATATCAAATACATCTGCCAACATGTGCCAATTATGCCTGTTACGTTAAATATGAATATGGCTATGCCTTCACAGTTTGATGTTATTGGACTTTCACCAGAATCCCAGGAAGATGGATATGGAATTAAACAGGCATCATAAAGTATAAAAGCTTTTTTGATAGATTAAGAGGTAAAGAATGGCATTTCTTCTAACAGAATTATTTTAGGAGGTTTTTCTCAGGGAGAAGCTTTATCTTTATATACTGCTCTCACCATGCAGCAGAAACTGGCAGGCATCACTGCACTGAGTTGCTGGCTTCCTCTTGGAACTTAGTTTCCACAGGGTCCTGAAAGTGGTGCTAATACAGTTATTTCTATTCTCCAGTGCCATGGAGATTGAGACCCTTTAGTTCCTCCCCTAATGTTTGGTTCTCTGACTGTTGAAAAACTGAAAATTTTGGTCAATCCAGCCAATGTGAGTTTCAAAACATGTGAAGGCATGATACACAGTTCATGTCAACAGGAAATGATAGATGACAAGCAATTCATTGATAAACTCCTACACCTCCAATCGATCGATGTCACTAAGAGGCCTTGTGTAGAAGTATACCAGCATCACTGTAGTCGATTATAAACCTTTTCTCATGCCTGATCTTAAAACTTCTAATGTTTGCAGTGGTAAAAATGTTTTGCAAATACGCACAATGATTCAATAATGTCTCCCCATGGAAAATTTATGATCTTTTAAGTTTCTACATATGTATTTGTATAAAATAATCCAGAATACAGTAGTATTAAAATAAGTGACACCATCAATTTCTTTTTCTCAAATATAATTCAGCAAAATAATAAAAATAAGAATTAAAAGCATATGTTTTATTAGGAATTCAGAAACAGTATGAAGCTAAATGGCAATGCCTGTGCTCCTGCAAAATATACATTTAAAACACACAGTGTCCAAAAGGAAGGACTTCAAAGTGATCCAATAGCAAAAAAAAAAAAAAAAACCCAATAGCAAAAACATCAAAGAGCTTGGAAAACAACACTGCTTCACATGCCACAAAACAAATTACTGGAATGATTAGTAATAAGCACATAAAAAGTGAAAAAACGTGGGATTAGGGAAGGGATACTTTTTGTTACAGAGATAATTCAAACATCTTTTAACTGGCTTTAGTTTTTAAAAGATCTGAATTAAATTTTATCAGTAACCCAGATTAATTCTTGAAAATACATACACATGCTCACGCGCATGCGGTTGTGCACATACACACACACATATCTTTATTATCTCTCAAGACATTATCTTCATTGAAAATTATCATACTACTTAAACTTTGCACAAGGATTAAAATAAGTGCATAATATGAGTATCATTTAGTGGCTCTGTTAATAGCACAATGTTCAAAACATACTACTTAATGTTTTAACTGAATTATATTCACAGAGGAAATGTAAACAAAATTAATTTTCTCACAAGATTATGAAGTCTAGAATATCCTAAAATAAGAACTATACCTGTTGTCTTTTAGCTGCCATAATGTTCAACTTATCCACTTCAGGTTTCAAGGCTTTATACTGTATTCCCAAGTCTTGTTCATTGCCAGCATTCCTCAATTTCAAGATACCATCTTCTACCTATTAAAAAAAAATCCCCAAAAACAAAAATTCTGAACCACACAAATATATAAAGAAGATGGGATGTCCTAGGATATTTTTATTCCTTTTAAAAGCTGTCATAAAACAATCCAAACTCAAGTCTCTTGAGTTGGCCAAGCCTTCCTTCTGCATAGGTGCTTTATAGGAACTGAGCTTTTTAAGTATAAATATTAGCCTCTATCAATAAATAGACAATTTAATTATGTATTGTTTTCTAAATCTGAGAACTCTATCACTACAGGAAATGTCTAATCAGTATGCTGCAAAAGAGTCAAAACTATTTGCTGCAAGTTTTTCATTAGAACCAAGACAAAATGGCTCATAAGTAGAAATTAAACAAAAAAATCCCTGGTTCATTTAGATAAACCTAGTGCAAAACCAAACCAAATGCTAAGGAATGTTAAATGAAGTATATCTAGCATCAGCCTGATAGAAAGAACAAATTACAAGATAAGAGTTGTTTGCTCACACCTGTAAGGCTTGCTACTGAGGAAGTGAGGATCATAGTTCAGACTCAGCCCAGGTAGATAAGTCCATGAGACCTCTATCAACAATTAACCAGCAAAAAGCTGGAAGTAGGGGTATGGCTATTGGGTATAATACCAGCCCTGAGTGAAAAAGCCAAGTGAGAATTTTAGGTCCTGAGTTCAAGCTATAGTACTGGACAACAACAACAACAAAAAAAAGAATTAAAGACCCAAGTTCATACTTACAACTTTCAGTTGAACAAGTAATTTGTAGACATCTGCCATGTCAGCCAGAATAAGTAGCCGGGTAACAGCAGAAAGCAAAGCTCGAGCTGCCCGAACCATGTTGCCTCGCTTAACAGAAGAACATGGATCATCTGCGAACTCTCCCGCAGCACTCTTCATCAAATCTCCTGTTTTAAAAGATTTTAAGAAAGAAAAACAGAACTCAGCAGGAATTAACCCAAATAATGATGTCATTTTAAAAGAGAAAAATAGTTCAAATTCTGTATAAGTTTGTTTTTCATGTGCCTTTTTTATAATTGTCACTTAAGCAAGCATCTTCATATAATGCTTGTAGAAACATAATATCCTGAAAGCAACTTGGTACTATAGTAACTTTAAAGCTGCTAATGATGTTTAAATACTTTAAAGAGACTTGAAGATATTTCTTCTGTTTGACCTAATGATAATAGTACTCCTGAGACTCTTATCTCCATTTAAGCATCAGAAAACCAGAAGTGGAGCAGTGGCTCAAAGTGATAGAGCACTGGCCTTGAGCAAAAAGAGCTCAGGGACAGCCCCCAGGACCTAAGTGAAAGCCCCAAGAATGACGTTCATAAATACATACATACATACATACATACATACATACATACATGTGAACCTAAGTAAAACACACCATTCTCTCTACATTCACTTTTTCCATTCATAATTGAGGCTATCTAGCAAAAATCATAGGACACTAGATAATATAGCATAGGATAACAGAAAAACAGACAATGACTTAAAGTATCTCTGACAGTCTTTAGCAAAAATTTCTGGGATGTTCCTGCTTTTTTAATCCACAAAAATGTTTATCTTTTGTGAAAATTGAGCCAAGAAATAAATATTTAACATCAACTTAGTTAATTCTTAATCAGTAGAGAGAGCCTACAAAACTTCTTTCTCACCCTCTGAGGGCAAGGAAAGGAGCTGTGATATTTCCTGTTCCAGTTAACAGAATGATTTAAAAAAAAAAAAAAAGAGTACCACAACATATTCATGTTCTCATTTTCCTTACTAACTCAACTGCACCCTGCTGCTATTCACAAACACTCCAAAGAGAGACACTTACTTCCTGATTACACATTCAAATAAATGCATAACATGCATTTCAACTTGGAATCACTTTAAGAAATTAACTAGTGGAAACCAAGTTACTGCAACATCATTACTAAAGTCATGCCAACGCCAAAATTTTATGCTTATAAGAGAACTTCCTCTGTTACATTGAACAAATGTATTAAGGCAGTTAACTTTAAAAATATTTTTATCCTAGTGCTATTTTTATCAGTTAAACAAGATAGTCTTAAAAAACAGCAATTTCAAAATGATAGGCAACATTAGAATTGAATAACCTCACTGTTCTTTCCTCACTCCAACTTACTATACTAGCACTTGAATCTCTGCAAAGCAGCATATGCTCCCACAAGGGTAATGATTCAGGAGACATCCTTGACACAACCCAAATCAAAGAAAACATAGCTTCTACCCAAAAGACTTAGACAGTCTAAGTCACACAGAACAACTTTAAATTATAAAACTCACAGATGACAACCAGTTAATGATTTCTCAAATTTATATTCTGCTTTTCCTGTTCAAGTTAAATGAAGAGTAAATATATTAAATACTAAAACTGAAGGTAAAAGGGTCAATAAAGAACATTTTCTTTCATTACAGTCCTCAAAAATATATGAAGGATAGGAAATGGATGAAAGCACTTCTAACAAGACTCAAAAGGGAGTTCAAAAAAGGCATACAAACAAAATAAATAAATAACTGGAAGAAAATTCTACTCAGACAGCAATAAGGTAAAGCAACAAATGAGAACTGAGAACTCAAGGCAAGAATGAGAAACATCACCAAAATAATTAGATTTAATGAAGTTATTACACTAATCTGAAAACCTAATTGACTTAACTTTAATCTCAGAATATTAAATGTTTCCTTGATATTGCTCTTCCAAGAACATCATTAACACATTTTGAAACTCACACTCTACATTCCATCATTTTTCTCTTGTGAAAAATTAAACAGTCCATACATGATAAAAATCAAGCTCCTGATCTCAATCTGATTAACCAGCCTAGATAGGGAAAATTCAATCTCTCTCCACACACCCACACAAAGTTCCTCATAGCTATGTTTTATGTCTTCACATCATGAACTGAGTAAATCCAGACTTCACTGTCTCCTGTCTACCTCTCAAACCCTATTCATGGCAGTCACTTGACAGTTACTTTGTCCAGAACACATCTACCTTTTAACATCTATCATCCAGGCTGCCTATATTAGATGTGGGCACATCAGTCTGAAGCTGTAGACATCAGTACTGGACAGGAGACCAATTTTCACCTCTAGTCAGTTTCCAGAGTAACTCTATAGTCAGTTTCTAGAAGGAAAAAATATATATCAAGAGAATCTGACAACTTATGCTCAATATTCCTTCTGTCAAGGATGAAATATATTATTTCCCTCTAAATTTCCTTGCCAAGATTCACAATGAAAAACACATTCTAGAATATGCAGTGCGTATATCTATGTATGTCAGTCAGTCTGCCTCTCTCTCTCTCACACACACACACACACACATAGATTTTTTTTTTCAAGCTGTACTAAGGAAGTTTATACCCTAAAACTCTGTATCTGATCCTTTCTTTACACCACTGTCCTAAGATACCATCAGGTTTTTTGTGTGTGTGAATTTTTTTTTTTTGGGGGGGGGGCCGGTCCTGGGGCCTGAACTCTGGGCCTGGGCGCTGTCCCTCAGCTCTTCAGCTCAAGGCTAGCGCTCTACCAGTTGAGCCACAATGTCACTTTCGGCTTTTTTCTTTTTGCTTATGTGGTGCTGAGGAAGTTCAAACCCAGGGCCTCAGGCATGCAAGGCAAGCGCTCTACCACTGAGCTACCTTCCCAGCTCCGTGTGAATGATTTTTACTTTAAAAAGCTGAGAAGAGGGGCTGGGAATGTGCTAAATGGTAAAGTGCCTAGCATTCATGAAGCACTGGGTTCAATTCCTCAGTGTCCCATAATTAGAAAAAGCCAGAAGTGGCACTGTGGCTCAAGTGGTAGAATACTAACCTTGAGCAAAAGAAACTCAGGGACAATGCCTAGGTCCTGAATTCAAGCTCCAGGACTGGCAAAAATAAAAATAAAAAAGGCTGAGATGATGACTACCATTAGAGAATATTCACAAATCAACTATAGGTACTCAAATTATTCGGCTACTATTTTAGTAGCTAACAAATAATGTTCTAAAACGAATCACATTTTTATATGAGGATTGAAATAAAGACCAAAATTTAGCATTAAATATTGAAGCCAGGCACAAGTGGCTTACACCTGTAATCCTAGCTACTCAGGAGGCTGAGATCTGAAGATCATGGTGCAAAGCCAGCCCAATCAAGAAAGTCCATAAGACTCTTATTTCCAACAAACTACTCAGAAAAAGCCGGAAGTGGCACTATGCATGGTTCAAGTAGTAGAGCACCATCCTTGAGCAAAAGCAGCTCAGAGGCAGTGCCCAGGCCGAGTTTAGGCCCCAGTACCAGCAAAAAAACAAACAAACAAACAAAAACTATTGACTGCTTTTAATAAATTGGAGCCTTACAACCACTCAAGAACAATGAACAACATTATTAGCAACAGTTACCTAAAATGAAATACTGGTCTAAAAGGCCAGAATCTGAGAAGTTTCACAAAAGGATCGTGGTTCAAAGCCAGCCAAAGCAGGAAAATTCCTACGACTCTTATCTTCAATTAACCACCAAAAAGCTGGAAGTACAGCTGAGGCTCAAGTGGCAGAGCTCTAGCCTTGAACACAAAAAGCTCAGAGACAGTGCCTAGGCCTGGAGTTCAAGCTCCAGGACCAGCACCCAAAAAAAAAAAACTAAAGTAAATACAAAATTATGACATGTACAATCATTCTTGATTCCCAACTCCAAAGTAATTCTATTTCTGTTACATTACTAGATTAATGAAGGAAATCTGAAAGCAGCATCTCTACTCCAATGAATCATGTCTTGATTGTTTAAAACCCGGTAGATTTTCCATCAGTGAGACAAATAAAATACTGCTGCAGAAAAAATATGTATATATTTTTGGGAATGTACAGAAATATAAATACATTTTATACTGTCAAGTACTGTAAAAAAAAACAAAGCAACCTTTTATCCTACTAAATAACTATTTTTCTGTTGATTGTTAAAGAGAAAAAAGAAAAATAATAGGGCTTCAATTAATCAACTAAGGAGAACATTTATAGATACCTAGCACTACCTTAATAATATTCACAGGCACTATCTTTCAGATATATTAGTAAACAACCAAAAAGTTCAACATCCATTACCAGTGTAATTTTTCACCTGTGATGTTGGGGGTTAAATTCAAGGTCTCATGCATACTAGACAAGTACTCTACAACTGAATTATTACATCCCCAGCCCCAATATTGCCATTTTTTTACAAGAAGCCTTTTATGCCTATAAAGAAAAAATTGTTTTTCATCAGACTATCCTAATATTTGCCCAAAAATAATTTGTGTGTATTCCTTAATTCCTTAATCTAATATGAGTATGTGACTCAAACTATGGCCACAGAAACCAAGCAGAACCAAGCAGAAATAGGTTACAGACATTCAAAAGAAAATCAGTGATAGATATCATATATATCATATATGAAGAGAGAGATAAGGGGCTGGGAAGGTGGCACAGTGGTATAGCGTTTGCCTTGCATGCATGAGGCCCTGGGTTCTAATCCTCAGCACCACATAAGCAAAAAGAAAAAAAAACGGAAGTGGTGCTGTGGCTCAAGTGGTAGAGCACTAGCCTTGAGCTGAAGAGCTGAGGGACAGCGCCCAGGCCCAGAGTTCAGGCCCCATGACTGGACCCAAAAAAAAAAGAGAGAGATAAATCAAACTACCTGAGGCAAGTGGTTAAGAAAACTCTATATCCTAAGTACCTGAACTAAGCTCCCTGAACTAGGAGGTATTCCTGGATTCCAAGTTATAAATAAATACATACATAAATTCCTTTTTGGCTCAAACAAGTTTAAGTTTAAATTCATGTAATTTGTAATTGGTAAGGTTATATTTTATCTTCAAGCAAGAAATTGAAATATTCTACCAGAGTACAACTTGGAGATACATTTTTAAAGTCCTAAAATTGTGACCCTGAGAAAACTTTCAGAATGGTTATCTGAAAATTTTCATCAAGCTGTATACTATTAACACATTTAACTCATAAAAGAAAAAGAAATCTGCCTCTCTATTCCTATTCTCAGAAAATATAAAGACAGAACCCAAAAGAAGTGAAAGGAAAGAAATAGTGTATGTACAAGTTCACTACATTATTTATATTAAAACACACACATACACAGAGATAATAATGATGCAAAAAGTTAAAAAAAAAAAGTATGTAGCTGGGAATTGGGATGTGGTTCAGTGATATAGTGATTGCCTAGCATGTATGAGGTTCCTAGATTTGTTCTCCACAATATAAAACAAAAATGAATTAGAAAATGTAGCTTTTAAAGACTATAGAGTCCAAAGTTATAACAATTACAAATACAATTAATGTTAAATCATAAGAGAAATTAACAAAGCAGCAGAGGTAGCATATTTATATATGCTATATATTACAAAATTGGCTACAACTAGTATTAAATTGAAGAGAAATTAACAAAGAAGCAGAACTAGCCCAACATACATAGTTCACAGCTTTAATCCTTGGTACTCAGGAGGCTAACATCTGAGGATCAAGGACTGAAGTCAGCCTGAGGAAGGAAAGTCTCTGAGGCATGTATCTCAGTTAAGCTCCAAAAGAACCAAAAGTAGAGCTGTGACTCATGTAATAGAGTAACCTTGAGCAAAAAACCTAAGGACAGCATTCAAGTCCTGAGTTCAAGCCCTAGGAGTGGGCACCAAAAAAAAAAAAAAACCCTAGAATTAAAATCAGGTAAAACATGTATGTAGCCAAGAATTTGAAAGAAAGGGAAGACAACAACCTAAAATTTTTGATTTTTGTTTGTTTGCAATAATGGGGTGAATTCAGGGCCTCATACTTCCTTATCAGGTGGCTCTACTGCTAGGCCACTCCTCTATCTCCTTGGAATGCTATTTATAATTGCTCAAATCTAACAAAATATAAAGAATTTAAACACTAATAAAAAAAAACCTATAAACTTTTGTAAGAAAAGATGAAAATCCACTGGGTGCCAGTGGCTCACACCTATAATCCTAGCTACTCAGGAAGCTGAGATCTGATGATGGCAGTTCAAAGCCAGCCCAGGCAGAAAGTTTATGAGACTCCAAATAATCGCAGAAAAAGCTGGAAGTAGTGCTGTGGCTCAAGTGGTTATGTGCTAGTCTTGGACAAAAGAAACTCAGGGACAGGGCCTTGGCCCGAGTTCAAGCCCCAGGACTGGCAAAAAAAGAAAGAAAATAAGAAAATCTTCATGAGCTTTTTCATGAAGAAAAACTCTTAGACATGGCACAATTGGTAGGTTTTCCATCAAAATGGAAAATTTTACTTTCACAACAACAAAAAACCTAACAGGATAAAAAAATAAAGAAAATCTTCACTTTCTCAGTGATATTCATGCCATAGAGTATCCACACACCAACTTGGATGGCTCTTAAGGACATGCTAAGCTGTAGGAAGGGTGGCAGAGCCAGTACTAAATATTCAGTGTATTTCCATTAATATGACATTCTTAAAAGGCAGAACTATAGAGTGGAGAGCAGATTGGTTACCAAGCATTTGAGGTGAAAAAGGAGATATGAATATGGCTACAAAGAGGTAGTATGAGGGAGATGTTTGGGGGTTTTGATTTTGTTTTGATTTTTTGTCTATTTTTTCTTGGTAGTACTGAGGTTTGAATTGAGGTATGAACTCAAGATGGTCTCAATTTTTCATTTTACTTGGGCCAGCTTAGACTATTTATGCTTCCCACAGTAACTGGATTGATGGACACATGCCACTGTGCCCAGCTCTTTCAGTTGAGATAGATTCCCAATAACTTTTTTGCCAAGGCTAATATGTGTGGAATCATGATTCTCCCAATCTCAGCCTCCCAGCTGAGATGACAGGTATGCACCACCAAAATTAGCTTTTTATTGATTTAAGTAAGAGTCGAGAATTTTTTACCCAGTAATGGCACAAAATCACAATCCTCCCAATGTCAATCTCCTGAGTAGCTAGGATTACAGGAATAAGCTATTGGCACCTAGTCTAGATTCCTTTGTTTTATCTTCAAAAAAAGATCAATTAGTTGGGACACTGGTGACTCACACCTGCAATCCTAGCAACTCAGGAGGCTGAGATCTGAGGGGTGTGGTGTGAAGCCAATCCACGCAGGAAAGTCCATGAGACTACTACCTCCAATTAACCACCAAAACATCAGAAGTGAAACTGTGGCTCAAGGGATAGAGCACCAGCCTTATGGGGACAGGGATAGGAATGAGGGTGGAGAGAACAGCTCAGGGATAGAGCCCAGGCCCTAAGTTCAAGCCCCAGGATCAGAACCAAAAATAAAAATAAAAAATGAAGAATTAAAAACAATGGAGGGGGTAACAATGTTCAAGAGGAAGTGTACTCATTACCTTACTCATGTAACTGTAACCCTCTGTATAGTATCTTTACAATAAAAAATAAAATAAATAAAAATAAAAATGAAGAATTATTTGCAAAGGCAAGCTAGTAGTTAACTTGCACAAATAGTCACTTCTCCCTTTGCATTATTCTGTTGTATCAATCCCTTCCATAACAGATTCATTTTTTTTATTGGGGGTAGGGGGGAGCCATACAAAGGAACCCTACCACAACGATCATCCTCAGATTCTAGGTCCTTCCCCTAAACTGCCTCTCAACCTCATTACTCCTTCTTCCACACAGTTAAGAAACTATATCACCTTCCCCCCGCCCAAAAAAAAAAAAACACCAGTTTTACTCATATTCTGTGTTGCCCAGATGGCAGAATGTCTTAAAACAGGAAGAAAATTAAAGAGACATATTTCAGTTTAATTTAAGAAGAAAAAGGCTTAAAAAAAAAAAACTACTGGAAAGAGTTACTTCCTGAGGCAGTGAGTCCTATGTCACTTGCTATACTGAAGCATATGGGAAGCTGTGAGACCTATCTCAACAATAAAATTCTCTGATTCTACATCATTTCACTAATTGTCCTCCCTTCTTGGCCTCACATTCCAACCTACACTCTAAACTCTACCTCTGAGACAGAATCATGGGTGCAAGCCTATAATTCCAGCTACTTGTGAGGCCAAGGCAGAAGGATGGCAAGTCCCAAGCAAGTCTGTGCTACACAGTGAGCCCCTTTATTTAAACATCAAAAATAAAAATATTATAAGTAATATAGCACCTTTTTGGTGCTAGAATCAAACCTTGTACATGTCAAGTTCCCACTCTACCACTAAGCTACACTCCGAGCCCCTGACTCAAATTTTCTTATCAGCTAATATTCTAGTAGTACCCACCCCTAGTCAGAGTCCTCACTGTTCCAAATTTGCATGTGTATTTTTCTTATCTAATTTCTCCCTTCCAATCTTTCACTTATTCAAAATCTAGCATAAGCTTTAATACCTTGATTTCCGATCCTACAATTACTCTCCCATGCCTCAGCCACACATACTATTCCTTTATTTTCATGTCCATTGATCCTGATTATAAGGTCTACACCAAAACAGAAAAAAAAGCCTCTTGGCTGCTAGAAGAGTTTCCATCAGTTTAAGATTATTCAGACTTTTTTCTGTATCTGATATGACAGGTAGGCAACTAACACATCCAGTATTTCTGTTGAAATAGGGATCTCAGACACTTTTTTGCCCAGCCTAGAACAATGATCCTCCCAATCTCTGCATTCCCAATAGTCTCAACTACAGCTGAGCCAATGGTGCTTAGCAAAAACTCCACTTTTACTTTTAAAGAAGTGTCAAAGATTTGTAGACAATTAAAAGCCGGCCGTCGGTGGCTCAAGCCCGTAATCCTAGCTACTAAGAAGGCTGAGATCTGGGGATCATGGTTCAAAGCCAGCCCAGGCAGGAAAGTCCATGAGACTCTTATCTCCAATAAACTAATAGAAAACTGGAAGAAGCACTATGGCTCAAGCAGCAAAGCACTCCCCTGGAGCTGAAGAGCACAAGGACAGCACCCAGGCCCAGAGTTCAAGCCCCATGACCAACCAAAAAATTAATAATAAACACCACTTACAGGTTTCAAAAATGGTAAGTAAACAGACGCAACAATATAGCCAACCTATCTCAATTTATTAAGAAAGAATCTGTGCCTAACCATGTCCATAATACACATTTTATTCTATTTGAACAGGAAGGTTTCACTATTATTGCCCAAGATTCTCCAAAGGGATAAGGTATATATAGCTCATTCATTCTTGCCTCACATGAGATTACCTCACATCCACAAAGCAATATCCTGAGTTCAATCCCCTATACCACAAAAAAGAAAAAGATTCTTCAAAAGAAAAAAAAGCTGAAAAGAAAAACAAAAAGCACTTCAGCTTCTTAGCTGACACTATGATAACAGGAAATATATTTTTTGTTTTGTTTCTGTCCCAGAGAAAAAGCAAGTTATAGTGGTAATCATAAATAACTGCAAAGTTGAACTGAGACAAATCTTTATGATTCAGAACCACATGAAGAAAAATAACAAGAAAACAACAGATATGCATCCTAAATTGTTGTATTTTTTCAGAAGAAGGAGCTATATGCTGCACCATGACTGCTATAGATTTGTACCAGAGAAACTTTATAAACAGAAATATAAAGTGAAATAATAAGTTAACTTCAGCCAGTCGCCAGTGGCTCACACCTGTAATCCTAGCTACTCAGGAGGCTGAGATCTGAGAATCACAGTTCAAAGCCATCCCGGGCAAGAATGCCAATGAGACTCTTATCTCCAATTAACCACCAGAAAACCAGAAATGGCACTGTGGCTCAAGTGGTAGAGCACTATCCTTGAGCTGAAGAGCTCAGGGACAGCACCCAGGTTCAGAGTTCAAGCCACACAACCAATCCAAAAAAAAAAAAAAAAGTTAACTTCAATAGTTTAATGTATTTTGAAAATAAATATCTTGGCCAACAGACTCAATAGACTTGACCAAACTCATCTGTTACAATTATAAACTTCATCATAGGCTGCAAGAAGGTCTAGAGAGCAGGACGTTCCCATACAAAATAGTACTCTGCTCAACCAGGGGGTTTAAAACTAGACCATTCAATTGCTTTAAGCTTATTCAAAACCAAGTTTGAGTTCATTCTAGTGTCCTATAGAAGTTCACCAAGAACCTATCAATTTGTAAGTGTGTTTGCAGATTTATCAAGTAAGAAGAGTTCATACTAGATTAAAGTAGTTCTAATACAATGACTGGTGTCTCTGGAAGAAGAGAGAATTTACAAAGATATATAAGAAACAGTATGTGCCAAAATACAAGGACATTGGTAGTAGTATGCTAAGGATAACTGAAAACCACAAGAAGCTGGAACAGAGGCATCGAACAGATTCCTCCTGATTTGCAAGAAGGAACCAACCCTGCCAATATCATGACTTCGGATTTCTGACCTTCAGAACTAAGAGGATAAATTTGCCTTTTTTAAGCCACCAAATTTGTATTCATTTATTTCATGGGTAATTTTATAATTTTGGTATTGAAGCACTTTTCTTCAGTCTGAATATTGAGAAAAATACTCACCAGACAAGGTTTTTAGTTCACAATTCAAACAAAATTGGAAATGTCACCTCATTCTCATGGACTACCCCTTGAGTGTACCTTTCTTTAATTATTATTAGGGGGTACTTTCATAGAGATGAATTTCATGTTTGGACTACATACACTTTACTGCCTAGGCACCAGAGAGATAATGAAGTTCCTTAAAGGCCAAAAAGCACCTGTCCATAAGAAGGGCTCAATTCACCTTAAGTGATATCCAACAGTCTAGGAAAAAACATACACCTTTGTTGAAATCTCTTGCTGGAACACAAGTTAAAATGTGAAAACTGCCGATTTTAAGAGTATGAAAGACGGCCACCAGACTGGGAGAAGATGTTTACCAAATATACATCCAATAAGGGCATAACATCCAGAATA
Organism: Dipodomys ordii; assembly: GCF_000151885.1. Taxonomy (NCBI): domain Eukaryota; kingdom Metazoa; phylum Chordata; class Mammalia; order Rodentia; family Heteromyidae; genus Dipodomys; species Dipodomys ordii. Next base: position 4,713,971 of record NW_012267266.1, read on the forward strand.
CATAAGGAACTCAAGAAATCCCCCCAAAACTTAATAACCCAATCAATAAATGGGCAGAAGGGCTAAAGAGAGACTTCTCAGAAAAAGAATGACAAAAAATACATGAGGAAATGCTCAATGTCTCTGGCCATAAAATGCAGATCAAAACAACATTGACCCTCCCACACGGTATAACCCCTGCTTTCACTGTATTTGATATTGGTATAATTTGTGGAGGGAAAGGGAAAAAAAATCATTTAAACAGGGATACAAGTGGACCCATTGCAACAATGAGATGTACAATGAGATTTACAACTTTGGTGGGAGGGGGTTGGAGGGCCAGGTAGGGTGGGTGGGGAAGGGGGATGGGAAGGGAGGAAAGGGGAAACAAAGGAGGAGGTAACAATGCTTGATAAGAAATGTACTCATTATCTTGCCCATGTAATTGTAACCCTTCTGTACAGCATTTTCACAATTAAAAAAAAAATTGAGATTCCATCTCACCCTAGTTAAACAACAAATGTTGGTGGGATATGGGGAAAAGTAACCTTATTACACTGTTGGTGGAAATGTAAACGAATATGACCACTCTGGAAGGCAGTTTGAAGATCCCTCAATAAACTAAAAATAAAACTACCCTATGATCCAGCCATAACACTCTTGGGCATCTGCCCAGAGACAAGTCAGGATATGGTAAAGACACTTGCACATCCATGTTCACTGCTGCACTATTCATAATGGTCAAATTATGGAAACAGCCCAACTATCCTACAACAGATAAGTAGATCAAGAAAATGTAGTACATACACACAATGGAATTTTACTCATCCATTAGAAAGAATATATCATGTGCAGGAAAATGGATGAACCTAGAACAAATCATGTTTTAAGTAAGACAGGGTACATGTTTTCTTTCATATGGAAGCTAGATCAAAAATACAAGGCATGATAATACATACAGGCTCAATGCATTAACAAACTGACAAAAGAAAGGAATCCAAAGGTGTAACTCCTAAAGTGAATCCAAAGGTGTAAAAACTAAAGTACTATTTATCAAAACAAATAGTAAGTGGAAACATGTTTTATATAGGGGCAAAGGAATGGAGGGAGGGAAGATAAGCAAATGTAATCAAATGTATTCAATGTATGCTAGGTAAAAAATGAAACTTGTAGGAAGGGACCAGAGGAGGGAAAATGGGAAAGAACAAAAGGAGGGATGACATTGTCCAAGAAACACTGAACTTATAACCTGACATGGAATTTTAGTCCTTTGTACAACTACTTAAGTTAAAAATACTGCAAAAAAGGGAAATAAAGTTTATATTCCAGAAATCCTCTTTTCAAATTTTTAACCCAAAAATGACAATTTATCTCACATTTACTGATAAACTGTGGATTACCATTAACCTTCTAGTAATTCTGAGTTTCTCAAAATAAATATGCATGACAAATAGGCATGACAAAATGGAACTTCTAGGGTTTTTTCAGAGTCATTTTCAGAATGAATATCATCAAACTATCTTTCTATTTTACTGTAAGAATTAAAAAAGAGCAAGGTGCTGGTAGCTCATGTCTATAAAACTCAGGAGGCTGAGATCTGAGGTTCACAGTTCAAAGCTAGCCCAAGCAGGAAAGTTTGTGAGACTCTTGTCTCAAATAAACCACAAGAAAACCAGAAGTGACGCTATGGCTCAAAGTAGTAGAGCTCTGGCCTTGAGCAAAAAAAAACTCAGGGACAACTCCCAAGCCCTGAGTCCAAGCCCCACAACCAGCACCAAATACAAAAAACAAAGAAAAAAAAATTATTGAACTGATAACACAAAAATTGCTGACCATGAAAAGTCTTCTTTTTCAGCTTTTTTTCTTTTAGCTTACACTAGATATGGAGGAAAAGGGGGAAGGAATTTCAATGTTAAATTTCCATACATGAGAAAGTCTTCTTTAAACATTATTTTTGTAAGGGCTGGAAATGAGCTCAGGTGTAGAACACTTGTGAAAGTGTGAATGTGAAAGACCAAGTTCCATTCCCAACACCTCAAAAGAAAAAAAGGATTTTTCTAGAAAGACCTCTCTGTATAATAAGCAATATTAATTTACCTTGTTTTCGTACATCTTCTACAGCAGCCACAAGCTCCTCCTTGAGAAACTGACTCTCTTTCGCAATTTTATCGCCCTTCTCCAAGAAATTCTCAGTTGCTTGTTCAACAGATGCAGCCAAAACATGAGCCTTTTTAGAACGACCTCTTTTTTTGTTAGAGGGGCCCTTAGTATTGGTGTTTACCAGGGTTGTAACCTAAATATTTCATTTGAAAAAGAAAAAACAAGTAAATTAAACTGTTGTCATTTAACTGAAACTAAGATGAAGTAAATATTGTCGTGCAGTGGTAAAACACTTGCCTAGCATAACTGAAGACTAGGTTCAATTCCTACATTGAAAACCAGGAGCTGGTGGCTCATGCCTGTAATTCTAGCTACTCATAAGGCGGAGATCTGAGGATCATGGTTCAAAGCTAACGCAGGCAGGAAGGTCCGTGAGACTCTTATCTCCAATCAGCCACCAGAAAACTGGAAGTGGTGCTGTGGCTCAAGCAGTAAAGTACTCGTATCCTTGAGCTAAAGAGCTCAGGGACAGCGCCCAAAGTTCAAGCCCTATGACTGACCAAAAAAAAAATTGAAATGATAGTAAATCTAAATTTTGAAATGATTTACTTTCTCAATATGTAAGAAATGTAACACATATTTTAATTCCTCAAGTATCATATGGTTTTTAATTTGATTTTTATAAAGAAAAATAATTATTAGAGACTAGCTAGATGTCTCTATTATATCACCAAGGAGTTCTCAAAGGTTAACAATAAATCTAGCTGTACTTGAGTTACATTCTTGTCAATTATGTTTATCAAAACAGTCTTTACTATGTATCCCAGGTTGAGCTCAAAAATCACAATCCTCATTGCCTAACTGAGTGCTGGAATTACAGGGGTATACCACCACTGTTGACTAGAATTATTAATCTTTGCAAGATGGTTTAAGATAACTTGTTTCTTGAAGATCATCCAAATTAACACAAATATTAACAATGAGTAAAGACCCTTAATAAAGAAAAAAATGCTCACAGTGATGCTTTAAATTAACTAGTTAAGTTAAATTAACCATCATTAATAAATACCAGATGATCTGTAGGTTGAAAATGATTCAAGATTTCTTATAATGTGAATCTGCCAAGCAAAAGACCTAAGGGCTATAGTATATGAAGTCCAAATAAAGTAAGTATTCTAATCTTACCATACATATACCTTCATATAGATAAATATAGGCTAAAATTAATTTTAAAGTAGTAAATGCCATCAGATCACATTTCTTCTCCATTAATATACGCATGTGTGTATACATCGAGATATATACACACATTATACATATATTACACACATTTATAAACAGTAAAAATATATAGCTAGGTGTTAACAACTAATAAATGCAATTGTATTATGTGTGTATATGTGTAACAAAATATAAAACCTACCACAGTAGAAGTGAATTACCTGCCAATTAATCCTATACAATGAAATACACACTAAAGCAAGTGAAAAATCTTAATCAAGGTTTCATGTCCATTTCTTAGAGGCTTCTGCCTTCTAAGAAAAGGTAAGGTTATCCTCAAAGTCCATCTATTTGGAAAGTCAAACTAAAATCAGTAATTTTTATTACTGGTAATAAAATTGAATAAAATAGCAAGAGCTGTGTTATAAAGAATTAAATAAATTCAATTACTAATGAAATCAACTCACTTAAGAAGTATCAACAAAAGTTCAACCACTCAAATTAAGTAACTTTGTTCTGTCACCCAAGCATATTGTCACAGAACTATGTTAAAACAACTGTGTAATTGTGTTTCTAGATTCTTACCTGTGTAACAAGGGGCTCCAACAGTCTTTCTACTGCCAAAGTCCTGATCTCTAGACTTTTGGGGTCCCATTTGAAGTTTATGTTGCCTGTGTGGACAGTAGTCATTTCTAACAGAGAAACAAAAAGCCATATCAGACAAATATCAAATAAACAATAAAGCTGACATAAGAACTTCTGTATCAAGAAAACTACAGGGGCTGAGAAGGTGGCTCAGTGGCAGAGTGCTTGCCTTGCATGCATGAGGCCCTGGGTTCAATTCTTCAGCACCACATAAACAGAAAAAGAAAAAAAAGCCGGAAGTGGCACTGTGGCTCAAGTGGTAGAGTGCTAGCCTTGAGCTGAAGAGCTGAGGGACAGTGCCCAGGCCAGAGTTCAGGCCCCACGACCGGACCCAAAAAAAAAAGAAAAAGAAAACTACGTTCACCACAAAATAAAAATAATTCTAACTACCCTGCATCTGAGGACCAAGTAACTCTTACAACCTCTTCTGTTTAACACGCACACAGAACTTTCCCTTTTAAACTTTACTATTAGTATCAAGATGTTTCCAGTTGTAGTTTTACATTTTAGAAGCACATGAAGACCTAAAGTGAATGAAAACTGTTCTGTATGAAAGCTGTTCTAAAAGAAATTTCTTCAGAAACTAATATAAAAATCCTAATTTTTCTTTCTTATAGAAAAAACTATGTCTCACTTATTATGGATTTCTAGATAACATTTTGTTTTATTCTAATAAAATGTGATAATTAAGTCTGATGCCCTTTACAATGACTGAGAGTATCACTCAAAGACAGAAGAGATTTTAAGCCATAATTTATCAGAACGCTTATCAGGTTCAAGATTAACTTCTCATTAGAGGCTTTACAAAGCAGAAGAAATAATAAAAATAAGAAGATAGAATGATTGTATAATGAAATAGAATAAGAAAATGACCATTCTGCAATCCCCATCATAATAACTGATTCTGGCAAGTATTATCAATGAGGCTGGGAATATAGTTTAGTGATAGAGTGCTTGCCTAGCATGAATGACACCATGGGTTGGATTCCTCAGTACCACATAAACAGAAAACGCCAGAAGTTGTGCTGTGGCTCAAGTGGTAGAATGCTAGCCTTGAGCAAAAGAAGCTTAGGGAACAGTGCCCAGGTCCGAGTTAAAGCCTCAGGACTGGCAAGAAAAAAAAAAAAAAAAAGAATTATCAATGCATGTTTAAACCATTGGGCAAAAGAGAACAAAATATTTGAAAGGTATAAAGTATTCCTGACAAGTTACTTCCTAACAAAGGGTAAGTTTACAATATTAAGATTTAAGAGGGCTGGGAATGTGGCTTAGTGGGAGAGCTCTTGCCTAGCATGCATGAAACCCTGGGTTCAATTCCTCAGTGCCACATAAACAGAAAAAGCTCAAAATTATGCTATGGCTCAAGTGGTAGAATAGCCTTAAGCAAAAGAAACTCAGGGACAGTGCCCAGGCCCCAAGTTCAAGCGAACCCAGGACTGGTCCAAAAAAAAAAAAACAAGATTTAATGGCTACCTTCTTAGATATGAGAAATATGAAATACGAAATGTCCTATAGTACCTATATTCTTAGTGGGAGAAAAAAGTTCAACATGAGTCTAATCAAGTCTTTGCATAGGAATATGAGATCTGTTTTATGCTATGCATCCTTTTGGCAGTCTCATGGAGCCTATATACCAGCATTGTTCAACAGAAATAGAATGTGAGCCATATATCATTTAAAATTTTCCAGCAGCCACATAAAAAAGTAAAAAGAATCTAGTGAAATTAAAAATTTTAGTAACATGCTTTATTTAACATACCCAAAATATTATTCTAATATATGAGTGACATTTTTCAGCTGTTCAAAACATAGTACACATTTTATACTATGACACATTTTAGTTCAGACAAGCCACATGAAAAGTATTCAATAGCCACAGCAGCTAGTAATCACCAATGGACAATACAGATATAGGCCTTTCTTAAATGATTTTACTTTTTTTCCCCCAGTACTAGGGGCCAGGCAGGTACTCTTACAGCTGAGTCACACTTCCAGCCAGAATGTCATTTAAATACCCAAATACAAGTGAAGAGAAAAACATACATTGGAAAAAAAAAAAAAGGAAAAACGTATATTGAAAAGTTACTTTAAAAATTTATAAAATAATCTGCAATATAGTAATAAATGTCCTTTTTATTTTTGGGGGGGGTCGGTCGTGGGGCTTGAACTCTGGGCCTGGGCGCTGTCCCTCAGTTCTTCAGCTCAAGGCGAGCGCTCTACCACTTGAGCTACAGCGCCACTTCTGGTTTTCTGGTGGTTTATTGGAGATAGGAGTCTCATGGTCTCTCCTGCCCGGGCTGGCTTTGAACCGTGATCCTCAGATCTCAGCCTCCTGAGTAGCTAGGATTACAGGCGTGAGCCACCAACGCCCGGCTTTATTTTTTTTTTTTTTTGAGACCAGGTTTACATTGCCCAGGCTAGCTTCAAAACCCTGTCTCAGCCCTGAGTACAAGATTACAGGCATGTGTCACAAGTCCTGGCTATATTTAGCACATTTAAAAAAATCCTGACAAGATCTAATAACTACTTTGAAGTAATAAAGAATATAAACTTTTTCTCAAGATATCATCTTGCTATATTGCGAAATATAAAGTACTTATACACCTACTGGTAACAAACTATAATTACAACTGAAAACTACTTTGTGGTCTACATCAGCAATAGAAGGAAATGCCAACTATCTGTTAGAGTAGTGGAAAAAAGAAAGTCAAAATTTTTCTGATCCAAATTTACTGACTCCAAATTAAGAAACTTTAATCTAGACTAAATCTCAAGTTTATAGGAAGTACAAAGGATACAGACACTTTAAGCAGCATATGACTGGGGGGAAAAAATAGACAAATCCAGAATGTAGAGATTTCTATAAGACAATCTTTTTTTTGGGGGGGGGGGGGGGGCGGTCGTGGGGCTTGAACTCTGGGCCTGGGCGCTTCCCTCAGCTCTTCAGCTCAAGGCTAGCGCTCTACCACTTGAGCCACAGCACCACTTCCGGCTTTTTTCTTTTTGGTTATGTGGTGCTGAGGAATCGAACCAAGGGCCTCATGCATGCAAGGCAAGCACTCTACCACTGAGCCACCTTCCCAGTCCCTCTACAAGACAATCATAAACCTTCAAAATGTCAACACAGAGGCTAAAGATACAACTCTGAGGTAGAGTGCCTACCTAATATGCATCTAGTATGTATATGTACAGCCCTGAATTCAATCCCCAGTTCCTTTAAAGTAAAAAAATAATAATAATAAAGACTTACATGAGAAAGAAAAAGACAATTCTGGACTTAAAGGTCCAGAAACAAAAACCTAAAGTAATACATGTATCTTCCTCTGAAATAAATTCAGGAAAACTGGTAAATCTTTAGGTAAGTTCTTTTTGGTGGTGGTGGTGGTGGTCGTCGTCATGGGGCTTTAAGTCTGGGCCTGGGCACTGTCCCTCAGCTCTTCAACTCAAGGCTAGTGCTCTACCACTTCCTGGTAAATCTTTAATACAAAATAGTGGTTAATACTATAGAATTATTCCATGTCTTAGACATAACCATGGAATTGTGGTTATGCGGGGAAATGACTACTTTTAAGAGACTCATGCTGAAATATTTAGGAGTGAAATGTGGTATATATAACTTTTGTTCAATAAAAGAATGCATATATGCACCACGTAATTATGAAAATGAGCATCATGGTATACAACAATATTTTCAGGTACATAGGCTAAGGCAAGAACATCACATAAACCCAGGAGTTTGAGGCCAACCCCGAATAGAGGGAAGGGGTCATGAAAAATTACCTATATACCAGGCGCTGGTGGCTCATGCCTGTAATACTAGCTACTCAGGAGGCTGAGATCTGAGGATCACGGTTCAAAGCCAGCCCGGGCAGGAAACTCTATGAGACTCTTATCTCCAATAAACCACTCAGAAAACCAGAAGTGGCGCTATGGCTCCAGTGGTAGAGCACTCGCCTTGAGCTGAAAAGTAGAAGGATAATGTCCAGAGCCAGAGTTCAAGCCCCATGACCGACTAAATAAATAAATAACCAGGAAATCAGAAGTAGCACTGTGACTCAAACTGGTAGAGCATTATCCTTAAGCAAAAAGAGCTCAGGGACAGTGCCCAGGCCCAGAGTTCAAGCCCCACAAACAACAAAAAACAAAAACAAAAAAATCTCTAATTATTGAATCTAGGTGAATAACATATAATTGGATATTCACAGAACTTTTAGCCTATTTTGGGTTCTGAAATTTCTCATTAAAAAAAAAAGGGAGATGTTACAGAAATGTATGAGATAAGAAAAAATTGAACAGAACTGTAAGAAAAATCTTGGGTATATCCATGAAAATATCAAGAATGATGTTTATGGCAGATGACTCAAGACTCATGCCTATAATCCTAGCTACTCAGGAGGCTAAGACCTGGAGGACTGCTGTGCAAAGCCAATCTGGGTTGAAAAGTCTGAGAGACTTTATCACCATTTAGGACCCACTGAGTAATAACTGACTCACGCAAGAATATAAACCAAATAGATGGAAGTTCATTGGAAAAACTCAATGCATAACATAGTATCATATTCTGATAAAACTTTTTTGGGGGTAGAGTCAATCGGCGCTGTCACTGAGCTTTTTTTTTTTTTTTTTTTTTTTTTTGCTCAAGGTTAGTGCTCTACCACTTGAGCCACAGACTTTTTTTTGGGGGGGGGGTGGCTAAATGGAGGTAAGAATTTTATGAACTTTCATACGTGGACTGGCTTCCAACCCTGAGCTTAGCCTTCTGAGTAGCCAGGATTAGAGGCATGAGCCCCCAAAACCCAGCAAGAAAATACTAATCTTACAGCCAAAATCAGGGCACATACCACCTTAACTAAGTGACTGAATTAACAATACAATCACTGCTATAGTATTCCTACCAAATCACATAACCTCAATATAGTCATGAGGAAATGCCATAAAAATGAGGCACAGTGCACAAAACAGATCCATTATGCACAATGTCTATTGTGCTTTTTAAAAAATGTCAAAACCAAAGAAATCAAGGTATAAAACTTAAATATGGACTAAGATAACAATGTAACATCAATGTTAAAATTCCAAATATCCATCACTTATGATCAGCTAAGAATCAAAAAAAAAAAATCTAGACAATCATAATGGAAGGTGCCACCAAAAGGGATTTAGATTTATCTAATCTGTGTCACTGAAGGTGGGCAAATACACTCTCTATACTCATATCATGTAAAGGTTATTTGTTCACTCAACTGATAGCCCAAATAAACCTGAGGAGATGCAATGCTCTAGATTATTAAAGGGCTGCCAACAGCTCAAGCAAATGTCAAAAAATGTCAGATAAGACATTTTAGAAACAAATTATTTGCCCCAGGGATCCCATTTTCCCAGCATTTTCCAGTCACTGCTTCAACACAAATAAAACAAAGAACCTTTCAGGATAATAGAGATGAGGAGTCAAGAGGTATTAAAAAGTGAAGATGTTACTTGAGAAAGGAAAAGGCCAACAAGGAACATCCCTCCCTCCCCCATATAAAGAGAAAGGGAGGGGAGTGTTCCCCAACTCCATAGGCCAGAGGCTTCTGTGCTTTGGTTCCTACCAGACATCCTACATACTCTTTATCTATATCTTTTATGGCATCCTTTAAATAAGCCAGTAATATAACAAGTGTTTCCCTGAGTTCTGTTGCTGTCATCAAATAATTGAACCCCCAAAAGCCCTGGAAACTTCAAGTTTGTAGAAAATCAGATAGAATGTGGATAATCTATCAACTGGCTACCTATAATGGATATCTAAAGTGAGGAACATTCTACTTCACCATTACTAAAGTAATGCTCTTAACTCATGAGTCTGTACAAATTGCAGGTAGTCTAATAATTGAGTTCGAGAGCATTTAGCTCTCCAATGAATTGGTTAGATGTGGTAAAAATACTCATTCAACCAATCTTCTGAATGTTTTCCTTTTTTAGTATACGAACTATGTTATAAGAAATTACTTTGCCCAGGGCTAGGAAGGTGGCTCAGTGGTAGAGCGCTTGCCTTGCATGCTCGAGGCCCTGGGTTCCATTCCTCAGCACCACATAAGCAAAAAGAAAAAAGCCGGAAGTGGCGCTGTGGCTCAAGTGGTAGAGCGCTAGCCTTGAGCTGAAGAGCTGAGG
>NW_012267266.1:4724370-4744846 GCF_000151885.1 Dipodomys ordii
CCACATAAGCAAAAAGAAAAAAGCCGGAAGTGGCGCTGTGGCTCAAGTGGTAGAGCGCTAGCCTTGAGCTGAAGAGCTGAGGGACAGTGCTCAAGCCCAGAGTTCAGGCCCCATGACCCGAAAAGATAAAAATTTTTAAAAAATTTTAAAAAAAGAAATTACTTTTCCCTTTTAATATTGCAATACAACTTTCATATTTTTTTCCAAATATATGTGCACAAAAAGGGGGAGGGATCCCTCCACATGCCTCCCAATTTCTTTTAGAAGAAGAGAGGGGGAAAGACGGTCCCTCAGCTTCCCAGTTTTAAAAGCAGATCACAGGAACTTGAGATTCACAATGAAAAGCATTTCAAAGGCTCCAAAAGTCTCACAAAGTTAAAATTTAACAAGGGTTTATTTTAATAAAATAGAATAAAAGAGGAAAAATAGGATATCTGGGGAGATTTTGCTACATCTCATAGACAAGAAATGAAAAGTGAAGACAACAAATAGTAGCTCTTGTCTAGGGTTGTTTTTCTGGGTAATTTCATGTTGAGCTCCTATCTAGATACCTGGTCACCAACAATTACTTTAATTATTAGAAATAATAACTATTCTAACTATCAGAAACAATGGTTTCTGGGTGATTGATTATCCAAAACATGGCCAACATGGGTCCTACTATTTATAATTGAAAATGTTGTCTAGATATTATCTAACTTTAACTAAAACACAGAAATAATAGGTGTGGGTTAAAGGACTTTCATTTGCCAAACATACCTTGTAATTTTCTCTTTGCATTTCTCAACCTACAAGGAGGATAGATACCTTTAGGTCTCTGCTTGTAAATTAACATCTAAAAGGACAAGAATGTGGAAAGAGAGCTTGCAGCTGATATTTCAGTTTTTATTTCCTGGTTCTTCAATTTTTGAATTAATTTTTTTGTTTTGGTCAGTTGTGGGGCTTGAACTCTGGGCCTGAGCGCTATCCCTCACTCTTCAGCTCAAGGCTAGTGCTCTACCACTTGAGCTATAGTGCCACTTCCGGTTTTCTGGCAGTTTATTGGAGATAAGAGTTTCTCGGACTTTCCTGCCCTGGCTGGCTTTGAACCTCGATTCTCAGATCTCAACTCCTGAGTAGCTAGGATTACAGGCATGAGCCACCGGAGCACAGCTTGAATTAATATTTATTATTAAGTAATTAATATTTATTTTTAATTTCCCTGTCAACTCATAAAAGTGCATGTTTAGGTAAATTTAGTTTATGTTTGTAATTATTAAATAATCTGTATAAAACAATTTTCTTCCTCAAAAAAAATATATATATACTCTCAGCCTGTAATCCTACTCAGGAGGCTGAGATCTGAGAATCGCAGTTCAAAGCCAGCCCAGGCAAGAAAATCCATGAGACTCATAACCAATTAACCACCAGAAAAACCGAAGTGATGCTGTGCTCAAGTGATAGAGCATTAGCCTTGAGCTGAAGAGCTGAGGAACAGCATCCAGGCCCACAGTTCAAGCCCCACGACTGACCAAAAATATTTTTTTTCTTTTTCCTATTAAAACGGCTTCTAGATATCTTCCTAATTTTGACATGTTGGAATACAAAATAACTTCAACTACTTTTTTGGAGGAGAGTACTCGTGACTGAGCTTAAGGCCTCTCACATGCTCCAGTGAGTTCAACCACTTGGGTCACACAGACACTACTTTTTTAAATAATTTTATATTTAAATCCCTTTTTAATATAATTGTTATCATTAAGGTGTTATACAGAGGGATTACCATTTATTAAGTAATGAGTAATTCTAGGGAATAAAGACAACATGGGAGGGATATCCATGCCGAACTTCAAACTCTACTACAGAGCTATAATAACAAAGATAGCATGGTACTGGCACAAAAACAGACCTGAAGACCAATGGAACAGAATAGAAGATCCAGAAATAAATCCACAGGCCTACAGCCAGCTGATATTCGACAAAGGAGTCAAAGACATACAATGGAAGAAACACAGCCTCTTCAACCGCTGGTGCTGGGAAAACTGGGTAGCCACATGCAGAAAACTAAAAGTGGACCAGCCTATCACCATGCACCAACATCAACTCAAAATGGATTAAAGACCTTAACATTAAACCTGAATCTCTGAAACTACTGCAGGACAGAGTAGGAGAGACACTTGAACTAATAGGCACAGGAAGGAACTTCCTGAACAGAGTCCCAGGGTCACAACAAATTGCAGAGAGACTCGACAAATGGGACTACCTTAAAATAAAAAGCTTCTGCACAGCTAAATCTATCGCAACTAAGCTAGAAAGACAACCAACTAATTGGGAAAAAATATTTACCAGCAATATATCAGACAAGGGGTTAACATCCTGTATATACAGGGAACTCAAGAAACTAATCCCTCCCAAACCTAACAAACCAATTACTAAATGGGCAAGGGAACTAAAGAGGGACTTCTCAAATGAAGAAATAAAAATGGCAAAGAAACACATGAGGAAATGTTCATCATCCCTGGTGGTGAAGGAAATGCAAATAAAGACAACCCTGAGATACCACCTTACCCCAGTCAGAATGTCCCACATCCACAAATCAGCCAACGACAAATGCTGGAGGGGATGTGGAGAAAGAGGAACCCTATTACACTGCTGGTGGGAATGTACACTTATACAACCACTTTGGAAAGCAGTCTGGAGGGTCCTTAGAAAGCTAAAGATTGACCTCCCTTACGACCCAGTCATACCACTTCTAGGCATCTACCCTGAACAACAGGAACCAATATACAAGGACACATGCACCTCCATGTTTATTGCAGCACTGTTCACAATAGCTAGGATATGGAAACAACCCAGATGCCCCACCACAGATGAATGGATCCAAAAATTGTGGTATCTATACACAATGGAATATTATGCAGCCATTAGAAATGACAAAATAATGGCATTTGCAGGGAAATGGATGGAGCTAGAAGGAATCATGTTGAGCGAGGTAAGCCAAGAGCAAAGAGACAAATAGTACATGGTCTCCCTGATAAGTGGATGCTAAATCCAAAATGTTAGGTGATACGACAAAATTAACAGGACTTAAGAAACAAAGAACTCCCACTCATCTGGTTGAACCACTACTAAATATCCCCATGCTGCTGATCACATGTATGGTGTATAATGTGTACACTGTTATAATTATAGACTGTGATAGACAATTTGCTCCAGGAAAGTTAGAATGAACTTGTGACTTTAAATGAGCATTATTATTCCACAATACTGTGAAATTCCGGAAATTATGTAATCACTTAATCACAATCAAAAAAAAAAAGAACCTTGGGGAAGGTAGGGAGGGAAGGGATGGTAGGGGGAAAACAATGGAGGAGGTAACAATGCTCAATAGGAAGTGTACTCATTACCTTGCTCATGTAATTATAACCCTCTGTATAGTATCTTTACAATAAAAAATTAAAAAAAAAAAGTAATGAGTACATTTCTGGATTTGGACAGTGTCACTCCTCCCTTTGCTTTCCCAGTTTCCCCCTCCCATTCCTGCCCACAATTACATAGGTCATTTTCCACATAGTGTATACTGAATAGCGTATTTTAAATAGTTTTTTTAAGCAGAATGCAAGCACAACAATGAGTCGCAAATAACATCTGGCCTTTCCTGAAGAGAGTAGGGAAGGACTGCTAGGAGAAGCCAGGACTGCCAAATCAGAAAACTTGTGTCTAACTGCCCATCAACTCCAGGCAATTATTACCAGACAGACCATATAAATTTTTTATTACCAGACCATATAAATTTTTCAAAGCCAGACATGAAGAGTCAAAGGAAACTGAGTCAAACCTCACTAAATCTGAATCATCTCTCACCTGCTTCCCTCGCCACAAACATACTATTATATATTGTAGAAGAAATAACCTGTGAATTGAGGGGCCTACCATTTGTTGACATGTCTGCTAAAAAGATATGCTTTCCTATAACTCAAGCTTCAATCTGTGTACAAAGAGCCCCTTCCCCTGTTCCCATCCCACCCTCCCTTCCTGTGACAAACTACCCCAGACCTCTCCCTACCTGACTTCACTCTCTGCCTAATAAAAGGAGATCTCAATTGTAAGAGCATATCATTGTCTGTCTAGTCTGGCTAGGAAACTGTAGCATTCTTCTCAGGCTTCTGCCCGAGAAATAAATGTCTGTTGAGTGGCTGAGAAGGTGGCTCAGTGGTAGGGTACTTGCCTTGTATGCATGAGACCCTGCGTTCAATTCCTCAGCACCATACAAGCAGAAAAGGCCAGAAGTGGCACTGTGGCTCAAGTGGTCGAGTACTTGCCTTGAGCTGAAGAACTCAGGGACAGCACCCAGTACCAGAGTACAGGCCCCATGACCGACCAACAAAAAAAAAAAAAAGTCTACTGAGTTCGTTTTCTGCTCTTAGTTTTCTTACAAAGATTTTTTACATAAGCTCTGTAAATGTTAGCATCAACTTTCCATAAATTTCATCAAAAATTTAACAAACAAATATGGATGGGAACTATGGTTGTATAAGGACTCCTTACTGCACAAAATTCACCAAAGTTGGGTCCCTGCTTAAAGAGGTTTAAGGATTCAATCTTTCACTTACAATGAGAAACTTAAAATACATTGACACTTGAAAATTGAAGACTCATTCAGTTTTCAAGACTTTCAGTAACTATGATGGCAGTAGACTGACTTGTGCAACATCCGTAATCAAAAGCCCTGCTAAACGTTACACTAAACATTATTAAACTATACTGTGGAGCCAGTTATGCTATTGATGGCCCTATACCTAAGAGGATTTCAAAAATAAAAGCTTAAATACTTCTTACTGGGAAGGATAACAGCTTTTGTCATTCATTCTCTGACGTTGGTCAAGTCACTTCACCTTACTGGATCTTAGTTTAATCATCTATAAAATGAAAATGGGCCAGCATGGTATTACATGTCTGTAATCCTAGCACTCAAAAGGCAGAGTGATCTGAGATCTCAAGTTCAATGCCATCAGAGCTACATAAGCAACGCCCTATCTAAAAAAAAAGAAAGAAAGAGAAAGAGAAAAAGGAAGCAAGGAAGGAAGGAAGGAAAAGACAAGACAAGACAAAAAAACCTAGACACTGGTAGATCAGGCCTTTAATTCTGGCTACTCAGGAAGCTGAGATCTGAGAACAGCAGTTTGAAACCTGGCTGGGCAAGAAAGTCTGTGAGACTTAATCTTCAATTAATTACCAAAATAAAGTCAGAAGTGGAGCTGTGGCTCCAGTGGCAGAGCACTACCCTTGAGCAAAAAAGCCCATGACCTATTAAGTTCAAGCCCCAGGAGGCAGACAGAAAATTGTAATTAAAAAAAAGGGGGGGGGGGAAGAGGTTGAATCCTATATACATCTTTCAGATTTAAATTTTCAGTGCCTTTTTATTACTTTCTGATGATCTGCTGGATCCAGTCAGAAAAAGACATATTTCGTCCCTAATTTTACAATCCACACACCAAATATGTTACCAGAAATTTAAGGCAGCTGAATGGACCTGGTTCTGTGGTCCAACAAAAGAATTCAGGCAAGACACACAGCAAAGGTAACTGAAAGTTTACTAGAAAAAAAATATGAAAAAAAAAAGAAATATGATCAAGAAATACGATCAGGTAGCACAGACATACTACAGGAAGACAGCACTTTCAGCTCAGCTCATACATTTTGTACCATTCTTCAGGGTTATAGAGATATATTACATGGGGAGTCCTTGAAAATGGCCTTCTGACTGTGGGTATCCTTTCTGTTTCCCCATAAGTTCTTGTTGCCAGATTTAGTACTTCATCCTATTTCCTCATTCTTTTATCCT
Organism: Dipodomys ordii; assembly: GCF_000151885.1. Lineage (NCBI taxonomy): Eukaryota > Metazoa > Chordata > Mammalia > Rodentia > Heteromyidae > Dipodomys > Dipodomys ordii. The sequence goes on from NW_012267266.1 coordinate 4,730,195, forward strand.
TATTGCCTTTTTTGTTTGTTTTTTTGGTGGTCCCCTGACTTATTTCTTTGCTAGACAGGTTTTGGTTTATCAGCTTATCCTCCATCTGCAAGTTACATAGGCCTCAATTCCCTGATTGCCTCCTTTTCTACTAATCTCTATCAATTTTCATTAATGGTATCTGTCAAATTGCCTTTGAACTGTTTTAGTAAACTTGATTAAGTTTCTAAGACTTAGCATGTGTTCTTCCCAGCTATATTTTAACTGTAAGGATGATAACTATGCCTCTGCTTCTTTATATCCCAAAAGCTGCTGACAAAGTACTTTATACAAGCAGACACAGTGTTAAATTCAATTTATGCAATCCTCATTTGAAGATATTTACAAACCTACCAAGAAAACTCCTGTCTTAATGTTAGTCATATCTTCTAGTTCTTTACAATTAATGTTATTGTTTAGAGCACCTAAATAACTTTTAAAACTCTTGGCAGCTTCCAGTTTTCCAATTAACTTACAGAGCACTCCTTCACGAGATCTATTACAAAAACTACTAGAGCTAGCCAACCTTAATGAATTACAGCAACCTTGTTTTTCCCAAAGGGATTATGCTTAGAACTAAATAAAAAATTAAATTGCATTTATTCAGTCTTCATTACTTTATAAATAGCAATCCTGCCCATAAGCAAAATATCACTATAAATTCAGAAAAGGAGAAGAGTTGCAATTGTTTGGCTAGCCATCTCTATGACTGAAAGAAAAACAAAGAGGCAACAATAAAAACATAGTTTTACCAGATTCAAGAAGGCCAATGGTTGGCAAACTGCCTTATTTGTTCAAAGAGCTATATACCTTCTCAAAAGACATTAGAAGTTCATTTACAACAGAATGGTCACATCATTCTTAAAGTGTGTCGGCTCCAAAGCTTTAGTCTAGCTTTACTAAGCTACTCAATGCCAATTTTTTAACAGCAAGGTTATGTTAATGAAATGTTAGGATGGTTCATTTAAATGCAAATCAGAAAATTTAGAAATTAAAAGTACCAAAGCAGCATTAACTGTCACACTGCACAAGATATGTGGCTGTGAATCACTCCATGCAGTCACAGGTATGCCAGGTTGTATCTACAATAAGCAGAGTTAACACAGCTGTTAGAACCTCAAATTTCAAATCTCCTGGTAACCATCCAGAAACAAGGTAACCCTTATAATTAAGAACTCACTATGAAAACAAAATTTGACTATTTGACTAAATCCCCTAACCTGTCATCTTCCTCTTCTATCTAAACTGCAAATCAGTTGGTTCTGAGAGGAGGGACAAGAAAATAGAAAGAGCATAAAAATGCAGATGGTTCATGAAAACAAAATTATTTACCCCATAACTAAAGTCTCTATTTCTAATCACAATTACTCTACATCATCCAAAAAATCTTAGTCTTAGTTAACACTGAGAGCCAAAATATAATCAGAATAAAATATAATCTACTGCAGTTTAAACAAGTCATGCATCATCTGTACATGATAAACCCATCACATATATTTTATATCAGGTGACACAAGTGTGTGTGTGTGTGTGTGTGTGTGTGTGTGTATATATATATATATATATATCACTCACCTTCCAAATATATAGCCCTACAAGAAAAAAATGCTTAGCTAAATCTCAAAATAATAATTATAGCCAGGCATCAGTGGCTCACACCTATGATCTAATTACTCAGGAGGCTGTTATCTGAGGATTGCAGTTCAAAGCCAAGTAGGGCAGGAAAACCCATGAGATTCTTTAAAAAAAAAATAGTAAATAAGCTTTTAATTGGGAAAATACCGTACAGAGGGGTTACAATTACATGAGCAAGGTAATGAGTACATTTCTTATCAAGCATTATTGCCATCTCAAGTCCATGAGATTCTTATCTCCAATCATCTACCAAAAAGCCAGAATGAAAATGTGACTCAAGCAGCAGAGTACTAAAAAAAAATCTCAGAAACAGCACCAAGGCCCTGAGTTCAAGCCCCAGGACTGGCAAATAACCCACTGGGCACCGGTGGTTCACACCTGTATTCCTAGCTAATCAGGAGGCTGACGTGTGAGGTTTGCAGATCAAAGTCAGTCCAGGTAGGAAAACCCCTGAGACTCATATCTCCAATTAACCACCAGAAAACCAGAAGTGGTACTGTGACTCAAAATGGTAAAGGGTTAGTCTTGGGCAGAAAAAGCTGACAGAGCCAGCACCCAGACCAGGAGTTCAAGACCCATGACTAACAAAAAAAAAAAAAAGGCCAGAAGCCAGTGGCTCACACCTATAATCCTAGCTACTCAGGAAGCTGAGATCAGAGGACTGGAGTTCAAAGCCAGGCCAGACAGGAAAGTTCACGAAATTCTTTTCTCCAAGAAACTACTCAGAAAAGGCCAGAAGTTGCACTGTGGCTCAAGTGGTAGAGCTCTAGCCTTGAGTACAGAGAGGCTCAGAGACAGAGCCCATGCCCCGAGTTCAAGGCCCAGGACCTGCCGAAACAAAAACAAAACAACAAAACTCTTATTTTGTTCTTTTTCCTTCTTTTGTTCCTATTGCCTTCCCTTTTTGGGAGCACCAAAAGCAATAGGGGAAAACAGCTGAATAAAACAATGGCCATAAGTACCAGGAAACAGTGATTACAAAAAGTACTAAGGCCAAAATACTAAAAAACAATGTCTCCTCTAAACAGGTACTATTCCACACAACAGGGAAGAAGACAAAATAAGGACCCTTACCTTCATGAAAATAAATTTAAACTATAGCATAAATAATAATAAAAATACTAAGAAGAAAATTAAACAGGGCAATGACAATGCAATTAGGTGGAGTCCTTAGAAGGTTTTTCTATCTTGATAACATTTGAGGTACAATCTGAAAGTCAAGAAGGAACTGGTCAAGTTCTGAGGAAAGGGTTAGGGAAAGAGGGCAAGAAAAATATGAAGCAGCATTTCTGTGGGCATGTGCTGGTACTAACTTGATGGCATGGCTCAAATGGTACACCATTTTATTGTTTTTGGTTTTAGTTTTTGCCAATCCTAGGGCTTGAACTCAGGGCCTGAACACTGTCCTCAAGCTTCTTTTGCTCAAGGCTAGCACTCTACCACTTTAGCTATGGTGCCCCTTCTGGCTTTTTGTTTATGTGGTACTGAGGAATAGAACCAAGGGCTTCATGCGTGCTAGCAAGCACTCTACCACTAAGCCACATTCCCAGCCCTGGTAGACCATTTTAGTTGCCTAGCATATGCCAGTCCCCTGGGTTCAATCTCAGGTACTGAAGGGTTAGGGTGGAGATAGTCACTGTGACTGCAGCAACACAAGAAGCAGTTCTTGTTTTCTTCCACAACCTGGGTAGTCACTTGGACTCTGTAGTCAAGTCCAGACATCTTTTTGCCTGGATCCTCAAGAAAAGGACATTCCTCTTTCTCCTGTGAGCTCAGTTGTATGAATATTTTAGTTGTATTGTTCTAAAACAAAGGCATCTTTTTCTTGTCCAGATGCTTGTTTTATATTCTTTGCATTTCAGGCTAGAGTCATCCATCTCATATGGAAATGGAGACTTCCTATGCATCCATAATCAGTTAGCTGTCATGAGAGTTTAATTCTGCTTTCTATTAAGCACTCTTACATTGTTAATGGTTTCACTAGTAATGAAATTAAAGCTAAGTAAATGAACATATGTGTATTTGGCCCATACAGCAAACTGTCACTTCACCCCAAGAAAAGAGAGAAAGGGGGGAGGACAGGGTGTGGGAGAGAGGAGGAGAGAGAATCTGTCTGTCCTGGGGTTTGAACTCAAAGCTTGGGCTCTGCCCGGGAACTTTTTTGGCTCAAGGCTAGTGCTCTACCACTTGAATTATACAACTCCACTTCTGGCTTTTTGGTGGTTAATTGGAGATAAGAATCCCATGGGGTTTGCTACATGGGCTGGCTTTCGAACTGTTATCCTTAAATCTCAACCTCCTGCATAGCTAGGATTACAGGTGTGAGCAACCAGTGCCTGGCAGGAACTAATTTCTTTTCTTCATTTGATTTCTCATCCCTTTTTTTGTTATTTTTTTAAATGGTGGTGAGGATCAAACCCTGGGCCCCAGGAATGCTAGACTAGCCTTTTACCATTGAGCTACATACTCAGGCGATGGTGGCTCACATCTGTACTCCTAGCTACTGAGGTGGCAGACATCTAAGGACAGTGCTGGCTCAAAGCCAGCCTGGGTGGAAAAGTCCTTGAGATGCTATGTGTGTGTGGCTCAGTGGTAGAGTACCAAACTTGAGTAAAAAATGGTTGATCTTGCTTGGGGCTCTGAGTTCACGAGCCCCCATTAAAATAATAATAATAATAAAACTTTTCTGTCATTGCTTAACTCAAATAAGCTTAAATTTCTCCAAAGGCTGTCATATTCCATCTCTCTGGAATTTTCCCTTAAGAGGTCAAGCTCACATTTCTGTTAGACACTTTTCTACAAAATGTAAAGTTTCTAAAGATACATTTCAAACTGACCCAAAGCTTTTCTAAGAACCTGATGATCCCAGATTTACAGAAAGAAATGATAATGACTATAGAAACCCTTTTTTTTTTTTTTTTTTGCTGGTCATGGGGCCTGAACTCTGGGCCTGAGCGCTGTCCCTCAGCTCTTCAGCTAAAGGTTAGCACTCTACCACTTGAGTCATAGCACCACTTCCAGCTTTTTCTATTTATATGGTGCTGAGGAATGGAACCCAGGGCCTCATGCACCCAAGGCAAGCACTCACCACTGAGCCACCTTCCCAGAAAACCTTTGTCAATTTAGATCCCCAGAAATAGAAAAGTACATAAACAATGACTTGTCAGTAACTGTAATTTGCATCTTCCATTCAGACTCTATGGATTTCATAAACTATAACTAAAAGTCATTATAAGAAAATAATATAATGTAACGTCAACATACCATAAATAACTGACAACTGCATCTTTGCTTAGAAAGAAGGTATGCACTGAAACCAGACACACAAGGCAAAAAGACCATAAACAAAGGCTCCTATCCTTCATGTCACCTGAGTGGGTCACATTGCATGTGTTTTCTGAGTTATGATAGCATTTTGTTTCAAGAGCAGTCTGCAGTTTAATCTGGCTAATAAACAGTACAGAACTACATGTAACCTAATATTCGCCAGGTTTCCAACTCACATCTTCAATCCAGAATGTCAAATACTGACAAAATAACATAAACCATAGCAATAAAATATTTTCAAGACAATTGATGCTCTCCTTATATCTACCAATATTTAATAATAAAACCTCAGAAAAGCACAAATGAGGAAAATTCACAGCTCAATATAATGGAATAAAATATGCAACCCAAGAAAGAACTGGTGTTAAATTAGAAATTAAAAGAATAAGACCAATTACTTATAATTTGAAATTAAAGAATAAGACCAATTACTTCACACTAAGATTTAAATTGCAAAAGATAAATTTTTCTCCTGTAAAGTCCTTTAACTTTTTAAAAAGCTAAAAATGAAAATTTATAATTCTATTCCTTCTTTTAATAAAATAAGAACAAGGAAAAGATGACTTTTTTTAAATCAAATCATACTATTCATGCAGGACTTGTTTCAAATGATCAAATATTTGTTGCAAACAGTGAAAACATCCAAAGTTGCCCTTGGAACTGTATTTACATTATATGTACTACTCCCAACTTGCTTCTAGCGAAAAAGCACAAATTAAATCCCAATCAAAATGTGGCTGGATAGATGACAGTCCATCAACAAGTAAAGAGAAACATATGCTTATTTCAAGCTCCATTAGAAATGAAGCTCAGACATACTTGCATATGAAGAAAAAATACATTAAGTTTTTTTTAAGAAAAAATAGAACACTTGGAAGCTATAATCGAGAAAGGGCAATGTTCATGTTTTATTTTGAAGTGTAGTTACTTTGCACATTTTGAAGTTTCAATAATGGATAATTCAGTGTGCACTCACTATATGAACAAACAAAGAAAAAAAGCAAATCAAGTCAGATTAGCCACTTCACTATACTAGTAGGTCCAGGCCTGTAACATGGGAAATTGAGCAGACTACCAAGCTGCAGAAGCAACATTTTCATTTCAAGCAAGCTCACTGGCACCTGGAAAAGTTTCACCAAGTGCTACTCTGTGAAACTCTACCAAATACCTAGAACTGTTTTTTTTTTCTTAAGATAAAACAGAAGGTACTAATAAAGAACTCCTCCAACATATACAATATAACCAAAATTTATTTAAATCTCCAAAGGACACTTCTTCATAGTCACTTGAGGTAAAAAAGAAAATAGTTATCCGAAATGGGAAAATTACTTAGTTCATGTTCTCACTACTTTTCTGGTTGTTTTGGTTTTTGAAGCAGGGTCTTACTATATAGCCTGGTCTCAAACTTCCAATACTCTTGCTTCAACTTCCAAACACTAGGATGACAAGTGTAAGTTACAACACCTGGCTTTTCTTTCAAATCTTCTTTTCACACAGATCATCAAGCTAACCCCTGAAAATACTTGAATTTATTTATCTCACTTTTAATACACAGTAAAATTCACTCTTTGGAGGTAGGCATAGTGAGTCCTAGCTATTTGGAGGCTAATGCAGGAGGACTGCTTAAGCCTAGAAGTTTGAGAACAACCTTGGGAACATAGTAAGACCCCACTGCAAAAAGAAACAACGAAATTTAAGAATTAACTTTTAGAATACTAAAGACAGATGCATAATAACCTCCATACAATCAAAATACAGAATATATTATTTCCAGAACAGTACATATAATTAAACCATAAAACAGTACATATAATTAAAACATAAAATAAACATGTAAACACTGGCTCAAACTTTGCTTTAAGAGTCATCATCAAACCTCTGGAAAGACTTTAGAACTAAAATTGAAAAGGTAGATCCATAACCATCCCTGATAAGACAAAGTGCATCACTGGACAGAAACACATTGCTTAGAACTCTGGATGTCAAGATCACTAGCATGTGGCCAATCCAGGACTTATATGGACCTCCCAAGATTTTTAACTCTCCACTCTGAGGGACATTTCCACCTCCAACCTAGGAGTATGACCTGCAAACAAAGCAATCCTTTCAGCTTCATTTAACACCTACGCTGCAGTACCCACTCAAGTATTCAAACAATATATTGAGAATATTTAAAGCGCAAAATATCATGATGCATCATAGATTAAGTACACGACTGTAGGAGAAACTGACAAAATTTTTAAAGCTAAAAAAAAGTAGCCTATCTTGGAAGGAATGAATAAAAAAAAACTGTAGTGCTGAGTTTGTAGCTCCGTGGTAGAGAGAATGCTTGCCTGTGACATGAGCAAAACCCTACCTAAGTCTATTCCCCTACACAGCAAGAAAACATACAAGTAATAATAGTACATAGATTAAAAACAAAATTCTGGGGGGTAAACTGGGAAGACAGTGAAGAAGAAAACGCCAGAAATCTTCCTCACCTAGACAACAATTGCACTGGAAGAATCTGTCTGATGTAATTACTTCAGTAACTCTTGAGTATTGAAGAACAGAAACTTCCATGGAAGGTGTCAATAATAAACTGAGCTAATTTTGCTCAATTTCAGTTCTTAGCTCAGCAGCAGCTACCATTTCCTAACCTCTAACTAGGGCAAACGGCCAAGTATGTGCTATTGAAGCAACTTATAGGAGCCAGAATGAGTAGTAACAACCCTGTCTCAAAATATTGGGGATATGTGTTCTGATTGCCAATTGCTGCTTCTAATGAGTGAGAAGTAACTGAGAAGAACAAGAAGAGCAACCATTCTTATACTTCTCTCCTTTGGTTACCCATTCCTCTTTTTCATCTTTATCTTCTAAGACCTAAGATTTAAAAACTAGGGCAATTGAAGCCGGGCGCTGGTGGCTCACGCCTGTAATCCTAGCTACTCAGGAGGCTGAGATCTGAGGATCACGGTTCAAAGCCAGCCCGGGCAAGAGAGACCGTGAGACTCCTATCTCCAATAAACCACCAGAAAACCGGAAGTGGAGCTGTAGCTCAAGTGGTAGAGCGCTCGCCTTGAGCTGAAGAGCTGAGGGATAGCGCCCAAGCCCAGAGTTCAAGCCCCACGACCGACCAAAAAAAAAAAAAAACTAGGGCAATTGAAAGCAATTATAAAGGATAGTTGAGTGGGAGAATTACAATGTTACTGTGGTACCTGCTTATCCTCAGTACTATATGGCTTAACTATTTGGCTCCCAAGGGCTTGTGTGTTAGAAACCTAGTGTTGTAAGGCTATGAAGTGGATGGAGTTATCCTTACCTGTATTTCCAGCACTTGAGAGGCTGAGGAAGAAGGATGTTCAGTTCAAGGCCAGCTTGGGCTGCATGTAAGACTATGTTTCAAAAGCAAGAGGTGGCCAGCATTGTGGCTCATACTTGTAATCCTAGCTACTTCACAGATGGAGATGAGGAGGACTTATGGTTCAGGCAAAAAAAAATTCCAAGAAGCCGGGCGCCGGTGGCTCACGCCTGTAATCCTAGCTACTCAGGAGGCTGAGATCTGAGGATCACGGTTCAAAGCCAGCCTGAGCAGAAAATTCTGCAAGTCTCTTATCTCCACTTAACAATTTTTTTTTTGGTCGGTTGTAGAGCTTGAACTCTGGGCCTAGGCGCTGTCCCTGCACTCTTCAGCTCAAGGCGAGCACTCTACCACTTGAGCCACAGCGCCACTTCCTCCACTTAACAATTTAAAAGGTCAAAGTGGAAGTGTGGCTCAAGTGGTAGAGAGCTGGCCTTGAGCAAAAAAGCTCAGAGACAGCACCTAGGCCCTGAGTTCAAGCCCCAGGACCAGTATAAAATAAAATATAAAACAGCATAAACAACATGAAAAAGGACTGGGGAATGTGGCTCAAATAACAGAATGACTGCCTCACAGGCACAAAGCCTAGAGTTCAAAACACAATACCGCCAAATAATAACAACAAGAGAGAGTAGAACTTCCCCTTTAAGGTATGAGGCTGAGAAGGTGGCTCAGTGGTAGAGTGGCTCACATGCATGAAGCCCTGGGTTCGATTCCTCAGTACCACATACACAGAAAAAGCCAGAAGTGGCCCTGTGGCTCAAGTGATAGAGTGCTAGCCTTGAGCAAAAGAAGCTCAGGGACAGTACACAGGCCCTGAGTTCAAGACTCAGGACTGGAGGAAAAAAAAAGGTATGAGTACATAGACTGGGAATGTGGCTTACTGGTAGAGTGCTTGCCTACCATGCACAAAGCCCTGATTTTAGTTTCCTTAGTACCACATAAATAGAAAAAAAACAGAAGTGGCACTGTGGCTCAGGTGGTAGAGTGCTAGTCTTGAGCAAAACAAGCTCAGGGACAGTGCCCAGGCCCAGAGTTCAAGCCCCAGGACTAGTATGATAAAGATATGAGTGCATGTTTTAAAGAATTATCCTTAGAGGGGCTGGGAAGGTGGCTCAGTGGTAGAGCGCTTGTCTTGCATGCCTGAAGCCCTGGGTTCGATTCCTCAGCACCACATAAACAAAAAGAAAAAAAGAAGTGGCGCTGTGGCTCAAGTGGTAGAGCGTTAGCCTTGAGCTGAAGAACTAAGGGACAGCGCCCAGGCCCAGAGTTCAGGCCCCATGACGGGACCCAAAAAAAAAAGAATTATCCTTAGCGCACTGGGCTGCTACCCTCACAAGGACATATATTCATTCCTATCTCTAGGTATCTCTAGGTAGTATGAGTTTTGAAGAAAAAAATTGAGTAAACAATATTAACATGTCTCATCCTATGAACTTTGCAAACGTCTATACATATCATAAATGTATTTGTTGCAACTAATTCACTGTTTATTGAATAGTAACTTATGGCAAAAAGTAAGTCAAGTAACACAGAAACAAATACAAAGCAATGTAATCGGCTTTGAAGGAATTCAGCATCTAGCAAAAGAATTTTATTGAAGGTGATCCAGAAACTTAGTAATATTTAAATGCTGAATTTGTCCAGTACTTTTTTAACCTATAATCTAATCTATTTTAAATGCTGAACTTGCTCAGCATTGTTTTACCTTTAAAGTAATCTACTTCCTACCAGCAGATAGGATGTTTTTAATCCATATGAAATAGCTAGCTACTAAGGAGGTTGATATCTGAAGATCACCGTTCAAAACCAGCCTCAGCAGAAAAGTCCATGAGAGTATTCCTTCAATTAACCACCAAAAAGCCAGAAGTAGATCTGTGGCTCAAATGGTAGATCATTAGCACTGAGAAAAAAGGTCACAAATAGAGCCCAGGCCTATATTCAAGCTCCAGGACCAGTGTACGAACGCACGCACGCACGCACGCACGCGCTACTATTAAGAGAATCTACAAAAGAGAAAATCAAAGGGGAACCAGGAAAGAGTGAGCAATGGATGACAGTTCCCTGACTAAATAATAATATATGCACACATGAATTACCAAAAATAAAGAAAAAGGAAATATTTGCAAACCATCTATCTGATAAAGGAGAAATATCCAGAAAATATAAGGAACTCCTCTAACAAAATACTTAAAATTTAAAAACACAGGCATGATTGAAAGGTAGGTACCTCAGTGAAAAGCTCTGAGTCAGATCCCCAGCAGCACAAAATAAATTTTTTTAACTAAGAACTGGCCAGATGCACATCACCTGTAACCCCAGCACTCCAGAGGTTAAGAGAGAAATAAAATAAGCTGGGAGGCCATCCTGGGATACGTAGTAAAACCCTGCCTATTACCTGTGTTATATTTGAAGAAAATGTTGAACATGTGGATGCAGAAGGCAATGATAAAACACTACTAAAATATAAATGCCATACAATGAAGAAGAGCTCAGCATGACAAGAACTCTTCTGACAGAAAAGAAGGAGAAGAAAATATAGGTGGAGTAGAATGGCTACAAATGAAGGAAAATGACTTCTCCTATAGACCCAACATGATCTGTAGTTTTGTACATGAAAATGAAGATGAAGTTATAGTTCCAGTCCCTGAAAAATCTTTGGATTTGGAAGAGTAAGAGATTCAAATAAAAGACAGTTCAAATTTGATCTATGAACAGGAAAAACAAATGCACCTGGATCCTGGACTTCTTGCTGGCACTCCTTCTGAAATGGAAGGTTCTATTTTTATGGAAACTCAAGATGATGCCTTAGAAATCACTCCTAGATAAAAAAAATATTTCTCATAATAACTTTAAAAAAAAAAGTTTTAGCCGGGCGCTGGTGGCTCACGCCTGTAATCCTAGCTACTCAGGAGGCTGAGATCTGAGGATCGCGGTTCAAAGCCAGCCCGGGCAGGAGAGACCGTGAGACTCCTATCTCCAATAAACCACCAGAAAACCAGAAGTGGCGCTGTAGCTCAAGTGGTAGAGCGCTCGCCTTGAGCTGAAGAGCTGAGGGACAGTGCCCAGGCCCGGAGTTCAAGCCCCACGGCCGACCAAAAAAAAAAAAAAAAAAAGTTTTTACTTTAAAACCCTGCCTAAAAAATAAAAAGACGGGCTGGGAAGGTAACTCAGTGGTAGAGGCTAGCCTGAGCTGAAGAACTGAGACAGCACCCAGGCCCAGAGTTCTGGCCCCACAACTGACAAAAAAAAATAGCCAGGTACTGGTGGCTCACACCTGTAATCCTAGCTACTCAGGATGCTGAGATCTGAGGATTATGGTTCAAAGCCAGCCCAGGCAGGAAAGTCCTTGAGAGTCTTATCTCAAATGAACCACCAGAAAACCGCAAGTGGTGCTGTGGCTCAAGTGGTAGAGTGCTAGCCTTGAGCTGAAGAGCTGAAGGACAGTGCCCAGGCCCAGAGTTCAAGCCCTACAACTGACAAAAAAATATAAATAAATACATAAACAAACCAGCCAAGTGCCATTGGTTCACACCTATAATTCTAACTACTACTGAGGAGGCTGAGACCTATAGAAGCAAGACTCAAGCCAGCTGGAGCAGAAAACTCTACAAGATTCCACCTCTAATTAACTAGCAAAAATGCCAGATTAGGGTGTGGCTCAAGTAGTAGAGTTCCAAACAAGTGAGGCCCAGCAAGTAAAAAAAAAAAACAAAACAAAAAACAGCCCCAATCCATGAGGATGGTGATCATTTAAAAAATAAAAACAGGGGCTGGGAAGGTGGCTCAGTGGTAGAGCGCTTGCCTTGCATGCCTGAGGCCCTGGGTTCAGTTCCCCAGCACCACATAAGCAAAAGGAAAAAAGCTGGAAGTGGCGCTGTGGCTCAAGTGGTAGAGCGCTAGCCTGGAGCTGAAGAGCTGAGGGACAGCGCCCAGGCCGAGTTCAGGCCCACGACCAGACCAAAAATAAATAAATAAATAAAAATAAAAACAAAAAAATGGTTATGTGAAAAAACTAGAACCATTGGTAAATGCATTGCTGGTGGGAACACAAAATAGTGCACCTGTAACAGAAAATACAAGTGCATTAGCAACTCCCACCTATAATCTAGCTACCTAGGAGGCTAAGATCCAGACAATCATAACCAGCCCAAGTAGAAAAGCCCAGCCCAGGCAGAAAAGTCCAGGCTACTTCCAATTAACAAGCAAAATGCCACACTGGATGTATGGTTCAGATAGTAAAATAACAAAGCCAAGTGAGAATATGAATATGAGGCCCTGAATACAAGCCTCTGGGGGGAAAAGAGGAAGAAAGAGAGGGGAATGGGGAGAAGATGACAACAACAACACCCAACACCACCACCATGGTGGTTCCTGAAAATACTAAAATACTGTGTGATCCTGCAATTCCACTGGGTCTACTTACCAAAAGAAAAATGAAAGCAGGAACTCAACAGCTATCTGTATACCCATGTTATTTAAACACCCAAAAGATATAACTCAGGTGTCCATCAACAGACAAATAAATGTCACATTTTTCAATCTTAGAAAGAAAATTCTGATACATGCTATAACATGGATAAAATTTGAAAGATAATGTTGAGCCAGTCAGCAAAAGACATGTCATATGTTAAAAAAAAAATCAAATTCAAAGAGAAACAGAATAGCAGTTGCAAAGGCAAGGGCGAAAGGAAATGAGAAGTTATTGTTTAAAGAAAAAGAATTCAGTTTGGATAAATGAGAAAAAAAGTTCTGAAGATAGAGGATAATGATTGTATAATAATGTGAATTTATTTAATGCTATTGAAGTATATACTTTTAAAAGTTTGAAATGGAAAATTTGTTGTGTATTTTACCACAAAAAAGGAGGAATAAAGGGCTGGGAAGGTGGCTCTGTGGTATAGCGCTTGCTTTGCATGCATGAGGCCCAGGGTTCAACTCCTCAGCACCACATAAGCAGAAAAAGCCAGAAGTGGTGCTGTGGTTCAAGTGGTAGAGCGTTAAGTTTGAGGCTGAAGAGCTGAGGGACAGCGCCCAGGCCCAGAGTTCAGGCCCCATGACTGGCAAAAAAAAAAAAAAAAAAAAGGAGGGATAGCCAAGTGTGGAAGTGTGGAATACCAGTAATAACCAGCACTCAGGAAGTTGAGGGAAGAGGATCACAAAGTGAGTCCTGTACCAACTACATAGTAAGATTCTGCCTTAAAAAAAAAAAAAAGCAGATAGTGAGTGTATCATGTATCAAATGCAACTACAAACTTTAGAATTTCAGATAGATTAAAGATCTTTTCAGCAGTGAGGATCAAAGTGCAAGCTAATCAGGCAAACACAAACAATTGTAATGTTCCAGATCCTGAGATTAAAAACTAAAAGTAGACTAGGCACTGTGCTATACACCTGTAGTATCACACACCTGTGTCACTACTCCAGAGGGTGAGATCTGAGGATAATGGTTCCAAGCCAGACCAAACAAAAAGTTAAAGTTAGGCTCAAGTGGTAGTATACCAGCAAAGCCCCAGGACCAGCAAAAAAAAAAGATAAAAGCCTAAAGGCTGAACGACATGATTCAATTGGTAGAGCCTCTGCCTAGCAAGAAACAGGTCCTGAATTCAGTTATGACAACAAAAAAATAATAAGACTAGACCCCACTTCCAAAAAGACAGAACTGGAAGTCATCTACAAAAATATTTGCCAAACGTTATGAAAAATGCAAAAAGTATACAAGGTACAAAAAGGCATACAAGGTATAAAAGCTATACAAGAAGGACTGGCAATGTGGCTTAGTGGTAGAGTGCTTGCCTAGCATGCACAAAGCCCTGAGTTCAATTTCTCAGTACCACAGAAACAGAAAAAGCTAGAAATGGCACTGTAGAGTGCTAGGCTTGAGCAAAAGTTCAGGGACAGTACCCAGGCCCTGAGTTCAAGCTCCAGGACGGGCAAAAAAAAAAAAAAAATACTCAAAACACATTGAGATGAAGAGAAAACTCAGAGGCAGTAGCATGTAGATTTTAAAGAATGAAGGCTGTGCACGATGGCTCACACCTATAATCCTGGATACTTGGGAGATAGAAATCAGAAGGATTGAACAAAGCAAACCTAAGCAGAGTTAAACAAGATCCCCTCTCAACAAACCAGGCTGTGATGGCACATATCTGTGGTACCAGTTAATGAGAGGTATAGGAAAGAAGATTGTGATCTAAGGCTCACCAAGGCAAAAACTTAAGCCCTTACCTGAAAAATAAAAAGAGAAAAACAGCGGAGTGGTTACAGAGCTACCTAACAGGCATGTGGCCCTGAGACCAAACCCAAAGCACTACTAAAAAAAAAAAAAGGGG
>NW_012267266.1:4748331-4779090 GCF_000151885.1 Dipodomys ordii
CACCTCCCTCCGCGCGCTCTTCCCGACGCCTCCCGACGCCGCCTCCCCCGCTTTCCCTGACCTTTCGCGACCCGCGCGCTCGGGCCGCGCCCCACCGCCGAGGACCTGGCCAAGCCCGGCCAGACCCCCAAGGGACCTATACCTTCCTACCCCTGACCCCAGAATTACTTCATCCCAGGTTCTCAGTGAGCACTCAGGCCCGGAGTGACCACCCGGAACGGGGGAGGAGCGCTGACTCCTGGAACAGCCGGGAGTCCGGGCTTAGGGAGGGCAGGTGAGTCAGGGCTCGGAGCGCAGGTGAGTCTCGGGGCGCGGCCTGGCCTAGCCCCGCCCCTCCGGGGAAGCCTTGGGACGGCTGTGACTGATAGGGTCCTAGAACTGTCATTCAGTCCCTCAATCCGAGGATCCCGGAGTAATTAATGCTCCGGGCCCAGCCCCTGGCAACGCGGAAGGAACGGTGGGTTAAATAAAACTTTCAAAGTTGAGGGTGGAGTGAAACTAGATTCCGATTCTCGAGACCTCTGGTCTAAAGTTAGGGAGAATCGTCCCCAAAAAAATCACTTAACCGGGCCCCTTAATCAACAGGCGGAGAACCCAACGCCCTCCTGTTCCTGGAATTGGAAGCGGTGCTCAAAGGTCTTGAGTGAAAAAGCTAAGCAAAATCTCAAGGTTCTAAATTCAGTGCCCAGTACCGAGGCACACACTCACACAAAATTGCCAGTTAGATAATTTTATTTCTTATCTTCTTGGCGAATATTCCAAAACAAAAAAACTACAAAGCAAAAACAAAATTGAAAGTATGATATATGCAGGATTCAAGGAGTGTAACAGCTAACAGACTAAACAAAAACAATACCAGAATGCTGAAATGTGATTGGTACATATCCAACGTGTGAAAAATTAAATCTTATAACTTGGGATATGATTAGGGTTGGAAAAGATGGAGAATGATTAAAGAGGTAACACTGAACAAGATGCACTGTGCTTTATAAACTGATTATTAAACAAATCTGTTTTTGTGCAACTACTTAAAAATAATTTTTTAAAAAGAAAAATAATTTCAGCAAGTTTCCTTTTTCTGTTTTCATAGTTGCAAACAATCTATTTCAATCATGTTCATCCTCTTTCAACATGTATTGTTCTCTGTTATTCTTTTCCCTTCCCCCTTTCCTGTCTCCTCTTACATTGTCCCTTAAATTCATGTTGTGTTTATCTGTTTATCTAGTTATGTAAATGATATATGTGTGTGAAATCTCTCTGTATAACTAATGTAAACTTATAAAATAAAAAGCAAAAGTGTTTCTATTTAAGCAAAAAAAGAGAAAATTTATAAACTCACATTCAGCCTACATAATATTAGCTGGTGGTGACTACATCTATAATCCCAGCACTCCAGACACAAGCAAGAGGATTACCAATTCAAGTCGTCTGGGCTTCATAGTAAGATTCTGTCTCAAAAAGACAACACTATTAATCCTGGGCTAAGGGTTGATTGGTGTAAGTATTGGCCTGCAAATCCAAATTAGGGCAAGATAACAGTATCTACTGTTGGCTTTGTGCTGAACGTTGAGTAGGTGCTTGGAAGACCTTTCCTCAACATATTTGCACTCTACTACTCAAATCTCACTCTCTCCCAAAGGAAGGCAACATCTAACACAATGCCCACCCTAGAGAGCACCCAGTGAGCCTCTGTGGGTGAATGTGCACACTGTAATTCGAAGAACCATGGGTTTCTGCTAGTTAAGGATGCTAACAAAAGGAAATCAAAGCGGGGCGCCGGTGGTTCCTGCCTATAATCCTAGCTACTCAGGAGACTGAGAGCTGAGGCTCTCCGTTCAAAGCCAGCCCAGGCAGGAAACTCCGTCAGACTCCTATCTCCAAACAGAAGTGGCGCTGTGGCTCAAGCAGTGGAGCACTTGCCTTGAGCTGAAGAGCGCAGGGTACAACGCCCAGGTCCAGAGTTCAAGCCCCATGACCCACAAAAAAAAAGAAAAAGGGAAATCAAAACAGTGAGACCAAAGGAGGATATTCTTTTTTTTTTTTTTTTGGGTCCGGTCGTGGGGCTTGAACTCGGCCTGGGCGCTGTTCCTCAGCTCTTCAGCTCAAGGCTAATGCTCTACCACTTGAGCCACAGCACCACTTCCGGCTTTTTTCTTTTTGCTTATGTGGTGCTGAGGAAATCGAACCCACGGCCTCATGCATGCAAGGCAAGCGCTCTACCAGAGTTCAAGCCCCATGACCGACAAAAAAAAAAAAAAAAAGACGCAATACCTGTGTGTATCTAATCATATAAAATAATATTTATCAAAATAAACTCCAAGAAAACAAGGAAAATTTTAAAAAATAGGCAATCAGACCTTGAAGTCAGGGGAGAACAACTTTTAAAAGAAAGCTCTCACCAGTAATCCTAGCTACTCAGGAGGCTGAGATCTGAGGTCCTTGAGACTCTTACCTCCAAGTAACCACCAGAAAACCAGAAGTGGTGCTGTGGCTCAAGTGGTAGAGCGCTAGCCTTGAGCTGAAGAGCTCAGGGACAGCACCCAGGCCCTTAGATCAAGCCTCACAACCACCACCACCAACAAAAACATATACATGTGTGTGTGTGTGTGTGTATACATGTATATATTATATATATAATATACACACAGGGTTAGGGATATATATATATATATATATATATATATATATAATATACACACACACAGGGTTAGGGATATGGTTCAATCAGAGCTTGCTGAGTATGTAAGGCCTGATTTAATCCCTAGCTCCACTACCACCTATTCCATTCTGGTCGTGGCTTCAAGGTCTTTACTCATATAGTCTCTTTCGCCCAGAGTAGTTACATCTTGCCCACCACCACTACTTGCTCCATATATTTTTTTATTACTCATTACTTAACTTTACTGAAGACCAGCAATTTAATTTTCCATAAAGATAAAAATGCAGAGTTTTCAAAGGGCAAACAAAAACAGCAGTGTTATTCACTAAACACTATGTGAGAGGGAAATGAACTATACAACTTACATATGGGGACAGGAGGGAAGAGGTGACGTGGTTCAAAAAGAAATGTACTCATTAGCTAACTTACGTAACTGTAACCCCTCTGTACATTACCTCTACACTAACAATAAAGTATTTTTAATGCAAGATTTTGAAAGAAGAAAGGCCAGGTGATAGAGACTTGCAGTATGCTGCTTAAACTGAGGGGAATCTGTTCCCCACTTCTGAGAAACTAACAAGTTTACAAGAGAAAAAGTGAAGCATTATATCCAAGTCAGTTACTGTGCCTAAAGAAGTGATTAAAACCTGGCAAAAATGGACTTATATCTACCCTACACTTAAAATGTAATATGAAGAAAGGTAATAAGAACAGGTGGCTATCTCATGCCTACAATCTTACCTAGGTGGCTGAGATCTGAGAATCAAGGTTTAAAACCAGCCCCTGCAGACATATCCAAAAGACTCTTTAATTAACCAGCAAAAAGCCAGAATTGGAGGAATGGCTCAAGTAGTAGAGTACTAGCCATGAGTGAAAACACTGAGAATTCAAGGCTCTGAGTTCAAGCTCCAGCACTGGCATAGGGGGATAAAGGAGAAGAGAGATCAAAAAGCTTAAGCACTGCTATCAAAGTATCCTAAGACTCCATTCCATCTCTTTCTATGTGCTGTCAAATATTGATGTTCCTGTCTAACTTTTTGGCTCTAATTATGTTGACAAATCCAGTTTTTTCTTTTGTTGTTGTTGTTTGTTTGTTTTGTCGGTCATAGGGCCTGAACTCTAGGCCTGGGCGCTGTCCCTCAGCTCTTCACCTCAAGTCAAGCCCTCTACCACTTGAGCCACAGCGCACTTCCAGTTCTCTGGTGGTTAATTGGAGATAAGAGTCTCACAGACTTTCCTGCCTGGGCTGGCTTTGAACTACCATCCTCAGAACTCAGCCCCCTGAGTAGCTAGGATTATAGGCATGAACCACCAGCACCTGGCCCAATTTTATTTCTTTAGTCTGTACCTTTTCACTGAATTCTACACCTATCAAGCTCCCTACTTGATATCTTCCCTATTTGGATATCTCATAGGCATCTAGACATATACACATCTATGTTCAAACTGATTTCCTGATACCTCGATCCAACCTGCTGATCACACATTTTCTTCATTTCCTTGAATGACAACTCCAATTTTCAAAACCTTGGAGTCATCCTTGAGTGTTTTTCTTTTCCTCTCATACATTTTACATCTGATTCCTTCCAAATATTTTCAGAATCCACCAATCTTTTGCCATCTCTGCTGTTACCACCTTAAAATAAGCAGTCATCATCTCTTAGCCTGAATTTTATAAGAAGTTCTAACTGGACTCCCTACTTCTTCCCTTGCCTCATTCAGTCTGGTCTCAGTTCAACAGCCTGAGTAAGCCTATCAAAATGTCCAAACATGTCCCTCCTACTCAACCCAAAACCCTCTTGGTTCTCATCTCCATCAGAGTTAAAAGCTAAGGTCCTTATAAGGGCCTCTAGAGCTCATACCCCTGTCCCCACACACTTAGATGACACAGTGACCTCTTTACTATTCCAGAACTACATCAGACAGGATTTTGCCTTAGGGCCTTTCCTTTCTGCCTGACTCACTCCCTTCCTTCTGCTAGATCTTTACTCAGCTGTTACTTTCTCAGTGATGCTTCTTAGACACTCTAAAATTACAACTTCTGTCATATATAAAGTCCATTTTTCAAATACATTTTAATCATTCATGTTATATATAAAGACTTTTTTTGTTGGTCCTGGCGCTTGAACTCTGGGCCTGGGTACTGTCCCTCAGCTCTTCAGCTCAAGGCTAGTGCTCTACTACAACGCCACTTCTGGTTTTCTAGTGATTTATTAGAGATAAGAGTTTCACAGACTTTCCTGCCTGGGCTGGCTTTGAACTGTGATCCTCAGATCTTAGTATCCTGAGTAGGTAGGATTATAGGCATGAGCCACCGGTGCCCCCCTAAGACATATTTTTTTTTCATATTCAGTTCATTGCTTTTTCTTTTCTCCTTCCACTAGAATTCAAGCCATAGGAAGGCTATATATATATATATATTTTTTTTTTTCAGTAGTGGTGGCTGAACTCTGGGCCTGGGCACTGTCCCCTCAGCTCTCCAGCTCAAGGCTAGAGCCCTATCACTTGAGCCACAGTACCACTTCTGGCTTTCTGCTTATGTGGTGCTGAAGAATCGAACCCAGGTCCTCATGCATACGAGGCAAGCATTCTACCACTGAGTCAACCTCCCAACCCAAGGCTATATTTTTTAATCTATTTTTTTCATGTTACATATCTCTGGAACAGTGTTTCATATATATTCTTCACTACATATTGGCTGAATGAAAAAGAGTGAATGAAAAAAATTGAAAACAAAAGATTAATGAATGAGATGTAAATGAAGATGAGAAGGGAATGAGTCTGATTCTAGATCAAATAAGCAAATTTGAAAGCCTAAGTCTCAAATTCTGTGGATTGGTTGCTGATGAACTAAGCAGAGGACAGACAAGAAAGGGTTTGGCAAGATAGCTCCAGTAGTAGACCACTAACTTGGAACAAAAATTTCAGGGACAGTGTCCACACACACACACACACACACACACACACACACACACACACACACACACACACACACACATATCACTGAAGAGCTTTTAAAAAATTATGATACCAAACATCACCTCCACCAGCTGGAATCAATTGTTCTTGAGTAGAGACTTAGCATTAAAAAAAAAATCCCTGTGTGATTTTAATGTGCAACCAGAGATGAGAATTACTAACACCTAGTCTAAGCCTGAGCAGAAAACAGAACAGTAAGATAAGCTTAAAATTTATTGAGGCCAGCCAGGTACAGTGGCTCATACCTGTAACTCCACCTACTTGAAAGGCATAAGTAGAGTGATTGCCTGGTCCACTGTGGTCCAGGCCAGAGTTGGTCAAAAACCTCCAAACTGATCTAAAAAAGTAGGAAGTGTGGCTCAAGTGATAGAGCACTTGCCTAGCATGCATGAGGCCTTGAGTTCAAACCATAGTAGTACCAAAGAAAAATCCTTTCATTCTTCTCAATGACTAATATTTACTGTATCTTTGGTGTATGCCAATCTTTGTGCTAAGAGCTTCATATTTGGTCCCCACCTGGCAATAATGGGGTTTGAAGTCATTGGCTTGTGATTGCTAGGCAGGTACTCCAAGGCATACTCCCAGACTACAGCTTCCTAGTTCATCTAAAATAGTTAATGTTGTACTCTTCATTCTGTGAGAAAACAGACTTAGGTCACATCAAAGTATGTGACAGCACTGGGACAGATCTGCCAAGATCTAGAACCATGCTCTTCTCTTTTTTTTGGGTCCGGTTGTGGGGCCTGGACTCTGGGCCTGGGCGCTGTCCCTCAGCTCTTCAGCTCAAGGCTAGCACTGTACCACTTGAGCCACAGCGCCACTTCCGGCTTTTTTTCTTTTTGCTTATACGGTGCTGAGGAATTGAACCCAGAGCCTCAGGCTTGCAAGGCAAGCGCTCTACCACTGAGCCACCTTCCCAGCCCCTCTTCATTACCTTCTAACCTCTGAAATGTCCCTTTTTAAAAATCTGTGTTGTAAAGCCATATTCAAAATGTTTTCCTGACAAAACTAAACCCTGATGGAGATCATTTAAATACCCTGTTGTTGTGTCATACACACTTTGTCTTTGCTATGAAGCACAGCTTTAAGCAGTCTGACAAGTAAAGGCTCTTTAGAAAGGGTTTGGGAAGAAGTTTATATGCATCCCTCTCAGGTCTCTTCTAACAGAAGATAGTACTGTTTTTAACCTGTGAGTTAAATTTTAAATAAAAAGAATCAAACTTGGGCCCTTGACATCTGTGAAAGATGTATGCGTTTTTCTTTATCCATGCTATTCATCTTCCTTACAAAAACTGGAATCAAGATTTGGTTCTTAAAATCATTCAGCAGTGCTGTTCATGATTCTTTCCTCTCTGGTATGATCAAAGGTGTATATATAAAAACAAACGCTTCCAGCCCCTTTCATCTTCATATTTTTGTTGATAACAAGGAGGAAAGAGAACCTGTTGGGAAAAAAGCTAGCGACTGTGACAACAGAGCAAAATTACATCTAAAAACACATCCCTTCAAAAGGGGAACAAGATGGAGATGGAGGAGCAAAGTTGTGCTTTTTCCCCCCCTTCTTCTCAGTTTAAAGTATCAGTGGGCTTTATTATGAAAACCTAGCTTTCTGTATTCACCAGTCTAAAAATTCTCTTTTTGTCTGGCATTTTCAAATTTTCATAGGTGTGAAAAGGGCTATCAAAATAGGAATTGTAATAGTTGCACCATAATATAAACCAATTAAATTAATACAGTTTAGTTTCAGGTGTATTGGTGAATGAATCATCTGTCTTTATTCATTGTTTCTGTTGCCTACTGACAATTTTTTTTAATTCCAAGGAATCTGGTGAAATAAAGAAATGTTATAACAAAGCAGAGATATAGAAATTTTTTTTTCTAGTCCTTATACTGGGGCTTGAACCTCACCCTCACGTAGCTTTTTTCATTCAAGGCTGGCACTCTACCACTTGAGTCACACTGCCACTTGTGACTTTTTGCTGGTTAATTGGAGTGAAGAGTCTCCTGAATTTTTCTTCCTGTGCTATCTTTGAAACACAATCCTTCGATCTCCAGTTAGGATTACAAATGTGAGCTCCATATTTGTATGTTCCATACTTCCCTATAAATGCACTCTGAATATAGAAGGACAGTAGAAGTCCAGGTAGACTTTGTTTTTTTCTTTTTGTTTTGTTTTGTTTTTTGGGGGTCTGGTCCTGAACTCTGGGCCTGGGCACTGTCCCTCAGCTCTTCAGCTCAAGGCTAGCGCTCTACCACTTGAGCCACAGCACCACTTCTGGCTTTTTTCTTTTTTGCTTACGTGGTGCTGAGGAATCGAATCCAGGGCCTCAGGTATGCAAGGCAAGTGCTCTACCACTGAGCCACCTTCCCAGCCCCTAGACTTTGTCCTTTGTTTATCCATATTGAATTTGGTTATAGGTTCACTGACAGGCTGAGTCAGCCAAGTGATTGCTAGACTGAGCTCACAGTTCAGTACTTTCCAGTTCCATCCTAGTTCCCTTCATCGGTTTCTAGAAGATCAGCTTTTCTTTCTTTCTCTTTCTTCCTTCCTTCCTTTCCTCTTTCTTTCTTTCTTGCTTTCTTGCTTTTTTTCATCTTGGGGCCTGACCTCTGGGCCTGGGTGCAGTACCTCAGCTCTTCAGCTCAAGGCTAGCACTCTACCACTTGAGCCACAGCACCACTTGCAGCTTTTTCTGATTCTGTGGTGCTGAGGAATCAAACCCAGGGCCTCATGCATGCAAAGCAAGCATTCTACCACTGAGCCACCTTCCCAGCCCCCAGCTGCTTTGTTTCTTTAATTACAATAACTGATTCTCCTGTTTGCCCCTATGTTTGGTAGGACTTTTCCTCTGTCACTGAAAGCTTTTCTTATATTCATTTACTTGCCCATTAATTTGTTCAAACAACAAATATTTTGGAACTGGATACCTGTGGCTCACATCTGTAATCCTAACTACTCAGGAGGCTGAAATCAGAGGATGGTGATTTGAAGCAGGGATGTCCCTTAGACTGTTACCTCCAATTAACCACCATAAAAGCTATGGCTCAAGTGGTAGAGCACTGGCCTAGAGCACAAAAGCTCAAGGACAGTGTCCAGGCCCTGAATTCAAGCCTCAGGGCCAACCCCCCATCCCATCCTCCCCTCCCCCCAGCCACAAAAGATTTTAGAGTATACTGTGTTCAGACATTGTGCTAAAACCAAGAGATACAGTGGCAGGCTTCAAGAAACATATATCCTAGAGAGGGAAACTGTAACAATTGAATGAGCAATGTGATTGTAAATGAGTCAATGTTAGCAGTGATAGGAAAGGGAAGGGTTCCCTTAGGCATGGGGGTCAGGAAAGGTGTCACTGAAAAGCTAATACTTGAGTTGAGGCATGAACAACTACAATGAGTCCTGTGGTGGGAGGAACAGCCAAAGGAAGAAACATGTGCAATGAGAATGGAGAACTGAACAGGATCAGAATTATATCTTACTAAGAATTTATTTTGAACTTCATCCTGAGGGTAGCAGGCAACTCCTGAACAGTTGCTGGTGTTTTTGTTTTTGTTTTTGTTGTTGTTGTTGTTGGTCCTGGATCTTGAAGTTAAGGCCCTCAACAGTATCCCTGAGATTTTTGCTCAAGGTTAGCACTCTACCACTTTGAGCCACAGTTCTATTTCTGGTTTTCAGATGATTTATTGGAGATAAGAGTCTCGTGGATTAGCTTTGAACCACAACCCTTAGACTGTAGCCTCCTGAGTAGTTAGGATTACAGACGTGAGCCACCAGTGCCTGGCCTGTTGAATAGGTTTTTTGTTGTTGTTTGTTTTGGGTGGATGTCAGTTGTGGGGCTTGAACTCTTCAGCTCAAGGCTAGCGCTCTACCACTTGAGCCACAGTGCCACTTCCTGTTTTTTTGGTGGTTAACTGGAAATAAAGAGTTTCATGGACTTTTTTCCACAGGTTGGCTTTGAACCGTGATCCTCAATTTCAGCATCCCGGGTACGTAGGATTACAGGCATGAGCTACTGGCACCCTGCGTGTTGAACAGTTTTAAACAAGGAAATGACCTGGACAGATGGAATATTAGAAACAGATCTGGCCACCAACAGGAAGCTGGGCAGAAAGAGAAGCACAACCCCTCCTCATGTAGTGAAACAGATCCTACTGAAATCGTACATTATGCCCTCAGTAAAATCCCATTTGAGATTCTCTGGGCAGTGGTCACCCCATTACTGCTTCTCTCCTACTGAACTAGCAGGAGCCATGAAGTCAGGACATCTGCTTGTTGTGCTGAGAAGCCCTAGAGACTAGCCAGTTTCCTCTGCCTAGTGGACCAAAAATTCAGTGCACAGGGAAAGGTCCATTTAGACAGCAGTGACTCACCCTGTCTCATTAATTTAATTAGTTATTCTCATCAGACTGGCTTTCACCTTGAACTTTCAACTTTGGTTGACCAAAAGGATCCTTTTAACCTAGGCAATGTCTTCTGACCACCCTCCCCTTGAAGAAGCCTATAGGTTTTGGGGGAGAAGAAGAGAGACTGTCTATATCTCCAATGAGACTAAGGTTCAGGAGACCAGCATGAGATTTCTAAATTAAATTGTGTTCTAGGCATATCCTCTCTGCTTCAAATGATGTCCCATTGTTGCAAGATTAATCTTAACTTAGTCTGATCTACAGGGCGCTTTGGAGTCTGCTCCTTTCCACCAGCTATTCCCTAACCTATAGGGCTCATTCCTTCCATATCTTCTTGTGGTAGCATCTTCTTATTCAGGTCTCAACTGAGATGTTACCACTTCAAATTGCTCTTCCTGAGCACATTATTCCATTATTCTACTGTAATTTCTTCAGAGTACATATTACCACCCAAAGTAATTTGTCTATTTAATACTTTTAGTCTTTTCTCTGTAGGATATGGATGATTGCAAGGACCTTGTCTATCTTGCCTGTGCACTGATTATGACTAGAATAATGACTGGAACATAACAGGTGCTTAGTGAATAAATGGTCCCTGGGCTATATTTCCAGACTCATCCTAATCCCATTTCATTTCTACTCCCAGTCTTTGAGCTTTGGTGGACTAAAGGTCCATGGAGGTCTTTAGGGGCCAATCAAGGTTCCTAATATCTTCAATTTGAACCACTTTTCTTCCTCTCCTACCCATTTATTTCCTTTTCTTTCCAGACTCTGAAATCCTCCCCAAGACTTAATCCTGGTAAACACTTCTGCCTGTCAAGATGTATCTTACTTTATTACAGTGGCATGTCTACCTGACACAAATCTCATTTGTCTGTGAGCTCCTAAAAGACATCCATTCACATCCTCACCACTAAACACAGCACAGCAACCAGCATGCCGCAGATGCCTAATTTTTGTTGATTGACCAATTGGCAAGATGTGGCTCAAAGAAACTTGAATTAGGAAGCTCATTTTTAAGGCACTGGTAGGAGGAGTTAAAATAAACCTAAACCTACAGTAGAGAAACAGCCTCTTCCCATGGACCATACCAGAAAAATAACACCATATTCAATTCTGATAATGAAGAACAAAAGAATATGAATTGACTTGCTTCTCACCATCACATATTCCCAATAGGGCAGCTAATTCTCATGTGAGAAGTACAGAATTATTCACATTTCTTTTTTTTTTTTTTGGGTCCAGTCGCGGGGCCTGAACTCTGGGCCTGGGCGCTGTCCCTCAGCTCTTCAGCTCAAGGCTAGCGCTCTACCACTTGAGCCACAGCGCCACTTCTGGCTTTTTTCTTTTTGCTTATGTGGTGCTGAGGAATCGAACCCAGGCCTCAGGCATGCAAGGCAAGCGCTTTACCACTGAGCCAACTTCCTAGCCCCAGAATTATTCACATTTCTAACTCTGGCAGCATCAAAGAGGTCCAGAGAAGCGCCTGCTAAGGTTTGTACAGTGTTTCCTACTCCATTACGCATGCCTTCCATCTTTAACCTGGGGAAGAGAGAGAGGGAAGGAAAGTAGTTTCATCCTCCCAAAAGATCTCAAGGGGTTCAGTAGCCTGCCTAAAGGGATACCAACAAGATCATGTTACTCTGTAGCTGTGCCTTTATTCGGCTACTTGGGAGCCCTTTACATGCTCATTTAAGCTTCATTTGCTAAGCTCCTAGAAGTCTCTGTAATTATTGTTGTCTAAAATATAGAAGAGCAGAATAGGTAATTAGTTGCTTTTAATAAAGCCATTTTGGAAGATGCTGATGATGGCAATCGTGATAATGATGATGATGAAGATCTATCCCTGAAGATGAGGACCGGGAGAGAACCTTTGTCTTAGAAAGGAGCCAGGACCAATGTCACAAGCAAAGGGCCAGCTAGGCTGTACCATTGTGTAGTAGGAGTTGGGTGGTAGAATTGGATACTCTAATGGTACCAGCTGTGACCTCCTTAGAGCTCCACTTTTTACTGTTTATGTGGCTTTGCTGAGCCTCAGTTTCCTCATTGCTACATGAATAAATAATTCCCTGAATCATATGGCTCTTCTGAAATAAATTTTCCAAAGCATTATCTTCACACCTATCTCACAATACATGTTTCATAGTAATACTGAATAAAATCTTAAATTCAGTATACTTTATGCTAGGCAATGTGTTAAGATCGTCACATATATTAGTTTATCTATGCAATAACTCTGTAAGGTAGCTACTAGCATCTTTTATTGTTTTTATTTTGTTGGGAGGGGGAACATGTTTGTTTTCTTGAACTCAGAGCCTATGTGTTGTCCCTGAGCTTTTGTGCTTACAGCTAGTGTTCTACCACTTGAGCCACAGCTCTACTTTTGGCTTTTTCCTGGTTACTTGGAGATAAGCATTTCACAGACTGTCCTGCTTAGCTGGCTCTGAACTGCAATCCTCAGATCTCAGACTCCTAAGTAGCTAGGCTGGGCCACTGACACCCAGGTTTCACTCCTATTTTATAAAGACACTAAGGCAAAGGGAAGCTGAATGATTTGGCCATGGCCACATAAAGAAAATAATGTCCAAGCTGGATCTTGAATCCAAGCAGGCTGAGTCCTAACCATTACCTGACACAGATAGTAGGAGTAAAATGCTCAGATTTCCCTTCAAGGTAACAGTTGTGGGAAACAGAGTTCAGCGACCTTGAAATCTACCACAGATATTCCTACCAAGGCCACTCTTGCCCTAAACCACTCCTGGATAATGACTGCACATAGCATGAGCACTAGACTGGACTATTTCCACTCAACAAAGGACCTCCTTTTGGGCTGGGATGTAGCTCAGTGGCAAAGCGCTTGCCTAGCAAGTGCATCGTCCTGGGTTCAATCCCCAGTACTAAAAAAAAAAAAGAAAAGACCAAAAAAAAAAAAAAAGGACTTCCTTTTGGAGCAACCAAAGTAAAAATATACATAATATAAATAAATCATTTAACTCCTTCAATGGTATTGAGTACATTTTGATTATTGTGCAACCATCACTGAAATCCATCTCTAGAACTTTCCCTTCTTCCCAAGCTGAAATTTCATATGCATTAAACAGTAACTCCCACTATCCCCTCCCCTGCTTCTGTTCCTGGCAACCACTATCTACTTTCTCTCTATGAATGTGACCACATGAGGTACCTTATATATGTGGAGACATACACTATGTATCCCTTTGTGACTGGTTCATTTCACTTAGCATAATGCCTTTGAATTTTATCCATGTGGTAGCATGTGTTAGAATTTCTTTCATTTTAAAGGCAGAATAATACTCCATAGGCCTCATTTTGTTTTCTCATTCATCTAATGAGCAATCTTTGCTCTTTGCTCAGGGACTCTTTTTTCTTTTTCTTTTTTTTGTCGGTCGTGGGGCCTGAACTCAGGGCTGGGCACTGTCCCTCAACTCTTCAGCTCAAGGCCAGTGCTCTACCACTTGAGCCACAGCGCCACTTCTAGCTTTATCTGCTTCTGTGGTGCTGAGGAATTGAACCCAAGGCCTCATACATGCAAGACAAGCACTCTACCACTGAGCCACTTTCCCAGCCCTCTTATTTTTTTTTAATAAGGACTTTGAACTCAGGACCTTATTCTTGCTAAGCAGATGCTCTACCACTGAAGCCATGCCCCACTACTGAAGCCATACCCCAACACTTCTGCTTTAGTTATTTTCAAACAGGGTTTCACATGTATGCCAGTGGCCAGCCTAGACTGCAATCCTATTTACAAAGATACTCATCCTATTTTCTAGGATAACAGGTGGCCCCTATTGTGCCCGGTAGCAGTACTCACTGAGTTAAAATCCACAAGCTTTCTGCTTTGTGCTTCCCAAGTAGCTAGGATAACAGGCATGAACCACTGTACCCCGGGGACTCCTGCTTAGCCTTGAAGAAACATTTTCAGAGCTGCACTTCTGTCTGAAGTTCTTATTAATCCTTCTTCACCCTGTCTCCTTTTACAGATTGTCAACTCCATATCACAGTCTAAAGAACCACCTTCTGCTACTCTCCCTTCATCCTTCACAAATGTTCTCCCAATTAATGTCTTACATAACTATCTCATCTTGCTTTTTTTTTTCCTCAGAAAACTGTACTGACACAACAGTCTCATTTTTTTTGAGACAGTATCTTAATAATAACCCAAGATGGCCTAGAACTTGTGCTCCTGCCTTTGCTTCCCAAGAACTAGGATTATAGCTATGTGCCACCACACCTGGATCTACAACAGGTTCTTAATACATATTTATCATTATTTTGTTGTTGGTGGTGGTGGTGGTCATGGGGCCTGAACTCTGGGCCTGGGCGCTGTCCCTTAGCTCTTCAGCTCAAGGCTAGCACTCTACCACTTGAGCCACAGTGCCACTTCCAGTTTTCTGCTTATGTGGTGCTGAGTAATCGAACCCAGGCCTCAGGCATGCAAGGCAAGCACTCTACCACTGAGCCACCTTCCCAGCCCCCCTATCATTATTATTTTTTTGCGGGGGTCCGGTCGTGGGGCCTGAACTCTGGGCCTGGGCGCTGTCCCTCAGCTCTTCAGCTCAAGGCTAGCACTCTACCACTTGAGCCACAGCGCCACTTCCGGCTTTTTCTGCTTATGTGGTGCTGAGTAATCGAACCCAGGACCTCAGGCATGCAGGGCAAGCACTCTACCACTGAGCCACCTTCCCAGCCCCCCTATCATTATTATTTTTTTGCGGGGGTCCGGTCGTGGGGCCTGAACTCTGGGCCTGGGCGCTGTCCCTCAGCTCTTCAGCTCAAGGCTAGCACTCTACCACTTGAGCCACAGCACCACTTCCAGCTTTTTTCTTTTGCTTATGTGGTGCTGAGGAATCAAACCCAGGGCCTCATGCATGCAAGGCAAGCGCTCTACCACTGAGCCACCTTCCCAGCCCACTATCATTATTTCTTGAAAGAGGTTTTAATGTTTGTTTTTGTTTTTGCTAGTCCTGGGGTTTGAACTCAGGGCCCTATGCTTGCCAGGAAGGTGTTTTCCAATTGATCCATGTCTCCAGCCCCAAAGTGAAGGGGTATGCAAAGAAAATTTGCTAAAAAAAAATTAAGATAGTTATGTAGAATAAATTATGCATAGCTGGAAGTAGTAGCACAATTCTGTAATCCTAACATTTGGAAGACAGAGGCAGGAGGATTACCAATTTAAACAGTCTGGGCTATACAGTCCTAAGACAAAAACAATCCCATAGATTAATCAGAGATAACAGTCTCTCAGAGTTGTCTGCCCAAGATGGCTTCAAACTGCAATCCTCTTATTCAGTTTTTAAGTAGTTTGGATTATAGACATGCTATAATATCGACATATATAATATAGATATATTACACACAATATAATGTATAATATATAATATATATAATAATATAGACAGGCTATAGACATTATATATAGATATCGAAAATGCAGGTAAAGCCGGGCGCTGGTGGCTCACACCTATAATCCTAGCTACTCAGGATGCTGAGATCTGAGGATCACAGTTCAAAGCCAACCCAGGCAGGAAAGTCCGTGAGACTCTTACCTCCAATAAACACTAGAAAACCAGAAGTGGTACTGTGGCTCAAATGGTAGAGCACTAGCCTTGCGCTGAAGAGCTCAGGGACAGTGCCCAGGCCCAGAGTTCAAGCTCCATGACCAACAACAACAAAAAAAATGCTGGTAAGTAAAAAGAAGAAAATTAAATTAATCTGGGATTCATCATTGTTTTCATTTTGAGGTATATCTAAATGCTTATGTCTACATATTTGGTATATCTAAATGCTTATGTCTACATATTTGGTATATCTAAATGCTTATGTCTACATATTTGACATCACATTCTTTTTCAGAAAGCAGCTTCTTCTATAGGATGAATTGGGTGGAGTTGACACTGTCAAGTTTGGATTCCATAAACTGACAATTTAGAAACACATTCATTCATCCATGCATTTAACAAATGTTTGTTCAGCACAAGGAACAAAAGACTGACACAGCTTTTACCATTGGAAAGTGTACGGTCTAGTGGAAAGTACAGGGACCTCTCAAGTCAACTCTAATGTAGTAGCCAGGTATGGTGGTACATACTTATAATCCTAGCACTTGGGAAAACAGACCGAAGGATTGATAGTTCAAGACCAGCCTGGACTACTTAGTGAGACCCTGCCTAAAAAAAAACAAAAACAAAACCAAAAGCCAGGTGTTGGTGGCTTGTGTCTGTAATTCAAACTACTTTAAAAAACTGAATCAGAGGATTGTAGTTTGAAGCCATCTTGGGCAGACAAATGTAAGAGACTGTTATCTTCAATTAATTAGCAAAAAGCTAAACTGAAGGCATGGCTCAAGTGGTAGAGTACCAGCCATGAGTGAAAAAGCCCAGTGAGAATGAGAGGCCTTGAGTTGAAGCTCCAGTACTGTCAGAGAGAGGGCGGCAGGGAAGGAGAAGAGAGATAAAGACAATAGGACTAGAATGTAGGCAAAAGGGGCCATGCATAATAGGTTTGGTTTCCTACAGAACAGATGACATGATTAATGAGTATATGTGTGTATGGGTAGCAGCCATTCAGAGGGATAAGGCCTTAACTGTTCAAGGACTTTTGGGCAATTGCTGTCAATAGAAAAATAGATACCCAGGCCTCCGCCAGAGGAGAGAAGCTAATGGGTCTATAATCTTGGATTGGAAATACTGGCCAAGAATTAAGCTCTCTTGAGTCAGAGATGACAGCTGCACCTCTGAGAGAATATCAGCTCGAGTCAACCAAATATCAAGAAACGCTTCGAGGGCTAAGGATCCTCTCTCTCTCTTTCCTTCTCTGTTGCTTTCTTTTTCTTTTTTGAAGGTATTGCTATGTCTCATGCATGCTAGGTGAGCAGTCTACCACTGAGCTATATCCCTAACTTTTATTTTTGATTGGCAGCCATTGGTATCTTATTTTCTGAATCCTATCATTTGTGTTGGCCAAGTCTATTTTAACACATAGATAGAAATAAAATTATTCAATGAGACAAAAAGGCTTTAAGTGTGCTAAGAAGTACCACCATCTCATTAAAAGTTAATATCCTATCTTTACAGTGTAACCTGCTTTTTTGTTAAAGAGGTAGACAACTATGGTGTGGTATTTTTAGGTACGTAGGTGAGGCAGGCTCCCACACATGCCACCATATCCCTTTGAACAGTAAAGACAGCTTCTCTCTTCTCCTGGGGCTGCCATAACTGGCAATGCTTCCTCAGTCACTCTTTCTGAGAAACAGTAAGACCTGAGGGCTTGCCCTGCCAGTGCTGGCTATGGACTCCACTGTGAAAGAACCTTTGTTTTTAGTTGTCATAAAGTATGCACAGCATCAAGCTGGCTATGGTAACCATGTGGACATGCAGTTCACCGTGCACATTCAGTATATCCATCTCCAGAGCAGCTTCACTTCCCAAATTGATTTGGGTTCCCCCCCTAACTCCAGCTACTCCTCCCAGCCCCTAGAAGCCACCTTCCACTTCCTCTCCAGGAATTTGCCTACCTGAGTACCTGCATAAGTGGAGCCACGTAATATTTGTCTTTTTTGTATGACCAGCTCAGCATAGTGTCTTCAAGGTTTAGCTGTGTCCCATTTCCTTCAGAGGTGAATAAAATTCCATTGTGTTTACAAAGAAAGCATGAGAGATACAGAGAGAGAGGGGGAGGGAGGGAAAGAAGGAAGGATGAAATAGAGGGAAAGAGGGAGCAAGGCCCCCACTTCTCACCTCTAAATCTAAGGCATGGCAAAGCAGCTGGCAGGAAGTGATACAGGGAGTCAAGAACCATCTCTCTGGTCAGTGAAGCTTAGAGTCAAGATGGACAGGAAATCTAGCCCTGGTAACTAGTGCCTTCAAGCCAGGTGACCACCAAGACCAATACTTCCCATGGATTTGCACATCCTGTCCACAGAAAAAAATGTTACCACTTCCCTCATGGATAAGCCTGGATAGGGGTCATCACTGGGGCTTTAAACACCCACTGGTCTTCACAGCCAATTTGGCAGTCAGGATAAAAATATAACACCAGACGCATCATTTTCCAAAATTAAGGGCAAATGTATGCAGATGTATATAGACACAGATGGGAACAAGTGTATTTAATTGTAAATGAGTCAGAATGGAGAAAATGAGATTTCCCTTATATTTTGGTTCCAAAAATTACTGAGAAAATGTGCCTGTGCAGAAACAAACCAAAAAATAAAAATAAGATAAAAGTGAGGGGTAGGTTATGGAGGCAAGAGCCACATGGGAGAGAACCTTTGGCATCTACAAGGCTGAAATGGCTTTGGTCTCCTCTGGGGGATTATAGAAGTATCCTGGCTCCAGAGAATGGATCCCAGTGGCCTTAAAGTGGCCACAGTGCTCATGAGGGGGCCCAAGCACACATGAGAAAGATTCAAGGTGCTTCAGCCTCATCTGGCCCATCACCAAAGTAGAGGAAAACAGGGAAGGTTGTAATAGGGATATCCCGAAGGAGAGCCATAGACTAGCTGTTGTGTCCTCAGGGAAACAAGTCGAGTTAGAGACAAAGAGAAATGGAAGAGAAAATGCCTCTACCTAGATCCATGTGGTCAGAGAGGGCATGGGAGACCCACATGGGAGTAACAAAAGCATAGTTAGTGCTTCAAAAGCACTATTTCTCTTTAACTGCCTCGGGGAAGGCCAGGTTCAAGGCAGACATTTAGCAAGAACAGAAGGGAAGGAAAGAAACAGAGTGGGAAGAACATGTCATCTTTCAAGCCCCTCCCATTCTGTGAAGAATGGCAAGCAATAAGTTAGATTGTCCAAGTATAAAAGGAATACCCTCCTTTGGTACTAGGGGAATGTGGGGATGGGATCTGAGGGTATGCCACACTCACTCTTCTTATGTCCTATTCTCTTTAGGCTATCATTATAGAAGGCACATCTATCTAACTCCTCTGTCCAAACAATTGGAACTGGCCTCTTAGAGAACAGAAAAACATTGATTTCAACGTAGTCAAGTGACCAGTCATCCCCAGAGACAGCAACCTGACATGCAAGTCAGGAAGCTTTGTACATGTTGGCAGTCTCAAAGCTTAGCAAAGGTCTGACACTGGTAGGCATTTAATAATGAATATGTACATGCATAAACATAACAAGGACCCCTTCTGAAGCCAAAAATGGGCTCACTGGTGGTTAGGGCCTTAACCTCTCCCTTTCTGGACTGTTTCCTCTGTGTACTGATGACTCTGTCTCCCAACCCATAGGAATAGCAAACACAGCCTTTTTCCTCTAGCCTAGCTCCTCTGGCTCACAGATTCCAGGAAGCCAGCAAACACAAAGGCAGCTCTTGGAAAAAAGGGCAGGGGATCTTTTATCCCCAGCCAACTCTGCATACTTTAGCTGATCACATGTCCAGTACTGGCTTTATCTCTCTAAAAACCCTGAAGGGCTAAGCTGGCCTTTGCTGACATCTAAACCTAAGGCGACCCATAACCCCAGCCCCATATTTTAGTTCCCAAGAAATGAAGAGATTAAATCACGAGCCTAATATTCTGCAGTCTAATGCATGAAAGGATTTGAGTTCTCTAAGTGCCACGCAGCCGTAACACTGTGTGCCTCAGCACCCATGTCCTCTGAGCAACCCTCTTGGCATCTACCCTGCCAGTTGCCAGTGGATACGGACGTGAACGTGCAAAACGAAGAACCCCTACTTCTATCATCACTCAGCACAGCTAGATGTAACCTGGGGTCAGCACTGTAGCTCTGGGCTGCCAAATACCAACCTGGTGGAAGGAATTACTTTGAGGTCTGCTTTTTTACAAGCCTTACTTCAACAATGGCTCAGAGCCCAAGCTTTGGCTTTCTGAACCTGCCTCTCCTGCCCTGACTTGGTTGTGCTTTCTAGCCCCGTATCCTCCTGAATTTGTTTTTCTGCTTTCTCCTCTTTCTTCTCCCATTCTTTCTCACCTGTTTTATTTGCCTAGTACTTTACTGTTTACAAAGCTCTTAATGCATTGGGCCTAAATAGATGAATGCAGTGGTATATGTCACAGAGAGGAGACTGTATCATATACCAAATTAAACAATTGGAAGGCAGATTTTGGTAAGATAGAGAAGAAAGAAAGAGTCTGTCAATATTATAAATGCCAGAGCTAGACTATACAAGGGGAAAACATTTTGCAGGAGCTTCAGCTGGATGCTGGATCAGGAAAG
Organism: Dipodomys ordii; assembly: GCF_000151885.1. Taxonomy (NCBI): domain Eukaryota; kingdom Metazoa; phylum Chordata; class Mammalia; order Rodentia; family Heteromyidae; genus Dipodomys; species Dipodomys ordii. Next base: position 4,768,579 of record NW_012267266.1, read on the forward strand.
TTGTCCATTTTTCATCCCTTCCAAATAATGCCTAAAGACTAACATATGTGCTTCTATTTGTTCAGATATCTGTCTTGGTTTGAGTTCCCTTGAAACAGGGTGTTCAAGCACAACTAGTTTACCCTGATAGGAATGTAAGATAAAGAAGGAAAGAAGCCACTACAGGGTGCATTATTAAGTTACTATACGGAATTCTGGGTGTGGTGCTGTACATCTGAAATCTCAGTGCTTAGGAGGCTGAGATACGAGGATGGTGAGTTCAATGCTAGCCTGGAATGCAGAGCAAGAGCTTATCTGAAAGACAAAAAAGAAGAAGAAAAAATACAAAAAAACTGAGGGAAACGGATGTCTAAGTAGTTTAAGATGTTTAAGACTAGCAAGCACAAAGCCTTGAATTCAATCTCCAGCACCACACACACAAACACATGCATGCACGTACACACGCACACAAGCTGCTTCCTGAGCAGAATCATTAACACTGGCATTTCCTTCTTTCCCTGAGTAGAATGGAAATAAGTTCCTGTGGTCAGAGCAAAGCCTTCAGCAGACACCAAGGTTGCAGTGACAGTCTCCGGGTAAAAAGGAGGACTGGGAGGATTTGAGTGGATAAACCAGATCTACTTTAATCCCTGAAGCCTTCCAATCAATACCTTGGGCCAATTTGAGAGAGGGTTTGAGTCTAGCCTTCAAATCTAGCTCCTCTCTGTGATATCTCCCCTTTTCCTTATCACTGCCATTAGTCAAAGTACCACCCCAAACCCTCAGCCTCCCTCCTTTCCTTATCCTGTGTGGCCTGAACATGCCCCTGTGGCACCTTGAATATTCTTTGTTCCTTTGCTCTGAATTTGGTTCATTTTCCTTCCACCTGAGCTTTTGTATACACACACACACACACACACACACACACACACACACACACACACACACACACACCTTGCCCCTAGTCCTGTCTTCAATTAGGCTCCTAGGATGATAAGCTGTTGCTCCAGCAGAGGAAATAGCAAGAGCCAGCACATAAACAGGGGCTTTGGGTACCCCCACCTAATGCCTTCCTGCCACTTATGATACAAAGTCCAAGCTCCAGAGTCTGGTCCTCTCTACCTTCCTGCAATTTACATTTTTACTTACCCACTTCCTTCCCATGATCTACCTACTCACCAGCATCTCTTGGTGGGCCCAACAGACACAATTACAATATAGTATAGAAACTGGTTTCAAAGCTCAGTGTTGGCTAAAATATTACGTACTATTCTTTCCCTTAGCAGTTTTTTTCTTAATTTATGTTCCCTTCTACAATACAAAGGAAAAAAGAAACCATAATTTCCTGATTTATTTGCACTCACCCCTTCCTTGTGGCTTTGTGAGAGTGATTTGATGTGAGGGAGGTTTTTCTCGGAGTCCCTTAAAGCTTCTACTCTCTCCATGAACAAAAGAAGTTAGCTTGCCAAGAATAAATGGAACTTAAATCTCCAAAGGTTGGATTTGGATTTTAATTTTGGAATTTGTGTTCTCAAAGTGGGCTCCAAACTTGGCAGCTTCCTTACCCTCCTCTGATTTTACTGTCTCTGCCTCATTGGATTGCTTTTTCCATCAGAGCTACACAAACACTTCCCAGAGAGATTCTCTTGCAGGGTACAATGCAAGTGCACATTCCAATACTGAATGTCTCAATAACAGCACAGAGTTGCACAAAGCTAGACTCTCAGTACAGAGTCCAACTTCTGGACCTTAGATAATACCACAAAACACACACACACACACACACACACACACACACACACACACACACGCCACTTTTTTTTCTTTTGTTTTTGGAGATAGGGTTTCTCTGTATAGCCCAAGGTGAACTCTTGCCTTAACTTCCTGTGCTGAGATTATAGGCATGGTCTACCATCCTCTCTCTCTTTCTCTCTCACACACATGCACACATCATCATCATCATCATCATCATCATCATTTTGATAGTACTGGGACTTTAAGCTTCATGCTTGCTAGGCAGATGCTCTACCACTTGAGCAATATCCCAGTCCCTATGATTTTCCTTTTTGTTATAAATTTCTATCCTGAAAAAGAATTCTGAAAAGTTTAGCATTAAGGATCATTACTCCAGGCTGGGTGCCGGAGGCTCACGCCTGTAATTCTAGCTACTCAGGAGGCTGAGATCTGAGGATCTCAGTTCAAAGCCAGCCCAGGCAGGGAATTCCGTGAGACTTTTATATCCAATAAGCCACTAGAAAACCCAAAAGTGGCTCTGTGGCTCAAGCGGTAGAACGCTTGCCTTGAGCTGAAGAGCTCAGGGACAGCACCCAGGCCCAAAGTTCAAGCCCCACAACCAACAAAAAAAAAAAAGAAAAAAAGGATCATTACTCCAGACTTTGATAGTTCAGAGTAGGAAATAGGAAAGAGAGAAGTCATTTTAATTTTTTTTAACTGGCTGTGTTCCTCACCTTTGGAGTAAATTTCAAATTTACCTTGGAGTAAGTACAAATTGTACTGAAAGGTTTATAGGAAGAATGTAGAATACTATGGAGGCTATATATAAGATTGCTCTTACGTTCATTCATTCCTCACAAGTGAAGGTTAGGTTTTTATGATGATAGGTTTTTATTGTTTGCTTTTGTATTGGTACTAGGCTTGAACTCAGGACCTCTCACACTTAACTTTTTCACTCATGGCTAGCACTCTACCACTTGAAAACATCTCCACTTCTAGTTTTTTCTAGGTAATTGGAGATAAGAGTCTCTCAGATTTGTCTGTCTGGGTTGGCTTTAAACTGGGATTCTTAAATCTCAGCTTCCGAAGTAGGTAGGATTACAGGCATGAGCCACCAGTGCTCATTTGGATATGGTTTTAAGACATGACTTTCCAGATGGTCAATCTAGATGGAAGGAAGGGAGGGAGGAAGGAAGGGAGGGAGGAAGGAGAAAGGAGGCAGGGGAAGGGAGGGAAGGAGGGAAGGAAATACATATAAAATAGGGGGAATGTTTGGAATGGGAACTGGATGGAGCAGGAAATGTGAAAGGGTAAACATGATTGGATTATGAATGAAAATAGAATAATGAAACCTGTTGAATTATTTTAAAAAGAGGAAGGATGAAGCCGGGCGCTGGTGGCTCACGCCTGTAATCCTAGCTACTCAAGAGGCTGAGATCTGAGGATCGCGGTTCAAAGCCAGCCAGGGCAGGAGAGACCGTGAAACTCCTATCTCCAATAAACCACCAGAAAACCGGAAGTGGCGCTGCAGCTCAAGTGGTAGAGCGCTGGCCTTGAGCTGAAGAGCTGAGGGACAGCGCCCAGGCCCAGAGTTCAAGCCCCACGACCAACCAAAAAAAAAAAAAAAGAGGAAGGATGAGAAAGAGTAGTAGAAGGGATGGATTTGATCAAACTACACTACATGCATGTATAGAAATACCATAATGAATCCCCTTTGTATAATCACATGCTAATAAAAAAGAGAACAAAAAAAAACATAGCTTCATTTTTTTTTTTTTTTGGTCAGTCATGGGGCTTGAACTCTGGGCTTGGGCGCTGTCCTTGTGCTCTTCATCTCAAGGCTAGTGCTCTACTGCTTGAGCCACAGCACCACTTCTGGTTTTCTAGTGGTGTGCTGGAGATAAGAGTCTCAAGAACTTTCCTGCTGGGCTTCAAACCTCAGCCTCCTGAGTAGCTAGGATTACAGGCATGAGCCACCGGTGCCCAGCTAGCTTCATATTTTTGACCGTCCTCTTACAAGGACAAAGATCTAATCCATGTCCTCTTCCCTTAAATACAAATAGACTGGTGTCTTCTATAGAAGATGAAGGAAATTATTTTAATGGACTCCCAGATTATAAAAGACCATAAAGTTCCTGCCTTGTTGATTGGGGATTCATTCATAGAGACCAGACTCAGCACGTTAAAAAATCCATACTAAGAGGGAGTTCAACCCATCTGGGAAGTCCATATAAGGTTGATATTCTCAACTGAGCCCTGTTTCAATTTGTTTAGCTAATATACTAAACAAGTAAGTGAAAAAAACTCCAGAAAATTCCAGCCATTAATGTCATCCACTTGTAAATCATCCCAGCTTGTATCTCAGATATCATGATCCAGAAACACCCATGCCCACTATGCTTGTCCAAATTACTAACCTATAGAATCTGTGAGCATGACAACTTGATTGTTTTATGCCATCAAATTTGAGATTGCTATACAATATTGACAGATAAATCATAATAGTTATTTACTTCTTGATATTGATGTGGAAACTGACACTTGGACTTTCCAAGTTTTCTTAAAACTTGGGAGTTTTAAAGTTAGTGGATGGTAAGATGATCTGAACTCAGATCTAGTGGAACTTGAAACCAATTATTTTTCCAGGAGAATGTCAATCAGGATAGAGGTTTAAGGGACTAGCTGATTAGGGCAAGGGACCATTCTGTTAACAGTTGAACCATACCACAAATCCTACTTTTCCACTGTACATATACTTCATTTAACTCCTAGGGACATTTGGTAAGTATCAACCCAGCATCCCAGACTGGTTATTGTCTGATGAGTATTCAAAGCTAGAGATGGACATCTGGGTCTAAAGGCCTTACATCCAGCAGTTCAGACCTCCAGTGCCAAATCAATCCATATTGTAAGCAAATCCTTCCATCCACAAAATATTCTGAGGCAAAACCTCTCTGAGAATCAGTCAGAAGCCATTTGAAGACTACCCTTAAAAAAAATAGAGTCAGGGGCTGGGAATGTGGCCTAGTGATAGAGTGCTTACCTAGCATGCATGAAGCCCTGGATTAGATTCCTCAGTACCACGTAAACAGAAAAAGCTGGAAGTGGCGCTGTAGCTCAAGTGGTAGAGTACTAGCCTTGAGCAAATGAAGCTCAGGGACAGTGCTCAGGCCTTGAGTTCAAGCCCTAGGACTAGCAAAAAAATAAAAACAAAAACAAAAAGTACAGATTCAATGGCTGAGAATGTAGCTTAGTGGTAGAGTTCTTGCCTAGTATGTAAGAAGCCCTGGATTTGATTCCTCATTACCACATACACAGAAAAAGCTGGAAGTGGCATTGTGGCTCAAGTGGTAGAGTGCTAACCTGGAGAAAAGAAGTTCAGGACAGTACCCAGGCCCTGAGTTCAAGCCCCAGAACCGGCAAAAACCAAAACCAAAACCACAGAGAGAAAGAGAGAGAGAGAGAGAAAGAGAGAGAGAGAGAGATTCAAATCGTGCCTCAATCCTGTAATCCTAGCTACTTGAGAGGCTGAGATTTCAGGTTCATGGTTCAAGGCCAGCTGGAGTAGAAAAAGTCTGAGGGATTCTTATCTCCAATTAGCCACAAAAAGCCAGGAGTGGAGCTTTGGCTCAAGTGGTAGAGCACTAGCCTTGAGCAAAACAGTTCAATGGCAGGACCCAGGCCCCAAGTTGAAGCCCCAGTACTGGAAAAAATAAATAAAATTACATTATATATATATATATATACATATATATATGTATATTCATGCATGGTGTGGAGGTGAGGCAGATTTGACCCTTTATTTCCCATGGAGAAGGGATAAGGGGTCTGGTCTCTCCTCTTCCCTGTTTGCAGTAGTGCTGAAGGTTTCATTTCATTAGCCTTTATAAAGTCTCTAGAGGTTGTTAGGTGCCAGGTGCTATAATAAGTGTGAAATTTAACTTCTTTTTCATCAAGGCAAAAAAAAAAAAAAATTCCAGCCTGCTGAGATTCATGTGCTGAGAATCTGCTTGTAAAAGACAGGAACCCTATTGTCAACTTTAAATAAAATGCAACTGAAGCATGATCAGCCACCAAATTATCCCAGCAAGTTCTCACAGGAACTCTTGATGTCCAGAAAGGGATCAGTAATAAGAATTTGGTCCAGAAAGGGAGGCAGATTGAAATTACAGGCCTGCTATCACTCATGACTAGGGGCTTTCAATGGCCAGTTATTTATTCCTCCCCACCCCGGGCTTGCCATACCACTCTGTAGTCCTTTTCAACACCTCCTCCCCCACCCCCCCCACCCCCGTCCTTTCGTCCTTTCAACACCACCTTTCTGCTATTGCAATTACTTCTGCTGAACACTGCTGGCCAAGATTTCTGAAGGCATAGACTTGGCCATTAACCTTTAAAGAGCAAAATGCCAACAATGCTGTGTCATAGGGAGCACACCTTCTATTTACAGCTGCTTTTCAGATCACAAGGCACTAGGTAAAAAGAAATTTGCTTTAATAACAAGCAGGTGCTTAGAATGGATGCAAGGGAGAAATGGTTATGAATAGATCTGAGCAAACAGTGAAGAATCCAGGTCAAGCCAGAGGAGACATCAAGCAGTAATGTTTGGGGTCAAAGTAGAAGTAGTAGAAGTGGCTTTGGACAATTCCTCTATTTTTTTATTTCTGTCCGTATGGGGCTTGGGCGTTGTCCCTCAGCTCTTCAACTCAAGGCGAGTGCTCTACCACTTGAGCCACAGCACCACTTCTGGTTTTCTGGTGGTTAATTGGAGATAAGAGTCTCACAGACTAGGAAAGTCTGGGCTGGCTTTGAACTGTGATCCTCAGATCTCTCAGCCTCCTGAGTAGCTAGGATTACAGGCATGAGCCACTGGTGCCCAACTTGGTTTTGGCCAATTCTAAGGAAGGGAAATTAGCATTTACTGAGCTTTGACCATGTGTCAGTTGTTGCATACCATACTTTACAAACATTATTCAGTCACATTGCTAACCTGTGAATTCCCATTTTATGGATGAGTAAAGTGAGGCTCAGAAAGAGCTTAAGCACTCCAAAGCACACAGCTAGTATAGGAAGGACCTTAGATTCACATCCAATTTATTTTATACCATATTCTTTATTTTAGCTACTGCTAAAGAGATTTTTTTTCTTGAGGCTTGAACTCTAGGCCTGAGCACTGTCCCTGAGCTCTTCAGTTCAAGGTGAGTGCTCCACTACTTAAGCCACAAGGCTACTTAGGATTACAGGCATGAGCCACCTGCGCCCAGCTAAACAGACTTGGCATACATATCACAGGGTGACTCAGCTTTTTTCAAAAGAAAAAAGAGGTTGGGCACAGTGGCTCTCACCTGAAATCCTAGCTACTCAGGAAATGTTCATCTGAGGATCTTGATTTGAAGCCAGCCTAGGGTAGAAAAGTCCATGAGACTCTTACCTCCAGTTAACCACCAAAAAGTCAGACTGAAGGTGTGGCTCAAGTGGTAGAGCACAAGCTATGAGTGGAAAAAGCTGAGCAAATTCAAGCTCTGGGACCTGCACACATGCATGCAGAGAAAACAGAAAAAAGAAAAAGAAAGAATAGATTTAACATTAGTATTATTTGGGGGGGGGAGGGTTACTGGGGCTTGAACTCAGGGCCTTGGTGCTATCTCTGAGATTTTTTTTGCACAAGCCTAGTGCTCTACTACTGAATTATAGTCTCCATGCTTGACTTTTTGGTGGTTACTTAGAGATATGAGTCTCAGAGATCTTCCTATCCTGGCTGGTTTTGAATTATGATCATCAGAACTCCTGAGTAGCTAGTATTACAGATACAAGCCATCACTGCCTAGCTAAGGATATTTTCTTTCTTTCTTTCCTTCTTCTTTCTTTCTTTCCTTCTTTCTTTCTTTCCTTTCTTCTTTCTCTTTCTTTCTCTCTTTCCTTCTTCTTTTGCCAGAATCTCCCTATATAGTCCAGCCTGGCCTGGACTATAGCTACTTTAGCCTCCCAAGTGCTGGGATTGTAGATGTGTGCCACCTAATACGTTTAGTGAATAAGACATGTTTGTTATTTGTGTTTGTTTTACTTATTCTGCAGTACTGAGGCTTAAACTTGGGGTTTTGTACTTGCTAGGCAGTTATTATTATTGTTGTTGTTGTTGTTGTTATTGAATAATTTTATGGCTTTTTGCTCAGTCCCACCTGAATCTTGATCCTCCTATTTATGCCTCTGTCGTAGTTGGGATAGCAGCATGTTGCCACCCCTGCTTATTGGTTGAGATAGAAGTCTCATTTAGAACCTAGAAATCCATGTAATAGATACTCTTGGTTTTTTTTCCCCCCCCCTCAGGCTTCTTTCAGGATATTCCCATCAACATCTCTGATTCATTCTATCAAACTAAGCTTGAAACTGGCTGGTAAGGACTCCAGAGAAAAAAAAAAATAAGAATAAAAAGCCTGTCCAGGGAAAGGGAAGATCTTGCCCAACCCTGCCCGAGGTCCACAGCAGGAGAGTCCGCAGGGAGTTGGAGCAGGAGCAGTCACTGGGCCTCGGTGGTTCCGCTCAGCAGGCTGCTTTCCTCCCGCAGCAGCACCCTATAGATGCAGCAACTTATGCTGTCTGGAGGCACCACATAAGATATATTAACATCACAAAAGTTAATGGTCCAGAAAGGAAAAAATTAACATAAATTACCTTCGGGTGCCTTTTTTTGGCAGCTGGAGAACAAGTTCAATGCAGTACGAGAGGAAAATCAGGCTTTGGGAAGCAACAGCCTTAATGGATTAAATATCACCTCAAATCCTCCCTAGGAAATAATAACTCCCCAATCATCCATCCCAGCCTCGTAACAAATTACACAGAACAAGTGGCTTGAGGAGGCTGGTTGTCTTTGCTGAGTTCAGACAAGCTTTGTCTAGTGAAGGCTTTACATAGTGTTTACTGGGCATGCAATGTTCCCTGGGGGAAATGGTAACTTCTCTAACCTTAGAAGCGCCTCTGCTCAATCAGGTCCTGTGAGGGAGCTAAAACTATTAGAAAACCATCTCCAAGACCTTTTTGTATGTAAAAGGTAAATCTCCCTTGTCTCCTCACCACTGGGTTTTGATGTGTCACTTTGAAAACCAGAGTTTCTTGGATGAGGGGCTGGAAAGAAAGGAGATGGGAGGAGGTAGAAAGTAGTATGTAAAGTAAGACAGCCCCTGGCATTAACTAAGACTAGGTGGACAGTAGCTGAGAAATGCCTAATGGCAGGAATGATCACCAGACTTCAAAGAACAGCAATGCCAAAGGTTCAAATTTAAGTTGTTGGCTGAATTGTATAATACGTGGCCTCTTCAGTGTCCCTCAAGCTTTAAGTAAAAGTCCAACATAGCCTTGAATTAGAGATGCTTTGGAGAATGAAGAACTGTTTAAGAGAAAGAAGGGGCAACATGTACAGTATGCCAAGAATTCCACAGAGGATAACAAGCAGGTCACAGGACACATGCCTATAATCCTAGCTACTTGGAAGACAGAAATAGGATTGCAGTCCAAGGTCAGTCTGGGCAAAAGCTACGAGACCTTATCTAAAAATTAAACTAAAGTAAAAAGGGCTAGGGCATGGCTCAAGTGGTTGAGCACCTGCTTAGAAAGCTTGAGGTTCTGAGTTCAAACTCCAGTGCTGTCACACACACAAAAAAAGAAATTAAATTAAATTAAGAAGAGAAGAGGTGTTACATTGAAGAGTCTATGAGACCAAGACAGAGACTTTCCCCTGTCTTTGCAGCAGGGACATATAACTGAAACAAGTAAAATAAGTTTTCTTTTGGAAGAATCGAGGAGCCTAGAAGACAATAAAGCAGTAATAGATCTAGTTTGAAGTCTTTGGGTCAAAATGATGTCTAATGACATGTTTTAAGGAAAAACAAAACCCAGAGAGACTTCATGGGGGAGGTTATGTAAGGTCTGCAAAACAAAACTATGGAGTCTTTCAACCATTTCCAAGTTTCAGCCCTCTCCTCTCCAAGCTTAAGCCTCTTCCTCTTTGCTTCCTTCCTTCTTCGAGACTCCCTCTTATCAAATCAACGGAACAGAGGAGGGTACCTTGTGGAGCCATGGGAACAGAACAATCAAATCCTGCAGTGGTCAGTCACTGGACAAAGCTCTGTTTAATCTCAGAAAATGGTCTGCAAAATTAGTCTGAAGGGAAATTTGGATTTCTCATCCCAAATTATCTTTGTTTTTAAATTGAGATATAATTCACATAATATTCATTATTCTTAAATGTACAACACAGTGTATTTTTTTAATATATTCACAAGGTTGTGCAACCATCACCATTACCAAATTCCAGAACATTTTCATTACTGAAGAAAGAAATCCTGTGCTCATTAACAGCTACCCCCCACTTGCTATTCCCCTCCCAGCCCTGACAACCACTAATCGACTTTGTGTCTCCATAGAGTTGCCTATTCTAGATATTTCATATAAATGGAATCTCCTGTATCTGGCTTCTTTTACTTGGAGCAATGTTTTATTCATGTTGGAGCGTGGATTAGGACTTCATTCCTACTGGTTTCTGGCTTCAATGGCTTCTGCTTCTGGTGAACTGATGACCATTTACCTGCGTCTCCAGTTTACAAGGAGGTAGTTTGTTCTGTCACCCTAGTTCTCCAATGGATCCTTAAAAAAATGTTGATTTTGTATTTGGTTCTCTCTCTCTCTCTGTCTCTCTCTCCTCCCTCTTTTTTTTTTTAAAATTTTATTTTATTTTATTTGTGAACATACTGTACAGAGGGGTTACAATTGCATGGGCAGGATAATACGTACATTTCTTACCAA
>NW_012267266.1:4780385-4794813 GCF_000151885.1 Dipodomys ordii
CAAGGAGACCTAGGGTTTCTCCTATTCCATCCTGTAATGTTTTCAGAGTGTCTGCTTTGACTTCAAGGTCTTTGATCCATTTGGAGTTGATTCTCTCCTCCCTCTTTACCTCTCTCCCTCTCCCCCTCCCTCTCTTTTTTTGTACAGATTATGTTTGAATTCAGAGGCCTCTAGCTCTTGCTTAGCTTTTTCAACTCAAGGCTGGTGTTCTACCACTTGAGCCATAATTCTATTCCTGGCTTTTTGCTGGTTAATTGGAGATAAGAGTCTCATGGACTTTTCTGTCCTTGAGCAAAAAAAAAGCTAAGGACAACCAAATTCAAGCTCCCCACCATCTCACTCCATCCCCCCCCCCCCCGCACCAAAAATATGAAGAAGAATAAGAATAAGAAAAGGAGGAGAAGGAAGAGGAGGAAGAAGAGGAGGAGGAGGAGGAAGAAGAAGAGGAAGTAGGTGTTGTTGTCCTCACTATTTCTCAGCTAAGGGCAGTAACAGGTTCCTTTAAGATGACCCATACAAAGCTGGGTGCTAGTGGCTCATGCCTGTAATCCTAGCTACTCAGGAAGCTGAGATCTGAGGATTGCGGTTCAAAGCCAGACTGGGAATGAAAGTTCAAGAGACTCCTATCTCCAATAAACCACCAGAATACAGAAGTGGCACTCTGGCACCAGTTAATCACCAAAAGTCCAGAAGTGGAGCTGTGGCTCAAGTGGTAGAGCACATGCCTTGAGTGAAGTGATGAGGGACAGCGCCCAGGCCCAGAGTTCAAGCCCAACAACCTACCAAAAAAAAAAAAAAAAAAAGACCCATATAAATGCTAAGTAAGCAGTTACCACAGGGCCTTTCTGTTGAAGTGCTTGGCACAGCTGCTGGTCAGATGTATTGTGCCACAACCCTCTCTCTGAGTATTCATGGATTCTCATCTCTTGAATCCCCTTGAATCTCTCAGGCTTGTTATTCCAGGAAAGCATTTTCTTTTAGGGCCTCCAAACAGCAGCCTCAGTGACTCCCAAATCACCAGCTCCTATGTGTCCTTGCAATTTCACCTGCCAGGGAGGGCAAGGTGCCTTCTCCAGGAATGTCATTAGCGAAGAGAGAGCTACGGCATGAAAATTTTACTTCCAAACTTTTTCCTAATCATATTAAAGTTCTTCGCAAGGAGTCTTCAGCCTAACTAGAGTCTGATAATTACAAATTATTTCTAGCAGAAATGCTGACTATGGGATAGCAGGTTAGAGCAAATTTGATTCATATTAAAGCTACAGTCAGATCATCATGAAACTTCGGGACATTTATTTTTCCATCAGCTGCCCCCTGGCTCCCCTACCTCCCTCTTTGGCCTGGGTGAGCTGGAGACTCGCCTAATACAAATAACTGCATTAAAATAAAATCATGTTAAAGCTCAGGGGAACACGCCTGAGTAATGGAGAAGATAATAAACTTGGACAACCGCCCCAGCCCTTTCCACTTACTCCCTCAAGGCAATGGAAGGCTCACAACTGATTTGGGATCACTTCTAACAGTAAACAGGAGGAACACTAGAGCTTAAGTGGTTTAAGGGAAAAAATTGTAATAATGTAGCAGATTGCAATCACTCCGCTGATCCTCACTCAGTCCCCACAGCTCTGAAGTAATTTCCACTTTCTAAATTATGATAGGAGGGGCTATGAGTATTTAACAGAACAAAGAAACAGCCAAGACAAATAACTCATCATAGACTTAGTTTTGTTCACTTCTTCACTCCTCCTCATTCATCAAACTTCTGATGTAGACTGTGTCATTGAAATTATGCTGGTTGAGGAAGATGCAGACACTGAGGAGTTAATTAATTTTGCCAAGGCTAGGCTCTAATTTACAATATTCCTGCCTCCACGTCCAGAATAGTTGGGATTTACAGGGGTAAATTACCAAGCCCAATGAAGGACTGACCCCCACCGTCCTGGGTTTCGGCCCCATATGTTATGAAAATGGAGGAGAAAGGAAGGAAACAGGCTGGACTCCATCTTCCACAGGCAAAGGCTGTTTATTGAGATATAGCAGCAACCTTCCAGGTTGTGCGAGGGGTGGATTTGGGGTCAGACTCATATGGGGTCTGAGCAAGGAGGCAGAGTTTAAGGAAAAAGCCATTAGTTCTAGGGAGGCGAGGAGCTTTTCAGTTGGACCACAATGGAATGTTTATAGTCAGGCTTAGGAGGATTGCCCTGCCTACATGTCAAGCACATCTGTACATACCTGGGATTTTGCCAAGCATCTGTCCCGTACCTGGAATACTAGGGCAGGGTCAATTCTTCATAGTCCATCTTTGATCTGTAACTAACACCCAAGCCCCTAGTTGCTCTTAGTACAATGAGACAGATGTGTAGCCAGGTAAACCACATCATCTGCAAATGTGTTGCTGCAACACATTTGGCTTAAGTTGGTCAGAGAGAGTGAGGGATGGTCATGTCATCTTTGCTTCTAGAAGCTAAAAATTAGAGCTGTGAATTTCATCATTAAAAAAAAAAAAGCAAGAGCCAAGCAACTGTGACTCATGCCTGTAATCCTAGCGACTCAAGAATCTCAGATCTAAAGTTCATGGTTTGAAGCCAACCTGAACAAGAAAGTCTGTGAGATTTTTATCTCCAATAAACTATCAAAACTAGAAGGAGAGATATGGCTCAAGTAGTAGAACACTAGTCTTGAGCAAAAGAAGTTCAGGGATAGTGCCCAGTCCCTGAGTTTAACACACACACAGAGACAAGAAAGAAAGCAAAGCACAGTGGTTCACATTTTATAAACTCAGCTACTTGGGAGGCAGAGATAGGAGGATCAAGATCTAAGTTTATAGCCTAAGCAAAAAAAAAAAAAAAGTAGGCCAGAAAAATATCTAGAATAACCGAAAGAAAAAATTATTTGACTATCTAAAAAAAAAAAATAACTGAAGCCAGGCGCTGGTGGCTCACGCCTGTAATCCAAGCTACTCAGGAGGCTGAGATCTGAGGATCGCGGTTCAAAGCCAGCCCGGGCAGGAAAGACCATGAGACTCTTATCTCCAATAAACCACCAGAAAACCAGGAGTGGCTCAAGTGGTAGAGTGCTGGCCTTGAGCTGAAGAGCTCAGGGACAGCGCCCAGGAGCAGAGTTCAAGCCCCACGACCGACAAAAAAAAAAAAAACTGAAGTAAAAAGTGCTAGGGCATGGATGAAGTGATAGAATATTTGCCCACAAAGTGTGGAGCCCTGAGTTCCAAACCCCAGTACTGCCAAAAATAAAATGAAAAAGCAAGCAAGAAGCAAAAGAGAAAGAAAGGCTGGAGAAAGGATGGATTGTCATTTCTTACAGAAGGGCTTTTCCATTGATTTAGTAGCTTTGCAGTGTGAACCTCTGTCTCAGAGGTTTCTTTCTTTTTTTTGGGGGGGGGGTCTGGTCGTGGGGCCTGCACTCTGGGCCTGGGCGCTGTCCCTCAGCTCTTCAGCTCAAGGCTAGTGCTCTACCACTTGAGCCACAGCGCCACTTCTGGCTTTTTTTTCTTTTTTGCTTATGTGGTGCTGAGGAATGGAACCCAGGGTCTCAGGCACACAAGGCAAGCGCTCTACCACTGAGCCACCTTCCCAGCCCCGGAGGTTTATTTCTTTGTAGACACTGACTCTAGAAGTGAAGGGAGATAATCAGGAGATCATGAAGAAAATCTTAGAAGAATGTGGAAACCTTAAAGGTAAGCTACTTGTAGGAACTATTGCTGGTAACATTGTACTATTTGCCTGTCCAAGAGACCAAGGGAAGCAAACAACTGGTCAAGAGAGGGCTGGAGGCCAGTGGAGGGAAAACAGCAAGGAATGTCTAAGATGTTTTTTTTGTTTGGTTTGGTTTTGAAACTGGGTCTAAGTCGAGGATGGTCTTGATCTTCAAAATCCTCCTGCCAGAGTCCCTTGAGCGCTAGCCTTTTAACAGTGTACCACTAGGCCCAGTTTATAGGTTTTATTGTTGGGCACAGTGGACATGTTTTTGGCTCCTTCTTGGCCTGCATTTTGGTGAGATTCGTCTTTCAAATCTTCTCTCAGTGTGAAATGGATTACTGCATTTTGGGCTTAATTGTCCCCACCAACTAAAAGCTCTGCCAGTAAAATACATCCCTTTTTTGTTGTTGTTATCAAGAAAAAGAACAATTCAGCCAGTTTTAGCTTACATTTTATTGAATATCAGCCTAACTTGTTTTCAAGGACATTTCTGATGTGATGCACAGAAGGCTCCTGGGAAGTTGGGGGTTGCTGAGAAAAGGTCAGAGAAACAAAAGGCCAAAGGCTACCTGAGGCTGCCCCCCTTACCCACCCAAGTCCTTAGCTTTCCAAAATGTCAGGTGTATCTTCCCAAGGAGCAGAATGTGGCTGAATTTTTACAATTCTGAGCCAGTGGCATAGCTCAGTGACAAAACACATGCTTAACATGGACCAGGCCCAGGGTTAATCCCAGCAACGCCACCCCCACCCTATACATATTTTCTTGGTTTTAGATGAACACCAGAAATAGGGATAATAAAAAAATATGGTACCAGGCCATTTCCAAAGGACACACAGACACTCTCTCATTCATTCCTTATAATTTCTCTAAATGGCTAGCAAGATAAATGTTACTGTGTCATTTTTATAGACAATAAAAGAGGCTTCAGGAATGAAAAGTGACTTACCCAGTGTTATCAGTGGGTGTTAAAGTCCATGTCTGATGTGAACCAATTTTTCTATAACTATATCCAGAGCTCGGATGAATTCTGGAGGATGGGGGTGCTCAAGGGAGTTTCTAGTGCAAATGAGGTAAGCTTTCAGGGATTTAGGCAGTTCTGAATGAAATTTTCATTCTTTGAATGAAAAATTGTGTTCAAAGAACCTAAAATAGGTTCTGCATTCTCTCAGTGGCATCTCTATATCCTCTCTTTAGACACAAGCTCTGGCCAAACCAACTTCCTTCAGTGGATCTTGATCACCTATTTACAGTCAGCCCTTACAGACTTCTTTTCTCACTGGCTTTTTTGCTCTTAGAAACATTTTTGTTTTTCATAAGTTGGGAGCACTTCACTTCTTCCATAAAGTTCTATTGAAGCTCTCCGCTGTCCATTCTAAACCAGTCTTGGTAATTGCATTCTATTTGCCAGTGACCAACTAAGCAGTGGGCATGTTTTAAAATTTATCTTTTACTATCAGTACTGGGGCTTACTGGTGAAGCACCCTCCTAACAAGTATGAAAACCTGAGTCTAAATGCCAGTACTTCCAAAAAAGAAAGAGGAAATCTGTGCACAGTTGTCTTGTTCTGAAAAAGGAGAAGTGTTTTGCGCTGTTCCTTTCTTCCTTTGAGCGTCATGCAAGGATAAAGAATTGTGAGATTACGGCTAAGGTAGCCATCTTAGTTATTTGGCCCTTGATGATGCTGATACCAAACAAATCAATCTTTACAGCCTGTCTTCAGAGCCGCAGGCTTCTTTGGGTGAAGTTATAAAATTCCTTCTTGTTTGTGCCATTTTGAATTGGGACTCGTCTCTTTTCACTGAAACATTCTAATGAAATACTTCCTTCTGTTCTTTAGATCCCCCCAACTCATTCTCATTTCAAGTCATCTTTGCTTGCTGATCCTTCTGGAACATTTTCTCACCAGATGTTTACATAGCTTTCTCCTTACCATTTAGACTTTAACCCAAGTATCACGTCTTCATAAAGATCATCTGTACACTACCCAATCCATTTGTTATGTTTTTCTCACTAGAGTACAAAGTCCATGTGGATGGGAACTGTGTCTAGCTTGCGCAGACTCTACTCCAAGAACCTCAGATGTGGCCTAGTACATAATATGTGCTCAAGAAATAGTTGGCAAATGACTAAATGAACCCCAGAGACAATGCTACCCTGCTGCTCTCCAATCTCTGTCCCCCTTGTAGGCCTTTCATTAATTTATTTTACAAAAATTTAAATCTTGGAACCAGAAAGCAATATAGACAGCAGCAGAGAAGGAAAATATCATAAAAGCAAAATTATTTTAGGCTTAAATGTAAAAAGAGAGCAGGCTGATTGCATAACATATGTAGATCTATGCAAATTACCATTCTAGTTAAATGGAAAAGAAGTTTAAAGTGATGGGAAGTCCAGAGTTGCATGTTGGGTGTATTTTCCTTCTCACAGGGATTTGGCATCTACTGCTTAGGCTCAGAAAGTAGAAATGCTGACATTCAATGAGAGAAAAATCAATGAGAATTACACAAGCAAAAAAAAAAAAGTATTTAATTTAGCTGTTGTGTTTTTCTGAGACAGAAATAAAAAACATTAAAAAAAAAGAAAGAAAAAACATTACATTCGCCCATTTTAAATTGTAGGAATAGGAAACATGAAACCATTCATAGCTAAGATTACAGAAAAAGGAAAAAGAAAATAGGTAAATGAAGAGAAAGAACAAGCGAATGAGACAGAATCTCCAGCTTAAACCAAGTTCTTCATTTGCAAGAGATTAATCCACATAATATCCACTTAATAATTGTTTATATTCACAGAAAAATGAAACAACCTCTGCATACAAACAGCCTTCTGATACTAAAAGAGGGGAGGTGTATATAATTTCAGAGTTTGCTATTAAAATTGTTTCATCCTGGGGGGGTGACATTGTCCAAAAAGAATTGTACTCATTTCCTGACTTACAGAATGGTAACCCCTCTGTATAACACCTTAATAATAACAATGCAATTATATTTTAAAAAATTGTTTCATTATCCTTAAAATGTAAGAGAAAGGGTATTCATATATTCTTCCACAACTATATTTCAATGTAGCTAGCTCAGGGATAGAGCACTTGCCTAGCAAATGAAAGGTCTGGGTTTAATGCCTAGCACCTCTCTCTTCTCTCTCTCTCTCTCTCTCCTTCCCCCCACACCTCTCTCTCTCTCTCACACACACACACACATACACACACATGTTCATGTATTCACACATAACACTTTTTAAATAACCTATGTCTGGGCCTTATTCACATGCTGGCAGATATCTGAAAATAGGATATGAGCTTGGAATCTGCTCTCATGGAGTAGGCATTCTATCAAGTTCTCTATAATTTTCAGGGTAAGGGAATATCCTTTACCTGTCTCTCTTTAAAAAAATAAATGACCCACCAACTTACAGATGAAAAGGTTTATTTTTTGGAGTACCATGTTGTCAGCAAACCACATGCTACTGTTAAGGATGGGAGCTTTGCCTCAATTTCCCAGGGCCAAGTGCCAATTGAATTGCCTTTAGCAAAGAGTTCAGCTGAATTTTCTATGCTTTATTTGACTGGGTCTTGCTATGTAGCCCAGGCTGTTATCAAACTCATAATCCCTCCGGCCTTGGCCTCCTGAATAACTGTGATTACAGTGAGTGCCACCACACCAGCCTAATTTCAACATCTTGAATTAATGCCACCCATATCACCAATTTTTCTTCTTCCATTCTAACCACCCTATTGCTGTTCAGTTACAATAGTTTCATAACAACAGCCCATCCCCAACCTTTCCTTCCTTCTGTCTGTCTTCCATATGTAACAGCCACAGCAATCCTGTTAAAATGAAAAACAAAATTTGACTCTCCTCTCTCCAAATCACATATTGGCTTCCTATCCACTCCAAACCATATACTAGCTTCCTATCTGTTTAGTCAGAGAAAGAACAGAGTTCCTATAAGGGCCTGCTGGCCTAAATCCTGGGTCTACTGCCCTCCTCTCTTTTCCTCTGTTTATGCTCACTCAGCTCCAGATATGCTGGTCTTGGACTGCATACGTGTTCCCAATCCCACCCTTGCTCTGTTCTCAGCATCCCTCTGCCTCCAGGCTTACTCCCTTACCTCTTAAAGTACCCTTGCCTCTTATCAAGGCCTTCTCCAACTACTATGTAAAATCACAGAACCCTCCACCCTCCATATTCCCCATCCTCTTTCCTTGCTTTATTATTCTCCATTGCTCTTATTGCTCTCTAACTTACTGCACATTTTACTCATTTGTCTTCTTTATTGTCTGTGGCTCCCCCATAGAATAAAAGCTCTGGGAGAGTAGAGATTTCAGCTATATTCTTGGTTCCTTGAAGAGTGATTGGCAAACACACACATACAAAAAAAATTGGTGATGATTCTTTCATTTGAATGAACTTGGTCTTGTGGAAAATGTGATAGAAGACTAGTTCAGACTAATCCTCATATTCATGCTTAAAAAGCTCTGGTCCAGAGGCTGGAAGACAAACCCTAGCTCCAAACCTAAATTGGCCCCACAGGGGTGAGTCCTGAGTGACATTCCACTCATATCCTCTAGGTTCCTGAACAGCAAATGTCAGTGCCTCCTCCTAAATGCAGGCAGATTTACTCTGCAGACGGTGAGGATGCATTTTAATTTGTTGATGTGAAATCTTAATTGAACTAAACTGCTAGAGGTAGTCTCTGTTCTCTGTCATACTCTTAATTTAGTTGGCAAAACAAGATATAATCAGAGGAAAATCACAGGCAAAGATGCTGTGCCCAGAGGGTTTTGGGAACACCCTTCTGCATTTGGAGGTGGGCTGGCACAAATATGCCAGTCATACACACAACTGAGGATGCCAATTTGACTTTCCAGGGATATTCAAGTTGCATTACAAACGGTTAAATGCGGGCTCCCCCCAAAGCAACCAAGCTCAACAAGACTCCCCACTGTGTATTTAGTGTTCTATTTTTAGTGTTAAAACAGGAAGGAGATGGAGATTTCCTATGGTTCAGAAATGTGGGGGTGGCAGCCAGTCACTCATGACAGAAGTTATGACCTTGAGCAGGTGAATTTCCTTAGCTGCACCCCGGTTTCTCTATCTGGGCAACAAAGAGGCTAGAATTCTTGTCAGTAAAAACTCCCATTGCTGTCAGTATGAATCTGCAGGACCCTCAGACCTGTGTCAGTGTCCAGCCTGAGCTTCTGACTCTTATCCACTCAATCACGGCTGAGCATCTACCTGTGTTCTTTTTTTTTGGGGGGGGGTCCGGTTGTGGGGCCTGAACTCTGGGCCTGGCCGCTGTCCCTCAGCTCTTCAGCTCAAGGCTAGCGCTCTACCACTTGAGCCACAGCGCCACTTCCGGCTTTTTTCTTTTTGCTTATGTGGTGCTGAGGAATCGAACCCAGGGCCTCAGGCATGCAAGGCAAGCGCTCTACCACTGAGCCACCTTCCCAGCCCCTACCTGTGCTTTCTTGACTATGCCTATGTTTACCCCATTATCCCCAGTCTGCTGCTCCTAAAGCAGCTTGTCTCTGGCTCTCAGAATCACTAGTTGTCATTACCTTGCTCTGGGGACAGAAAAACAGCTTAGGAATTATTCTCCTGATGAAAGAACCCACTCAACCTCTTTCCCAGACCCCTCTCCCCAGGGACCTTCTATAAATTCTGCTTATCCCACTCCAGCAGCTTCTGTCTATCAGACCTTCAGATCTGGAGAATCTCCTGCCAGGGTCTTACTCCAAACTCCCCCTCACTGCAATCTAGGTAGGCAAAGGCCAATTGCAGGTAGTGGGGCTGGCGAGAACTAGCCTTTTAGGCAGCCCAGACCAGATGCAAGGAAAACCTTTACAAAGGAGTTCCCAAGAATGACTCAGACTTTTCTATCTCTCTTTGAAGCACAGCTATAGAAGGGGCAACTTCCATGAAGGACAAAATATGTTCCTTTCCCTGGTATATACTGACTAGAAGCAGAGGATTGCAGAAACTCAAACATCTGCATTTAGTTTCGAGACCACATGCTGGGAAACAGGTGCCAGGAGATTCAGGAAAGAGGCAATGCCTTGCAGAAGGAAGACTGTAGTTTTGCAGTAGAAACAACCTGGCAAACCCCTTCTGTTCCCTAAGCCTGTTTCATCATCTTTAGGTGGGGATAATAATAGCTTCTTCAGAAAACTGTAGAATTAGGTAACATCATAGTTCCTATTGCTGTGCTTGGTTCACAACTTTAATGGCAGCAATTGATGCCACTGTTATTATTAAGGCCTTACTTAGCATAGAGCCTGACTAGAAACAAACTCAATAAATGGAGTTGTTCATTACTCATGTGGCTCAGTGATAGTGTACTTTGCCTAGCATTTATGAGATCCTGGGATTGATTCCACCAATATACACATGCATGTGCACACACACACGCACGCGCGCACACACACACACACACACACACACACACTGGAATTGTGATCATTATCTACCAGAGGACACTCAGAGCTACTTTCAATTCTTTGGAGATGGTGGCAATTTGCAGATCACACAAACACAGTCCTGAGAGCCCCCTTTTCTGCTCTGCTTCCATTCCCAGGGAAACTCTAATAGCTGCTTGATGGAGTAATGACATTTGGGATATAAACTGTGAACTCTGCCTTCCTTGACCCTTAGTGGAAGGTAAAAATGACCTCTTTCTATTACAGGATAGAAAGCTTGAGCATGGTAAGATAAATCCTTTTTTTTTTTTTTCTAGTGGTTTATTGGAGATAAGAGTCTCAGGGACTTTCCTGCCCAGGCTGGCTTTGAATCACCATCCTCAGATCTCAACCTCCTGAGTATCTAGGATTACAGGTGTGTGCCACTGGTGCCCGGCGATTAATCCATATTCTTGTATATGAAGAGTCTAAATTTATGAGCAGCCCTCCTTAATGTGGGGTCCTTTGTAGAGACTGACCTAAAACTCTGACTAGGCTGTTCTCTTTCTACTGAAAATACAAACCTCCTTCAAATTCTAAAGCAAAAACAGAATTCGCCATCTCCCTAACAAGATTTGGGGAAGATTCAGTCTAAAAGCTGAAAGAAGAGTGATCAGAACCAAGACCACAGGAACTAGAACTAGGAAAGTGCTCTCTTGTGAAAAAAATGAAAGCTGGTAGCTGGTAGAGGCTAGGCCCACTCTGTGCTGAGAAGTCATAGACAGATCTTCAGAAGAAGCAGCTCCAGAGACAGGAATTAGACAGTGTAAGCGCGTTCCTACTGGAGGGATAAGCATGCTGTTTAGGGAACAGAAGTTAAGCCCGAGTGGGAGAGCAATCTGTATCAGGAGGTAACAACCACAAAGGGAACAGGGGCCAAGTAATGAGGAATCTTGAAGGCAAGGTATATAGCTTTTATTTTATTTGAAAGATTATAGAGAGACCTTGGGTGGTTTTAAACAAGAGAGGGCCTTGATATAACTTTTATTTTCTAAAGAATACTCTCCTTACAGTATGGAAGAAGGCCAGAAGTCAGAGTGAAGTCTAGGGGAAAAATAGGTTTGAGCAGGAGTAGCAATTAAAAGTTCTGTTCTGATGATAAATTTTTTTATGTTTTTTATTGCTAAAATACTGTCTGATGATAAATTTAAGATGCCTATTATATGTTGTGTTAGTTTCCTAGAGCTGATATAACAGATGACTATAAACTGGGTAGCTTGATTCAATGAAAATTTATTCTTTTACAATTCTGAAGGCCAAAAGTATAAATTCAAGGAGTGAGAAAGGAGAATTTGCTCTATGTATCTCTCCTACTTGCAAGTAATTGGGGTTGGAGACATGTCACTCCAATATCTGTCTCTATCTTCACACAGTATTCTCCCTGTGTGTCTCTTTATCTCTTCTTTTTTTTAAATATTTTTTTTCTTTTTTTGGGGAGTCCGGTCGTGGGGCCTGAACTCTGAGCCTGGGTGCTGTCCCTCAGCTCTTCAGCTCAAGGCTAGCGCTCTACCACTTGAGCCACAGCGCCACTTCTGGCTTTTTTCTTTTTGCTTATGTGGTGCTGAGGAATTGAACCCAGGGCCTCAGGCATGCAAGGCAAGCGCTCTACCACTGAGCCCCCTTCCTAGCCCCTTAAATATTTTTTTATTATGAAAATACCATACAGATAAGCCAAGAGCGAAGAGACAAACGGTACATGATCTCCCTGATAAGTGGATGCTAAATCCAAAATGTTAGGTGATAGGACAAAACTAACAGGACTTAAGAAACAAAGAACTCCCACTCATCTGGTCGAACCACTACTAAATATCCCCACGCTGCTGATCACATGTATGGTGTACAACATGTGAGCACCGTTATATGTTATAGACTGTGAGAGACAATTTGCTCCAGGAAAGTTAGAATGAACTTGTGACTTTAAATGAGCATCATTATTCCACAATACTGTGAAATTCCGGAAATTATGTAATCACTTAATCACAATCAAAAAAAAAAAAAAAGAACCTCTTGGAAGGTAGGGAGGGAGGGGATGGTAGGGGGAAAAAAATGGAGGGGGTAACAATGTTCAAGAGGAAGGTACTCATTACCTCACTCATGTAACTGTAACCCTCTGTATAGTATCTTTACAATAAAAAAAAAGAAAATACCGTACAGAGGGGTTACAATTACATGGGCAAGGTAATAAGTACATTTCTTATCAAGCATTGTTGCCTCCTCCTTTGTTTCCCCTTACCATCCCTTCCTATCTCTCTCCCAACCCCTGTCCCCCCACCTTTATCTCTTCTTATAAGGATACCAGTCATATTGGATTTAGAGCTCACTCTAATCTGACCTCATTAAAATTAGTTTGTATCAGCAAAGATCTCATTTTTAAATAAGGTTATACTCAACAGTTATTGGAGTTAGGACTTTAATTTATCTATTTCATGTTGGACACAATTCAACACATAACAGAAATCAAAGGGTAGTTATATCTAGCTGCGCACTGGTGGCTCATAACCATAATCTTAGATACTCAGAAGGCCGAGATCTGAGGATTGAGGTTCACAGCCTGAACAGGAAAAGTCCATGAGACTATTATCTCCAATCATCCACCAAAAGCCAGAAAGGCCCAAGTGATAGACTGCCAGCCTTAAGCAAAAATGCTGAGAGAAAATCCCAACACCTGGAATTCAAGTAGTTACCAACACATACACACACTCACCAATGCATGCACAATATATCTAATCATCGATAGGTAATCAAAACTCGTTTGCTGTTGATGAAAGAAAGGACACTCAATTCACTGAATAAGGAAGGAATAGAGTGTCAGCCATGAACAAAAAAGCTGAGCAAGAGTGCAAGACCCTGAATTCTAGCCCTTGTACCACTCCCCCACCACCACCACACACATACACAGATCTGAGGAAGGTCGATAGGTCATATAAATACATATATAAGTACTGTAAATAAGTAGAATTGGTGGAAGGAAAATGAAGAAACATCTTGATTGCTTCTATTTTTTTGCATGAAGCAAGAGGCAAAGCCAACAGCTGAAATATCAGCTATTTGTGAGGAAGAGATCAGGAGGATTGTGGTTCAAGGGAAGCTGAGGCAAAAAGTTAAGGAGACCTCATCTCAATAAATAAGCTAGGCAAGGAAGCTTGAGCCTGTAAGCCTTAGATGGAAGGATCGTAGGTTAACATTGGCAAAAACACAAACTTACTTAAAAAAAAAAACTAAAAAGCAAAAGAGGGCTAAGAAATGACTCAGGTAGCAGAGTGTCTACCTAGCAAATGTAAGGCCCTGAGTTCAAATTTCAGTACTACCAAATTAAAAAAAAAAAGTAAAAGATATTTGAAGAGATGGATGATGTGAAACACTAGTTTTGAAGAGTAGGAGAGAAAATATATTACAGGAATGCTGGAAGATTATAGTTCAGTGTCAATTGTCACCTTGAGATCTCCCATTCCTAATTCAGATGATTCTTTTCTTTATTCCCTTTGGGATTAAACCCATTGCTTCACACAAGCTAGACAAGTGCTTTACCGATGGGTTATACCTCTAGCCCTTGGGACTCTTCATATTATTTCTCTTCTGTTCTATACCTTATTTCAGAAAAGGGGATTGATAGGTTTTGTTTAGGTCTTATGCCTATCATTGGTCCAGACTCTGTGTCCAAAGAATGAAATACTGTGATTGGACAGTAGGATTACATGCCTGCTTCTATGCCCATAGGGGCTGGTATCATGATTGGCAGCCCCACCAGAATCATATGGAATGGTGGAAGAAGTGGTTTCCAGAGAAAACAGGGATGTCAGACAGACCAAAAAAAAATTGTTATTTATTCCTTCCTATTGTTCTTCAGGGTTCTCCTGAGGCCCAGTGAGACAGTCTGTGAAATTGCAGTGTGAATCTGTGAAACTGCACAAGGGGAAGGATTATGACAGTAGCACTTAATAAATGCTAGATTCATTCATTTGTTTGTTTCCTCAGTAAACAATTCCTGAGGCTTTTAGCACTAAAGTTTTATGCTAGGTTCATGAAAGATAAAGGAAAAATCTTCTATCAGATATCCTCCTTACAAAGGGGCTTGCAGTTCAGGAAAAATGTATTAGTCAACTTTTGAGAACTATAGTATAATAACAAAAAAAAAAATCCCAAAATCTTTTTTTTTTAATCGGTCATGGGGCTTGAACTCAGGGCCTGGGCACTGTCCCTGAGTTCTTTTCTTTTTCTTTTTTGTCAGTTATAGGGCCTGAACTCTGGGCCTAG
>NW_012267266.1:4795998-4797473 GCF_000151885.1 Dipodomys ordii
GGCATGCAAGGCAAGCGCTCTACCACTGAGCCACCTTCCCAGCCCGACTTGGGCTGAGTTCTGAACAGGATTAGAAGATTGAGTGGAGCTATGCATACATATAAAGCCAGGGCATTCTATCAGAGGAATAGTTAGCATGCGCTATATTAGGGGCTATAGAGACCTTGTCTCAAAGAACAAAATTTAAATTAAAAAAAAAAAAAGAGGAAGAGGAGGAGGAGCAAGAGAAGGAGAAAATAGAATACTTAGACAGAAAAGTTAGATGGCTTAGTTAGACTAAAGTAGAGAAATTTAGAGAAAATGGAAAAATACCAGCTGCCCAGCCAGGAATCCTTGAATTGAGGAAATACTTGCAATTACTTTCAAGAGTTGAGAAACTCCCTCCTAACTTGGTCAAGTCTATATCCCAGCCTAAGTTTCTCTCCTCCCCCCACCCCTCTCTCATTGGGAATGGTGATCCTAATATACTCACAAAGGTTTCTATTGGCTTTCTGTTTCCTCTGCCTACTTTAGCCAGTTTGTTATCCAGAAGACATTAACAAACAGAAAAATTTTAAACCAAGAGTTCTTCCCAAAGACAGGTGGGCAGGGCAGGCAGACAGATGACTTGATATAAAGAAAGTCTTAGTCTTTATCATGCTGGCTTCTCTTCTGCAGCAGTAAAATGAGTTTTTCTTTTGCTTAAAATGAGATCCTATCATTTATTTTATGCACAATGTCATGGAAGAAAAATATAATGGCTCTTTATAGTTGTATGCATTACAGTGTTCAAGTTATTGTGCTTTTGGATTCAGCTTGTTGTTACAGCCATGATTTGGGTTAAATATTAATGCAATGAGAACTCTTCTGTTTCTTATGTGATAAGAATATGAAGATGAGTAAAATTAATTTTTAACAATTCTGTTTGTTTTCTTTGTAGTTATCAAACTCAGTCCACAGGTAGGGAAAAGCTTTGTAAGAGTGAGTCCTGGCTTGTTGGAATTAATAAGCTGCCCACATGGTGGGTATGTAGCCTAATACTGGCCCTGAGCAGGTTTGCACTTTTAATCATTAGTGCCCTGAGGCCTGCTGGAAGGGCAGGCACAAACAGGCTAACAATAATGCAACAAGGTAGAGGGCAGAGCCACAGGGAGGCCTTCCACTGCCCAGAAGGGACTATCTGAAGGCACAAACAGAGCTTAGAACCCGACTGCTGGGCAAAATATTGGTAGTCCTGCCTTAGGGGAAGAAGGAAGATCTCTCCCTTGGTATCCTCCAATGTCAAACGGATCAGTAGGGCTTTGGGTCCTTCTGACGCCTGAGGGCAAGCTTGTATATTCCATCATTCTTCCCTCAAAAATATGTATTAAGGACCATCAGTGAGCCAGGTAGTAATACAGTAATAAGACAGATATGCTTCCTGCTCTTTCAGAATTTCATTTCATTTTTTATTTGTTTGTAAATGGGTGCTGGTCCTATGGCTTGAACTCAGGGCC
>NW_012267266.1:4798293-4799929 GCF_000151885.1 Dipodomys ordii
GATCCTCAGATCTCAGCCTCCTGAGTAGCTAGGATTACAGGCGTGAGCCACCAGCACCCGGCAGTGCCTGGTTTTTTATTTATTATTTAACATATTTATTTACTGCTTCTTAGATTAAAGTGAAATTCTGAGCCAGGTGCTGGTGGCTCATACCTGTAATCCTTGCTACTTAGGAGGCTGAGATCTGAGGATCAGGGTTTGAAGCCACCTCAGGCAAGAAAGTCCATGAGACTCTCCAATGAATCACAGAAAAATCCAGAAGTGATGTTGTAGCTCAAGTGGCAGAGTGCTAGCCTTTAGTAACAAGAGCTTAGGGACAGCACCTGGGCCTAGAGTTCAAGGCCCAGAACTGAAAGAAGTTAGAAGAAGGAAGAAAAAGAAGAAGGAAGAGGAAGAGGAGGAGGAGGAGGTGGGACGCCCATAGCTCACGCCTGTAATCCTAGCTACTCAGGAGGCTGAGATCTGAGGATTGCAGTTCAAAGCCAGCCTGAGTAGGAAGGTCTGTGAGACTCTTATCTCCAATAAACCACCAGAAAACCCGAAGTGGTGCTGTGGCTGAAGTGGTAGAGTGATGGCCTTGAGCTGAAGAGCTGAGGGACAGCGCCCAGGCCCAGCATTTAAGCCCCATGAACAACTACAACAACAACAACAACAAAAGGAAGAGGAGGAGAAAATCAAACAATAAGGTTAATTGTACGTTCTGTAAAGATTGGGTGAGAGTAGGTTTATGCTAGATAATATGGTAAAGGAAGGCTGCCCTGAAAAGCTTATATTTATGCTGAGACTCAAACATAACAATGAATCCGCTTTCCAATGTGCTGGGGTGGGGTGGAAAGAAGTATTCTAAGTATCAGGAACAACAGGTGCAAAGACCCCAAGTAGGAAAAGGTTAGTTATTTGTGGAACAGAAAGGACACAAGTATAGCTGAAGCATAGTGTTTAAGAGAGAGAAAGCTTTGGAGATACAGGCTGGAGAACTGAATAAGCGTGAGATTGCAAATTTCTGTAAAACCAAGTAAAATAGTCAATAGATAATCAAAAAAAAAGCAGAACTCACTCTAGATATTCCATGAAGAAGGAATTTTTGTGTTGTGTGCCAGTACTAGAAGTTGAATTTAGGGCCTAGGCTCTATTCCTTAACTTTTCCACTCAAAATGTTCTGGTTTTTTCCTAGTGGTTAATTGGAAATAAGAAAATGCAAAAATTGTCTTCCCAGGCTGGCTTTGAACTGTGATCCTTATATCTCAGCCTTCTGAGCAGCTAGGATAATAGGCATGAGCCATTGGAGCCTGGCTAGAAGAAAGGAATTTAATTCAAGGATTAGGGAAACAAAAGATTAGCAACTGAAGGAAGATACTATGGGCCCTAAAGCAAAATGAGAAATTGTGATAATCAGAGTTGACAGTTGCTGAACCACTGAGATTGCTATGGAGAAGGTGAACTGCCTAAATAGTAGCTCAAGAATAAACACTATGGGTGGGCAATATTGGCTCACGCCTGTAATCCTAACTACTCAGGAGGCTGAGATCTGAGGACCGAAGTTCAAAGCCAGCCTGGGAATGAAAGTCTGTGAGACTCTTGCCTCCAATAAACCACCAGAAAACCAGGAGTGGCACTGTAGCTCAATTGGTAGAGC
>NW_012267266.1:4801039-4804182 GCF_000151885.1 Dipodomys ordii
CTCCTGAGTAGCTAGAATTACAGGCGTGAGCCACCGGCGCCCGGCCAGATCTTTCTTTATAACAGGCATGAACAAATATGACAAAATGTTGCATTTCACTCTAACTCAAAACTAAATCAAATCAAAATTCTGTTTGTAAGTCAGCAAACGACCCCCTCCCAGACATCAGCTCCGCCCTCGATGGTGGGGCCCGCAGGGCAGGTAAGACACTTCCCACCTCCAGCCTCAGGTAAAGCACCTCCAGCCCTGACTGTATAAAAAGGTCCTCCAGGGAGCCAGACAGCCCCATTTTCTCTCCTTCGGGAGAACTTGGCCTTGTCAGTGCCAATGGCAATAAACTTCTCTAGTGACTTTGTCCTGTGGTCCTTTGGGTTAATTTCCTTTCACTGAGGAGCACTATCTCTTCATCCCTCCAGGCAATAGGATTATACATACTCCTTCTTTGCATACTCCTTTGCATTTCCTTGCATGGTGGGTAGGGGTTATTTCTCCATGCCTAGACTCCATAAGTTGTTTGGGGGATTTTTTTGTTTTGTTTTTTTGTTTTTGTTTTGAACAGACATGATGTAAGTAGGGGCTTAAAATGTGTGTGTGTGTGTGTGTGTGTGTGTGTGTTCATTGGGGCTGTAACTCTGGTGCTTTTGTCATCTTTATGAATGTCCCCTGGCTGGTTCTGAAAGGAGAGTAAGAGACATAAATGGAGCCAAACCACTCTACCCAATAGCAATGAACCCTCAATTGGTCCCCAAACACAAAAGCGCACTCACTATTGTGTGTCCCTAAGATTTTGTGATTGTAACATAGCACTACTGTTAGCAAGCCTCTTCTACCAAGACTGTCAGATCCTCAGTTCATGCCCCTGGTCATGGTTCACTCTCCCTGCCCGACTGTGAGTCAGGTGAGTAAGTGAAACAGCTCATTCCCTTTGTAACTCATCTGGCCATGGCAACTTGTAGGGGCCCCTCCCTAGACTTGGCTCTTTGTGCCCAGGCCACACAGGTACCCACAGATCTCGGTGAAATCTGATTATCTGGGTTCAATTCCCAGAACCATAATCCTGGGGTAATTCACTTAACCTTTCTCTGTTTCATCTGTAAAATGGAAACAATAATTACCTACTTCCTGGATTTTTTTTTTAAAGAAATAAGTGAGTACATACAATTTCATCCCTTTCTACTCTTGAGAGCTCCAATTAATGCTCCAATTAGAACCATCCTCTTTCAATCTGGGAAGCATTTAAACTCTAATTGTAAATTTTGTTTTGTTTTGTTTTTTTTAAATAAAACAAACCCTATTTGGAACTTGTCTTCCAGATACCCTGCATGCTGAAACTCACCAATCCTTATTAGGGTCAAGAAAGTCCAAACCACAAGAGCACAAAGTCTGCTCCCCCCTGGAAGGATGGAATGCCTTTCATTCCTTTGAGTTGAGCTCACAGCTGAGAAAAAAACAAGACATGGTTATTTTCTCAGTAGGTCACTCTGCTACATTTAATTCTCAATAAATCTTCGCTAATGGACTGAATTCCTTAGCTGTCTTATTCGCTGTGTACTTCCAGAGGTTAGGACAGAACTCCTGCTTAGTAGGTACTTGATAAATGATGGGTAAATGAAGAATATGGGTCACAGGACTAGGATAATTTCCAAACTAGGAGTAGAGAAATAAATATGAACATTCATTGTGTGCCTGGCTTTGTGTTCCCACTAAGACCCATACGAGAGAAGAATCAAGGCACTTGGAACTTATACTTAAGTCCTGAAAGACTTAAGACTGTGCATGAAACAAAGTTCACCACCATACAATCATTGCTCTGCCCCACCTCAGAGAGTGACCAATGGCTACTGTTTGCCTTTGCAGCTGCTCTGAACTAAATGAGGCACAAGAGGCTCTATGGAAGGAAGAGACCTGAAGTGATCTGAGGTCTGCAGGTCTGGAAGGGCTCAAACACTTGGAGCAAGAGGGTGAACACCCACTTATCAGGTGTCTGAGAACATCACGAGCAAAAGTCACAGAATAAGAATGAGTTTGCTATTTGTGGAAAATAATGAGACCCACCTGACCTGTTGTAAGACTTGTGATAGGGAGTCATGGAAGGTAAGCTTTACTATTTCAGTCTGTGGCCTGAGTGGGAAGATCTGGAAGTGCCACAAAGACAGGGCTTCTGAGGTGAGGTATGTCATGTATCATCTACCAGCAACAAGGATTTTCTTTCCACTCATTCCACAACCCAAGATAAGATTTTTGTTTTGTTTTGCAATGTTGATGATCAAACCCAGAGCTTCACGTACTCTACCACTGCACTACTCTACTCCCCTAGCCCACCCAATGACGTTTAAATCCAAGCCAGAAATCTAAGTATGAGCCATCAGAAGGGCAGAGCCCTTGGACTTCTAAGAAGGAAGAATTTGAATTGGTGATGATTCTTTGGTTGCAATGTCACAATTCAATTTCTATTATTATTATATAGTCAATATATACTAGCTAAAAACCAGAAGAAAACATACTTTGTCTAAGATCTCAGAGTCAGCTTGCCGATAAAGGAGCAGCTCTGTGTCCCTACCTGGTTACAAAAATCTGTTGAATTTCTATTTCCCAGATGCTGTATTGTTTTTCCAGTGTGACATACAAATCCCTGCCCCAGTTGCAACAATCTCATAACACTCCTCCGAATGTGACTCTCCCCCCAATCCCTGTAGTCCACGTGACACCTTTATAACACTTCTCAGAACTGACTCTACCCCCAAATTCCCATAGTCCACGTCATGTGACCCATGTGGCTGCCCCCTAAAATTTTGTTTAAATTAAGCCCACACCTGTCCATGGCTGCTACCTCCATCCCTGCTTAGAACAGCCCGGCAGGTCTGTCTCCCAATGAAGCCTTGAACCTGTATTGGTTGCTAGCCTCTCATTTCTTACACTTTGGTTTCAAACTACAAAACATACTAATTAATAAACAAAAAATGATTATATTAGGAAACAGACATAGCTTACGAAATCAATGAAAATAAAAATGTTAAGAGACTGTCCTAAGAAGATGAGGACCCGGGGCTGGGAAGGTGGCTCAGTGGTAGAGCGCTTGCCTTGCATGCAAGAGGCCCTGGGTTCGATTCCTCAGCACCACATAAGCAAAAAGAAAAAAGCCG
>NW_012267266.1:4804652-4825993 GCF_000151885.1 Dipodomys ordii
TAATAAAGGGAGGAGACTTACTTGAAAGTCCACTAACGTTATGATTGCTGGGGCTACTGTCATAAGAGCATATGCTTAGCACTTATGAGTCCCTGGGTTCAACCCCTACAACACCACCACCAACAAAAATTCTGAGTGATGCAACAATTTAGCCAAGCCAAATCCTCCAAGCTAATGCCAAGAGAAGTAGATAGTAAGCAGGCCAAAATAGCAATTCTCCACTACAGGGTATATGTGCTGAGAAAACCTAAGACCCCAGTTAGTCTGAGAGGTTGAGGAGTACAGAAGCGTGGAGCAGTCACCTGAACTGACAGGTATACATTTATGACAGGACTTCCCGGCCTTAAGAGTTCAAAATCTACTTCCTCAATGGCCAAGGTAACTAGGATGAGAATTGAGCAGGCATGGAGGAAAGCTTTTAATAAGGTCCAAGGTAGGAATCCTAGGACAATGTTCAGAAGGGAACTCATGGAACTTAATAATTTTGTAGTTCCAAGGAGGGAAAGGGAAGGATTCGATACTTCTAGTGGTATGTCCAGCAGGCCTGACAAGCTCTTCCTCAGTATAAGAGTTACAAAGAGAATAAGCCTTTCCCAGCTTCAGCCCCTGGGGGCAAAGAGGAACTTCAGACAATGAGGGACATTAGTCATTGGACACAAAGGAAGAAATAGGGAGAACCCCCCCCACACACACACACTCAGTTGAACTAGAATCAAGTGGGGCAAAGGTTTGTTAGGAAAGAATAATTACCCAGCCTGCTCATTCCTAAAGCTTGATGCAAGGAGAATGGGGCCATCTATGAATCCTAATAGTGAATGGCCTGGGGTAGATGTAGCTTAGCAAATGGAATTGTCTCCACACTGTTGGGGCATGCCTTGAGCCTGGCCCAGGCATGCCACCTTAGTCTGAGAAATGAAATAGATTCTGAGTACAAGTAGTACTTGAAAGCTTTTTAGAAACCAGGGAGAAAGTGGGCTTGGTGATATGTGACATTAAGAAGGGGTAAGAAGATTCTATACTCCCTCTCCATTCCTCTCTGTTCTTCTCAGTACCTAAGAAGTTGACCTCTGAGGATGATATCATCCGGGCTCCTTAACCCCAATTTCCTGTTTGAGTTGGCCAATGGGAAACAATAGCTGAAGACAAGCCAATGGAAGGAAAGAGAAGTTGGGGCAACCCCATTGCTGGACCTCAGTGTTGGTAGCAGCTGCATTCCTGTGTAGAGGTGCCAGCTCCCGTGGCACAATGATTCCCTTGACAGCTATAACTCACCAGGTTTTGGCATCAGTCCTGCTCTTCTTCCTGGCTAGCTGTGATAAAGGCTTTCTTCTGTAGCAAGGGCTTGGATGCCTCAACGCCCTTTGTTAATGCATGTAACCTTTCCACCTGTAACTAATCTTTATTAGCTCCTTCAGCTTACCCTCTGAGGGCAGCATCTCTTCTCCACAGGGCCTGCTGAGTACAACCTGTTTTCTGTGACATGGTGGCCTGGGACCTATTCTTCCTCCCCTTACCTTGGCGCCTTATTGGATGTCCCTGGCCAGGGCTGCTCAGAGTGACCAAAGAACAATCAAGGGATCTCAATCCAGTGTTCTCCTCAAGAGCTTATTCTGTCACTGCCCTGTCTCCACACATGGAGAAGAATAATGTACTAAGACTGGACAGCCCAGGAAAGACATTCAGCCTCAGTTGTCCACAATGGATTTCTTTCCCCTTCACCCTGACCCAGTTTCTTTGGCCCCTATCTCAGCGTGTTCTTTGTCCCCTCTGTGGAAATGTGCAGCTTTGGTCTTCATATGCTCTTTCCAGCAGAAAAGCTGAGGCCCCCTTATAACCTGCCCTGAAGTTGAGCAGTTTTCCACTTCTTCCTTTACTCAGCAAGACGCTCCCTATGTTCCCCTCTCCCTTGCCTCCCCCTTCCTTCAGAGCACAATGGGAGCAGAGAGAAAGACTAGGAACCTTTCCTGAACCCTGCACTCCCACCCTGAACCCTGGCTTCTCTGTGCAGCAGCAGACAGAAGCAGGCCTATCTCAGACGGAAAAGACAGCTGCTTATTAAGGAAGCTGAGAGCCAAGGGAGATGACTAATGGTGTCAGGAGCAGAGCTCAGCCGAGCAGAGAAGTGAGCCACAAGATCAGAATTCACCATGGGAGAAAAAGAGAAGAGAGAAGTCAGTGTCCAGAGCAGGCAGGGCTCTCACTCCCCAAGGATTCTCTTAGAATAAAGCTAAACCAGATTCATCACACAGACTGATCTTCTCCCTTCCAGGAGCTGTCATCTTAGAAGAAAGAACCATTCTATCACCTTATGTAGAAAGGGGTGCCTGGAATAGATACAGCCAAGAATGTTGTTCATTTATTTCGCAGACATAAATTAAGGGCCTAATATATACAAGGTCCCAGCAGCAAACTAACTAGACAGACATAGTCCTGACCTCATGGAGGTTACTTCAGGATGCCGTGAAAGTCTGTGAAAGTACACATGAGCTGGATCTGGTCCCTGTCCTCTCCAACTACATTTTGTGCCCCTCTTTATTTTCTCACACTGCTGTAGCCACCAAGGCTTTTTTTTTTTTTTTTGCTGGCACTGGGGCTTGAACTCAGGACCTAGGCTCTGTTCCTGAGCCTCTCTGTGCTCAAGGCTAGCACTCTACCACTTGAGCCACATGCCACTTCTGGCTTTTTCTGAGTAGCTTATTGGTCATAAGAGTCTCCTGGACTTTCTCCTGCCCAGGATGGCTTTGAACTGTGATCCTCAGATCTCGGCCTCCTGAGTAGTTAGGATTACAGACATGAGCCATCAGCACCCAGTAGCTCATTTATTTTTAATAATCTTTTTTAAAAAAATAAATAATTTTTAATAATTTATTTTTAGTTTGCTAAAAAATATTGTACATGCTATGTATTCTACCACTGAGCCACAGCCACAGCTTATGGAAAGCTCTTTTTGCTTTATTTAGAGTATGCCTTTTCATTCCTACCTCAGGGCTCTTGAATTGTCTATTCGCTCTGCTTGGAGCATTTTTCTCCCAGATCTCATCTACTTCTTTTTAGTCATTCAGACCTTGGCCAAGGTACTTCCTGAACCCAATGGAAACACTCCAGGTAAATGGAAAGTCCTATTGTGAGAAAAAGTAAAGAAACTGAAAGGAAACCACTGATGTTGGGGAAAGAAGGTAAATAGAAAGTGATTTAGCCTGAGTTACTCTGACAAATAAGCTTGGCACCAAGGCTGGGGTCCAGTGACAGGAGCAAAGACAGAGGAATGAGACTGGAAAGAAAAATCAATGGGAGAATGTCACCGCTTCAAGTACCCTGGGGAAAATTTAAAAAAAAAAAAAAAAGCTTTATGACAGATCTCAGAACTATCCACCAAGGGCAAGGAAAAGGGAAGCATTTATCCATAGGTTCCTTTCCATTCCCATTGCCAAAAGATGCTTACAGGGTATTAAACACCCTGCCTTTTTGGTCTGCCCAGGCTAGAGAGCCAGCAGTTCCCAGGCTACAGAGAAGCCCCAAGGCAAAAGCAAGAGAGTAAGATGAACAGCCTAAGAGTGCAGTGCTAGCAGGTTACACCACTTGAAGAATATGAGGTCAGGATGGAGCTAGTTGTCTCACAGTAGGTGGAATTTAAAGCAATGTACCAGGTTTATTCTAGCAGAGTGAGAGGCTAGCGAGGCAAACTGGAGATTGGAGAGTGGAAGCAGGGCAGGCAAATGGGTTGAAGGGGAATTGTAATCTGAGGCCTGGGGCAGCACCTTTCCTTTATAGGGTGGCCGACCTGGCCATTGCCCACTCCTTCATGCCCCAGGAAGACTATTTCTCACAGTGGAGAGAATTTACCAAACTTCTCATAGCATCATTCTATGGAAAGGGGAAGCCAAGTATTGATGTTTCTCAAGGTATCTGCCTGTGACCTGTGTTGGATGAAAGGATGGCGAGGAGGTTCTTACAGTGTTTATTAGGAGACTCTGGCAAGATGCCAAAGTGCGCACTTATTCAGCAATCAATATCTATTTGCTGAACATCTAATAGGTGCCAGGAAATGTCCCAGGGTAAAGCAATGAACAAGAACAATATGGCCTCTGGCCTCACCACGCTTGCACTCAGTGGGTAACAGGCAGACAGTACAAACTCCACATATGTTTCAGTGTGTACAGAGAACAGGCATGTACTACCTTGTGGGGTCTTATAAAGCCACTCTGCTTTCTCCATGGCCTCGCTTGGTCCCTATCCTTTTCCCTCATCCCGCTCCACACTGATAGCCCCAGGCAGATGAACAATTCTAACCCCCTTGTGCTGAGGGCCAGCTCATTCTGATTTCTCAAGTTTAATTTTGCCAACAGCCAGAGGCAATGACAGCAGCTCTGGAAATCTGGCTGCCTGTACTCGGTGCTAGGATAGGCAGCTCAGAAATAATTGCCTCTTTGAGTACTTTATTGGAATGTGCACGTGCTTCCTGCCTCTGTGGGGGCTGTTCCCTCCCAGGGCCAGTTTCTCCTTGTGAGGAATGAATTAGGCCTGTGAGTACGGTGGGGGCAGATTCAAAGGGAGGGTGGAAAGAGGGCTTCAGGTACCATATCCAGTCCTTCCAAACCATGTTATTCAGAGTACCAAAGCTTTACCATCTTGTGCTCATAAAGTTTTCCCTAAGGCCTATCTCAAACCTCTGAGCTGGCAGGACCTCACTGCACTAACTGAGAGGAGAACATTGAAAACAGCTTTGCTCTAGAAACCTTCCCTTGCTGCTGTCCTTAACGCAGGATGCCTGCCTCTCCTTGCTCCTGGTAGAGAAACAGAATGCTAATGATGATGAGTACAGATTTTCCCAGCTATGGAGCCAGCCAGATGGATCCTAATGCTTCATTCTGGCTCTGTCCACCGGCCAGTATGTGACTGCACCAACATGGGCACCTTCTCTTGGACTGTTGTGGGGGAGTGGGCAAGCAGACAAAAAGAACAGAAGGGAAGTGACTAAAACCAATGGAGAGGTTTCATTTTTATCTGCCCACATCTGATTGGGTCTTCCCAAGGTCACTGAAACTATTTGACTCTAGGCCAGCCAATGCCTCCTAGCCTCTTTGGGGTTCTCCTCCCACACCCCTGACTTACTGGATACCTGTGCCTTTGCCTATGTCCGTGGATATGGAGGGAAAAAGGAGATCTTTCCTCATCCAATTATTTTAGCTCTGTGATTCAGCTGAAATTCTCAGGAATTATAGGCCTGTTAACTATATTCTCCCTAAAATAATCATCCCTCCCCTAGGTTATAATCTTCTCTATAAATGATCACTCTCCATGCAGATTGTGCTATGGTGTTGAGGGACACAAAAAACAGGCTGTTAGGGTAGACGCAGGGAACCACCGCTATTTAGGAAGGTCTAGGCCTAAGGAATTCCTGTGGATACTACTCACAACCCGTAGAAATGCTATGCCATGTCATTTTTCTTCAGTCTTAGCTCCTGAGCAAAGAATATCTCTTCTCTAAAGCCTTCCCTTTTTAGGCCTAGCTGATCACTTTCCTTCAATACTAGCACAATTCTCCATTCTGCAAACATCCTCATCTTAAACAAGAAACCAGTTATTATAGAATTTCTGTAAAATGGGGGTAATGCATTCCCCCCTAAAGGCTTAGTGAGGAATTAGAGCTATTAAACCTTTAAAACCTTCCTTTATAACTAGCACATGTTTGGAGTTCAGAAAAATGACAGCTCTTGGAGTGATGATGGTAGTGATCACACTTTTTCAGTGGCCTGTTTACACATCTGTCACCTCTAATAACTTGTAGATTCCTAAAGACAAGGGCCACAGTTGAATCACTGGAGTGTGTGTGTGTGTGTGTGTGTGTGTGTGTGTGTGTGTGTGTGATCTTGGCTAGTTCAGGGTAAGCATCCAAATGGTGTAATAAATGTCAAATTATAGTTAGGCCTCTTCAAATAATACAAAATGGTTTTTAATGAGTGTTTGCCATATGTCAGACACTGTTCCAAGCAGTTGACCAAGATTATTTCATTTAATCTTTATATCAATTGTATAAAGAAAGTCTTATCACTCCCATTTTTCTGATGAGTAAACTGAAGCTTAATGAAGTTAGACAACTTGCTTGTTGCACTGAAAGAAAAGAATAGACAATTTTTTACTGAGCACCCTAACCAATTTGTTACCAGCCATTCTCAACAGCCTACCATGGTTTATTTTGTATCATAATTCTTAGACCACATGTTTTTCTCTTATCCCTAGCAATAGGAATCAGAGTCAGTTTATATCTTTATTCCCTAATCCCCACACAGATCCTGGCATACAGTAGGCTCCACAGTGAAGTAAACGAGGGAAAGGAGAAGGAGAAAGGAGGTCAATCAATGGTAGACAGTAGGGCTGGGATTAGTAAATAAATCTCTTGGAGATTCTGGGAAGTCAGGCCAGAAGTGGGCAGGGAAGAGGTCTGTATCCTGACTCAGACTCACACACCTTTCTCACAAGCTCCTGGCCATTCTCAACACCTCAAAGTGCAACTGTATTTGAAAACGTTCCTTCAGGGACAGATAAATTCAGAGGAATATGAGCTGAAATCTCAGGTTCCCCTCTTTCTCAGGCAGCTCCTTCCTACTTGGAAGTTCCCCTGGCCTGAGTTGGAGTGACAGAGGGAGACTTACAGTACAGCAGAAAGCAAACAAAAACAGGTAACAGCACCTCTGTGCTTCAGGAGACTAGACAGAGGGAGCCAGGGAGTCACCCAACTCCCGATCTTAACAGTTAAGGCCTGACTTCATTCAGGAGGGTAGGAGCCAAGGGAAGCCCATCCTGATGGAGGTAAATATCTCCTTTGAGTCAGTCTCTGTTCCTGCTTGTTCCATGAGATCCTGGGGTGACAGTGCGAGTTCTGCCCATCCCTCAGAACCAGAGTAACAGTGTCATTTGTCAGCTACACAGTCCTACTTCCTCAAGCCCACTGGTGCTAGAGTATAAGATGGAAGTTTTTGTTTGTGCATTTTTGGTGCTAGTACTGGAGCTTGAACTCCAAGTCTGGACACTGTGCTTTAGCTTTCTCACTCAAGGCTAGCACTCTACCACTTGAGACACAAGATCCACTTCAGCTTTTTGGTGGTTAACTGGATTAGAGTTTCATGGACTTTCCTGCCTAGACTGGCTTTGCAAACCATGATTCTCAGATCTTAGCCTTCTGAGTAGCTAGGATTACAGGCAAAAGCCACCAGTGACTGGCTGAAATGGAAGTTTTAATTTATATTTTTCTCCTTGATTCAGAGTCTGAGCAGCTATTTTGACAGCTTCACTAGAATATTCTTTAATTCTGAGTTTCTTTTTCTCATTAATGTTCGAAAATTAAAATCCCTCTGCCTTGGGCCAGTGAAGGCTGAGCAAGGAACAGGGCTGCCATCACACATTTCTTATTTAAGTCAATTTGGAAACACTGATGCTTTCTCTAAGGGCAGGTGACTGAGAGGGGACACGACAGA
The DNA here is from genome assembly GCF_000151885.1 of Dipodomys ordii. Lineage (NCBI taxonomy): Eukaryota > Metazoa > Chordata > Mammalia > Rodentia > Heteromyidae > Dipodomys > Dipodomys ordii. The sequence continues at coordinate 4,812,128 of NW_012267266.1, forward strand.
CTTTAGCCACCCTCGTTCCCATGTTGTGCGCATTAATCCGCCTATTATTCCTGCAGCCCTCACTGACCTAGCCTAATCACAAACTTAATAACACTCTGTGCTTGTAAAGACTTCCCCTATACAGCATTTCCAGCTGATCCTCACAACAGCTCTGCACAAAAACAAAGCAGGTATTCGCCTCCTTGTTTTATTAACAAGGGAACAGAAAGCTCTGTACATTACATAGATGCGAAATAGAAGGCCCCCTTCCCAAGATCCCTAGGGGACAGTGGGTAAGGATTATAAAAGTGGGGACCCACGACCCCTTCAAATCCCCTTGTTACCAAGAAGGCAGCTTGGGGTAGGGTGTCTTTTCATTGTTCCCAGACACTGGATGGGGCGCCACTCCAGAGTAATCTCAGCCCCAGTTCTTTCCTGCCTTGGAGCCTCAAATTCTTCATATTTAATACAAAGGTTACTGTGAATTATGCCTAAAGCTAAATCCACCTTGCTGCACTTGTGCCCAGACTCCAGGGGACAAGAGACTGTTCTCTGTTTCTTTGTCTCTATCTGTGTTTCTGGCTCACTGTCCTTGGATGGCCACTGTTCTTCCCGATGTAAACACATCCAGCTGTCCTTGTCCTGCTTTTTTCTCTATGCAGATCTCTGCCCAATTTGCTTACAGACTCTCTGAGCAATTCAGAGGAATATCTAGTCCACATGATGTTTCCCAGTGGAGTTTCAGAACAAGTGCTTACAGAGAAGCCTGGGATGGCAATCTGGTGGCAACAGCTCTGGGAGGGCCTGGGAGGGCCTTAAAGCCACGGCAGGGAGACTTTTTTTTTGGCCAGGGTCTGGCTGTATATAGCCCAAGCTGATCCTCCTTCCTCAGCCTGCCTGGGAATGCAGGCATAATACCACCACACCTGGTCAACATGACATTTTTACTGAGCTTCTTGAGAGGCACACAGGAAGCTCCAGGATCTGGAATAGGTTCTTTGCGAGGAGACACAGGATCCAGAAATAAAGACTGTGTCTACCTCAAGAATAAATGTTATAACTACCCTGTGGGCAAACAACAAAACCAGCCCTCTAGGGGCTCAGGATATGGTGGAAAAGAGTCTGTTCTACTTTGCATCCTCAGGTAGCTACAGTTTTCCATGTTGTTTTACTCCCTTTGGGGGTAGCTCCTGAGTCCCATGTGTCTCCTGGAGAACTGAAAATCCCATACTACCTGACCCTAGATCTAACAATCTCATGCTGTGGATCCTGGTGAAAACGCCACCCATTCCCACTTCCTTCTTCTCCTCATGGATAGTGGGAGCTGAGGCTCAAGCTGATCTTTGTACCATAATCTCAACCCCAAGAACCACAGTTCTTTCCATCCAAACCTAACCTGAGCCACTGGAGAGACTGTGTAATCAGGGGCTTCTTAGAGAACACAGAGGAAGAGCAGAGGTAGGAAGAGATGCTTCCTGGAGCTAAAGGCCACTTTGGGTGGCAACTCAAATATCAAAAGATGCATTGTTGAGTCAGGGAAAAGAAAATAAGCTAAGTGGAAAACAGGATTTAGAAACAGATTAAGGATTCAAATTTCAGCTACATCAAAAACTGAAATCTTGGGCTGGGATGGTGGCGCAGTGGTAGAGTGCTTGCCTTGCATGCATGAGGCCCTGGGTTCGATTCCCCAGCACCACATAAGCAAAAAGAAAAAAGCCGTAAGTGGCGCTGTGGCTCAAGTGGTAGAGCGCTAGCCTTGAGCTGAAGAGCTGAGGAACAGCGCCGAGGCCCAGAGTTCAAGCCCCAAGACCAGACCCAAAAACAAACAAAAACTGAAATCTTGCCAGGCGCCAGTGGCTCACGCCTGTAATCCTAGCTACTCAGGAGGCTGAGATCTGAGGATCCCAGTTCAAAGCCAACCCAGGCAGGAAAGTCTGTGAGACTCTTATCTCCAATAAACCACTAGAAAACTGGAAGTGGTGCTGTGGCTCAAGCAGTAGAGTGCTCGCCTTGAGCTGAAGAGCACAGGGACAGCGCCCAGGCCCAGAGTTCAAGCCCCACGACGGACCAAAAAAACAAAAAAAAACAAAAACAAAAGACTGAAATCTTGGGCAACTTCTAGAATCCTCAGTTTCTTCTCCACTTTCCAAAATAGTGACTAACACATTGTGTTACAGAATTAAATAAAATTAATATATGTGAGATACTTCCAAAGATCTACAGAGTGTATTAGGCACTCTGTAAATCGTTGTTATTATTATTGTTATTATCAGTATTGTTATTGATGATGATAATGATATAGAGAAGTATGAAGTGGGGATTGGAGAGTAGATTGTCCTGTTTGCAAAAGCATTTTAGTTCCAGTGAGGAGAGAAGGAAATCCCTGGATGGAGTCTCCACCAAAAACTGTGGTGATCTCTTAAGGTCATTTCCTTCCCACTCTGATGCCATATTATTGACTCAAACACAGAAATAAAGACTGTGATTTCCTTTATGCCACTTATTTATGCTGGAAAAAAAATCCCAGCATCCTAGGAAAATAAAACCACAGAGACTGAGCAAAGTCCTTCCCCCTGGCAGATAAAGGGGCCCCTGTTCTAATTCCATAAGTGGCAGGACGTGACGCTTAGGCTGCCATTGAGCACAAGGACCAGGCCAGAAGCAACAATGACTGGGCAGGTGCCAAGGTCTTAAGGAGAAAAAAAATGGGGTCCCAAGAAAGAAAAAGACAGAACAGGCCCAGTGCATGCAGTCTTCCTTCCCCTCTGTGCCTCCACCCCCTTCCAATTCCTCCAACCCTCATGTCCTATAAAGACCAAGGTGAGACATTGTAGGGTAGGTAGCACAAACATGTAGGGTTTTTTTCTGAGGTAGTGTGTTTGGGGTGTTAGGCCTCCTCCTACATCACTACTTTTGGAAAAGCCAAATAAGTTTGGAGGGTCAGAAAAATAAAGAGGCAATTTTAAAACCCTGAGAAAGGAGACTAGTCATCACCTTCACCTCACCCACCTTTCTGTTCTGCTGTTCTGCTCACTATTTCTCTCTCCCTACTCTCTTTCCATGAACTCTGGGCCTGGGCGCTGTCCCTGTGCTCTTCAGCTCAAGGCAAGTGCTCTACTACTTGAGCCACAGCACCACTTCCAGTTTTCTAGTGGTTTATTGGAAATAAGAGTCTCACAGAGTTTCCTGCCCGGGCTGGCTTTGAACCATGATCCTCAGATCTCAGCCTCCTGAATAGCTAGGATTACAGGCATGAGCCACAAGTGCCAGGCTCTTTTTTTTTTTAATGTCTCTTTCTCAGTCCGTCTTTGCATATTTTCAACTTCTCTTTCCAGTTCCTCTTTACATATAGGAGTCTCTTTGTTTGTCTTCGTCTTCTCTTTTATATCCGAAGCAGGGCTTCCTAACCTCTCTAGTAGAAACTTAAAGGAGAGGTAAGCCCAAGGACAGGAGTGGATCAGCTTCCTTAGGGATATGGGGCAAGGGCCAGGCCATATGGGGGAGGAAGGCATGAATTGGCTCATGAGAGCATAAAGATGGCCCAGACAAATGGAATGCAGTATTGATTTGGCTCTGGTGACTCATCAACTCAGAGGAGGGATCTGAGTGATGTCATTGTTGGAGCTGGGGGTGACACTGGTAGCTGAACCCTGCCTGCTCTGAGATCTTTCTTTCCTTGCTAGCTGATTTTTGCCTCTCTATTACAGGGTAGGGCTGGGAAAACAAGTTTCACCTTTGGGGACATGTAGCACCACAATGTGGAATCATTTCTTCCCACATCCTCACCTCTACCTCCTTTGCCTAGCTTGGGCATTCATAGTCTCACACATGTGTGTACACTTCTTATATATATATCTAGCTCCAGTGCCTGCAGTAGCTTGTGTGTATATGTGCATGTGCACACGCACACACACATACCATCTGTTTCTCCGAGTGAGGGAAATCATACAAATGTAGCATCCAAACATTGGTAAGGAATTCAGAGGAAAGGAGACTGTTTCTTGATGGAGGTGATATGAGGGTGAACTGTTTCATGCTCTTGTCTACTGGTACTTGGTGCTTAGTGCCTCCTGATTTCAGAGGCCATTCCCTTTGAGCCCTACTAAGCCTAGTTTTTTGTAGGCATAAGTGTCCTTAATACATGAATTACCAGCTGGGCACTAGTGGCTCACACCTGTAATCCTAGCTACTCAGGAGGCTGAGACCTGAGGATCACCGTTCAAAGCCAGTCCAGGCAGGAAAGTCTGTGAGATTCTTTTTTTTTTTTGCCAGTCATGGGACCTGAACTCTGGGCCTGGGCACTGTCCCTCAGCTCTTCAGCTCAAGGCTAGTGCTTTACCACTTGAGCCACAGCGCCACTTCCAGCTTTTTCTGCTTATGTGCCGCTGAGGAATCAAGCCCATGCATGCAAGGCAAGCACTCTACCACTGAGCCACCTTCCCAGCCCCTCTGTGAGACTCTTATCTCCAGTAAACCACCAGAAAACCAGAAGTGGTGTTGTGGCTCAAGTAGTAGAGCACTAGCCTTGAGCTAAACAGCTGAGGGACAGCGCCCAGGCCCAGAGTTCAAGCCCCATGATTGACAGAAGAAAAAAAAAGAATATGACTTATCAGTTTCATTAGAGGAAGCTGGGATGGGATGTGCTTAGGGATGAGACAGAAGGGTATGCAAAGGAAGACGATTTGAGTGGAGCCAGAGACTTTACAAACTGACTTGTAGAAAAGCATCACCAGACCGGGCTCATGCCTGTAATCCTAGCTCTCAAGAGGCTGAGATTTGAGGATCATGGTTCAAAGCCAGCCCAGGCAGGAAAGTCCGTGAGACTCTGATCTCCATGCTGTGACTCAAGTGGTAGAGTGCTTGCCTTGAGCTGAAGAGCTGAGGGACAGCACTTAGGCCCAGAGTTCAAGCCCCATGACTGACAAAAAAGAAAAGCATCATCATCACCTCTCAATTCCTCTACGTTTTGGGAAGAAAGTTGGAACTCAACTGATAACTAAATCCTAGGAATCCAGCTTAAGCTGGAACAAATAAAGAGTTTCCAAACATGAGTGTGAATATTAATGTAATGTAAATCATATGCAAATTTGTTGAAAGCAAAAATAAATAGCTGTGAGTGTTGAAAATGAACAATTAGTCTGAGGTGAAGCCACTGGAAAAAGCCACAGTCAGGTGACTTCTTGAGCCTGGGTTAGAAAACGTAGCCTACCCTAGTCTTTTGGAAATATTGGCCTGTCTTTGGCTGATGGAAATGTCTTGTTTTGGCCATAAGCAACTAACTGAAGTCTTCATCAAATGCCTGCCTGACATGGTGACCGAGGTGCATTTTCCATGAAGCAAATGAAGGTTCGATGGCACAGCACTCCTCATTTGTACAAAGCCTGCACTTAATTTCATGTTCGTAATATTTTTTCCTTAAAAAGTATTCCCCAAATTATATAAGTTTTGAGCCCCACAAAACCTGAGCCTACCTCTGTAATGAAAGTCATAATTGTGTAAGATGCTGACAAGCTCTCTATTCTTAAACTAGCAGCCACCTTTGAAATCAACTCTTATCAGAGATGTATCTGTGTGCATAGCTAATATACCCTTCATTCTGGGTGGAGAAGCACCCCAGAACCTCCAAGGTTGTTCCTGCCTCTGGGACTCCATAATTTCCTGCTTTGAAGCTAGTGTTGAAGAAGGATAAAAGTAGCTGCTGTGTTATTAAAGGGACTGCAGCCTTCTTGCCACATACCAGGAGAGCAAGAACTAGAGTGAATAATAGAGCTGAGGACGGAGTTTGTCTAGCGTGCTCAAGGCCCTGGGCTAGATTCCCAGCACAATAACAACAACAACAACAACAATAACATATTTGTAAAGCCTTAAGAGATGGAGTATAATTCAGTGATAAAGCAATTAGCCACAGTACAAGAGGCTCTGGGTTCATCCCCAGCAAAAACAAAAACAAATCTATCTAGAATCTCTAAGCCCTGAGGTTTGAACTTAGGGACTGTGCACTGTCCCTGAGCCTCTTTATACTCAAGACTAGTACTCTACCAGTTGAGCCAGAGTGCCACGCCCAGCTTTTTCTGAGTAGCTTATTGGAGATAAGAGTCTCACCGACTTCTTGCCTGGGCTGGCTTTGAACCTGATCCTCCTGAATAGTTAGAATTACAGGTGTGAGCCACCAGCATCTGGCTAAAAAAGCAAATATTTTGAGGCTTTACCAAAGAGGTTGTATCATCTGATCTTCACAATTCAGAAGCAGCATTTATGGAGACACATATTATGGAGGTTTATTATAGACAAGGAAACTGAGGCTCAGAGAGTCTGAATTACAATATTAATATCTCAGAAGCACAATGCTGTTTTATTAGCAGAGATAATTGTCTGTATTCACTCATTGGATCTGTTCTATAATTCTAGAAGGTAGGTATGATGATTTGCCTCATTTTAGAAATAATGAAACTGCATAAAGGTTAGTTAAGTCATGTGCCTAATCAAACTAAAGAGCAGCAGAGTCAGGATCTGAATTCAGGCAGTCAGGCTGCAGGCTCTCAATCAATATACTACTTAAATAGTTTGTGCATGGCTATGGGCCCATCTTTAAATCTATCTGTCCAGCCCCAGAACCTTTTCTCATTATCACTAAACATTATTGCCTCCTTCTGAGCCAGGAAGTACAAGACCTGGAGGGAGGGACGGGAGATTGTGGGAAGTCCAGGGGATTGGCCCTAAAGGCCAGTTAGCCATGGTAAGAAAGGACCACTGGGGAAAGGTAAATATCAGTGTTCCTCCTAGGATGGTAGCTTACAGCAGGAGGTAAAACAGCAATCACCAACCTGCAGTGTTTGGGGAGACCTCTGAGCCAAGATAGGAGTTTAATTACCTCCTCAAGAACTAAACATTTGACTCTACTCTGGGATTCCCAAATAAGATTAAAATTATGGTCAGAGGTTATTTAGCAATAAGACTATGGCAACATCTTAAAGGATAATGGATTAGGGGAAAGAGTGAGGTAGAGGGGCCAACTAGAAAATGGTGACAAAATGCAGGTGAAAATTGATGAGGCTGGCTTGAGGTATAGCTCAGTAGTAGAATGCCTGCTTCCCTGTCATACCTGAGGTCCTGGGTCCAATCCCCAGCAACACAAGAGAAAAGAAAAAAAGGAAGGGAAGGGAAGGGAAGGGAGGGAAGGGAAGGGAAGAGAAAAGAAAAAAGGAAAGGGAAGGGAGGGAAGGGAAGGGAAGGGGAGGGGAGGGGAGGGGAGGGAAGGGAAGGGAAAGGAAGGAAGGGAGGAAGGGAAGGGAAGGGGAAAAGGAAGTGTTTAGGCCCCTGACAAGCATAAGCAGTGGCTGTAGCATGGAGAGGGAGAAAGATGATGCTATGCTGCAAGACCAAGGATTGGAGGACAGGAACATCTTTTGCAAATGGCGTGGCCTTAATTCAGACCCCAGTAGAAGAAAGGAGGTAAAAGTGAGCAATGTAGAGGAGGGGTGGGAGAGGGACAAACAATGAGTCTAGGAACTGCCAAAAATAGCAATATTCCCTCTTCCTGCTCCTTGGGTCCCTAGTTAATCATGCAGTCAATGCTGCAGCCTTTCACCCCCTCTCATCCTCCACAGGCTGTGTGTGTGTGTGTGTGTGTGTGTGTGTGTGTGTGTGTGTGTGTGTGTATGTGTGTCCAAGAGAAGTGTCAGCCCTGGACTCTGGGGCCACATCACAAGTCGGTGAACTATGGGGAGCATCAGGGAAGTGTGATTTAAAGTCTCATTTCCACTGCCCTTCACTGTGCTGCAAGGACAGTTCAATGTAATATATAATTACCACCGCCCCACAAGGCTGCAGTGTACACAGAGCTCCCCACCTTCCTCCCCACTCTCTCCTGTCTGCCTTCAGACTATAAATCAGTTTTCAATCCTGAGTGCAACCTGTAAATGTTTGAGCTTAAGATCCTCGCCTCATATTCTAGTCTCCCTGGAGGGTGGTTTAGGCTCTGAGTGGTCCCCATGTCCCCAGTCCTGATTAACAGATGGTGGAAAGGACACTGGGAAGCTTAAAGTGGCCTTACTCAAGGCAGTAGGGGTAGGCAGCTCTGGGTCTACCTAGCATGGTCAGGCCTGAACTGCCCAGCATGAACTCTGTGGATATGATTTGGATCTCTTGTCAGCAGGAAGGCACTGAAATTGATCATTGCCCAGCCATTCTGGATATGCCAGAAAGAGGCAAGGGGGCATCTTCCCTGAAGAATCCATAAAAGACAGTGCCGTCTCCATGTGCTGATCTAGGGATGAGAGGCTGCAAGCCATGGCTCTCCCCTTAACTAGAATGGGAACACCAATGGTATAGCTTGGAGGGAATAAAAGAACAAATCAAGATAGGAATTCTTGCCAGGTGCTGGTGGCTCACGCCTATAATTCTAGCTACTCAGAAGGCTAAGATCTGAGGACATGGTTCAAAGCCAGACTGGGGAAGAAAGCCCATGAGACTCATATCTCCAATTAAACACCAAAAAAGTTGATATTGGAGCTGTGGCTCAAGTGAGAGGGTGCCAGCCTTGAACAAAAACGCTTAGGGACACTATCCAGACCCTGAATTCAATCCCCAGGACTGGTATAAAAAAAAAAAGGAATTTTTGGTTTGTATCAAACACACCTTGAGAAAACTTTTTTTTTAAGGGGGGGGGTTGGTCATGGGGCTTGACATCTGGGCCTGAGTGCTGTCCCTCAGCTCTTCAGCTCAAAGAGAACGCTCTACCATTTGAGCTATAGTACCACTTCTAGTTTCTGGTGGTTTATTGGAGATAAGAGTTGCACAGCCTTTCCTGCCTGGGCTGGCTTTGAACCATGATCCGCAAATCTCAGCCTCCTGAGTAGCTAGGATTATAGGTGTGAGCTGCTGGTGCCCATTGGAGAATACTCTTTCAAAGAAAAGGTTAATAGTTTCCTTCTCTTCCTGTCCCTTCTTTGCTAGGATAACTCAAGCTTCCTCAGTAATCTCTCTGCATCAACTTGTATCCGATCCATCCTCCTGCTGAACAGAAGTCAGGTCATGCTTCTCCCTCTCCTGATTAAACCTCTTCGTGACTTTGCCTTCTCTCTTAGGCTAACACCAGATTCCTTACCATGGCTTACAAGGTGTGACCTTGCCCATCTTACCCATTTCTTTTTCTTTTTTTTTGGGGGGGGGTCCAGTCGTGGGGATTGAACTCTGGGCCTGGGCGCTGTCCCTCAGCTCTTCAGCTCAAGGCTAGCGCTCTACCACTTGAGCCACAGCGCCACTTCTGGCTTTTTTCTTTTTGCTTATGTGGTACTGAGGAATCAAACCCAGGGCCTCATGCATGCAAGGCAAGTGCTCTACCACTGAGCCACCTTCCCAGCCCCATCTTACCCATTTCATTTACTTTCTCTTTCTCTAACACTCCTGCCATAGGACCTTTGCAATGGCAGTTCCCACAGGCTCTTTCCCTAACTCTTGCTTTTTGAGATCTACACATATGTTACCAGCCTTCCCAGATGACCATATCTGATATCCCCCAGCCCAACTGCTTTATATCGTGGCACCTTATACTACTTGTTATCATTTATAGTCTTATATTGTTTTCTGTAACATATTTGTGGGTCTTTACCCCTAGACTGGCATCTCCATAGGGCAAAGACCACATTAGCTTATTCATTGCTGTATTCCAAATACATAGCCCCTAAATTACCGTTTTAATTCAAAAGTCTGAATGAACTGGATTCATGGGAGTGGTTGCTAAGAAGTCTTAGAAGCTGGTTCTACCTAGTCCCCTACTGCAAGCTCAGCCAGGCAGATCCAACCTCCTCCAGGACATTAGGTTTCAACACTCCAGGAGGAATTATAAAGCTCCTCTTCTTTGCCTTTGGACCTTTTATGGGCATCCCTGGAGCTGTCTTCTTGGGGACGGAGAAAAGAGGCCAAAGTTTACTTCCTCCCACTTCTTATTGAAGTCCTTGAGTTTCCAGAAAGCTTGGCCCAGCCCAGATTGGGCTGGGTACTCAAATTGAGGACAATAAGGGGGAATTGAAGCAGAAGTTCCTCCTCTATACATTGTAACATCCATGCAGTAACTACAAATGAACTGAAAACACCTTTTGAACAAGCAGTCTTTATTGAGGGAGCTCTAATCACTAAATGGCTTTGCTGACAGCAAGAAACTTCCTGGTGGGAGAGAAGAGGTCCAAAGTGGGGACACATTTGTCAGGAACTACCTCAGCAGTGCCCTTGCCCCAGTGCTTTTAGATTCAGGACATACTTCTTGTAGCTAATGGGATTCAGAGATTCCCTAACCTTGGCCTCCATATTCCTTCCACTCCTTAGCCACCACCCCCACCCTCACAGCCTGGGAGAGCCTGGCCTCTGTGTTTGCTGGAGGCTGACAGTCCTGGAGGCAGCAATGTGTAGCTCAACTCTGAATGAATCTCTGAGATTCAATATTGTAAGCAACTAAGCAACTGTGCTTGCAGTTATGCAGCAATGTGGGTTCCCTGGTGACTATGTGAAAACATCCTTGTGCCTGTGTGCAACAGGTTATGTGTGCTGGGTGGGTTATATCCATTTGTGCACACTCTGGGAACAAGCACCACAGTGTTCTGTGTGGCTATGTCCACCCTATGTCTCTATCCATTTGTATTCCTTTCAGGTGTATGTAGGAAGGGAGATGGGGGGTGGGGGCTGGCTTCAGCTGGGGAGCCATGCTTTTCAAGGACAGATGACTTTTATCAGAATAATAATGAACTGATGACACAATGAGGCCCCTGGACCTTGGACAGAAGCCAGAAAAGTAGTGATTGGGGACAGAGAGGAGGCTGATAGAGCACAAGGTCTCAAGGCCTACATATCCCAGAAATCCATTGCAGTTCTTTCAGCTTTCAGCAAGTTAAGGGGATAGAGACAAAGAAGACCCAGGAAATGCTAGAAATACATTCTCCATCTCCTGGGTCTATCCGGTCTGCCTCTTCCTGAAACCTCCATTCCCTAGCTTGTGTGCTGCCTCTCTGGCCCTTCTCATCGCTCTCCACTCCTTAGGAGCTGTGAAGGTAAAGACTGGCTATTCCACTTTCCCAGCTTCCTCTACCCTGGCCCTGACCCAAACAGATCCTGCCCAGAGATAGAGGCAGGATTGCTACTAGGTGTTGGGTAACAGAATTTGGAGTTGGCAGAGACACACAAGTGACTGAAACAGACATGGGAGCACCAGAAATTGAAAAGCTGCCCCTTGGGCATGGACCCTGTCAAGGCTAATTGACCTCAATATTGTTTTTATTTTGTTTTTTGCTTTTCTTCTGGCTCATGGGATGAAACCCACAGCCTCTTGCACACCAGGCAATGGCTGTACCAAGGAGCTACACCTCCAGCTGTGCCTCAATGTTTTCTTCATAATGGATTTATGTAAATTGTCACTGGGGAAAGAAGCCAATTCAGAAGTTCAGGAGCCATCCATACTAGAGGGACTTAGATGATAACAAAACAGGAACTCCTGTCATCAGTCCCAGAAGATTAGGGATACTCTCCTCTACAAGGATTCAGGGAGAGTTCTTACAGAGGAAAAGCCCCTGCACACTAGTACAGAAGCAGTGTCCTTTCCCCAAGTTGAGAGCTCAGGCCCTTCAGCATAGCCAGACACACAAGTGTTCAAGAAGTATTAGTTGTGAATACTGTACTAGCATAATCCTTGGTGGAAAAGCTCTGAAGGTATCTCTGCAGGGAGGGCTTAGCTTCTAGCACTCTGGGATCAGGGATGTGGGAGAAGCATTATAAACCAGGCATAGTGTCAAAATGTTCAGCTCAAGGACCAAAGAGGTCGGCCCCTGGGCCTCCATTGTAACCTCTACATGGCCTTTCCTTCCCTACTCCAACCTCCCAGAGGTGTCTTCTCTCTGGGCCCTAAAAAGAGGAAAATCTTCCCTCTGTCCCAGGCAGGTCTAGTGACCTTTTGCTCAAGTCTGCAAATATATTCTTAGCTAGTCTCTGAAATGAAATTGTGCTCAACATTTATATAGGGCTTTTCCACCACCCAATCCTTTACAGACATTAGCTAATTAAATGAGGTGGGGCAGAAGAGGAGGAAAAGGACTTTTCTAGTGCAGTGGGGAGACTCCGGGCTACTGACCAGGGCATTCCTCACTGCTACCTTCTTTCCTGCAAGGCCTTAAAAAGGAAAGAACTCCTGGGAGTTGGCTACTGAGTCAGAAAGCAGGAGCAAGAAGGAACTTGGAAATGTTTAATGTCTCAGCTACTTTCACCACCTTTGAAGAAAGAGACGAGAACAAAGAGTAACTAGAGCCAGAGCAGTTGCCACAGCTCCCTCCCAGAGCTACAGGAAGCAGGGCACACGGATGTTCAGCCTGGTCTAGGGACCAGGGCCAACCTCTCACCTGGTCTGGGAGTTACAATCTTGGGCAGTAACTGCCAGCCTGGAGAAAGACATATAATCCTTTATCCTCTAAGCTCTTGAGAGGGTTGGAGGGAAGCCATCGTAGGGTCCATGAAATGTCTTGTGTTCACCCCCAGGTCTAGCCCCCTCATCCTTATACCTGGTGAGGCAGCGGGTAGAACTACACTCCAGCAGGCAAGTCAATTCCCACCTGGGGAGAACAGCGGAAAAGAGAGATGCAAAGATACCTCCAGGACTAGAATCGAGGGAAACACCCAAGAGAGAAACAGATTGCTTATGGAGATTGATATAGGGAGAAAAATAAAACATATTTTGCAGAGATTGTGGGAGAAAGGAAAGGAGGAAGATTGGGAAAGAGGGAGAGAAAAAAATAGCACGAGGGTGTCAGCATTGTGAACGATTAAGGCTTTCTTCCCAAGGCACAGCAATAGACACAGCAAGGCAGCTTCAACAGAGGATTCTCTCTAGGAGGGGGGCTGAGAGAGCTGCCCGGGCCCTAGAAAGAGAGTCACACCTCCCACCCATGCTGCCGCTCTCTCATTCCCAGAGGGTTTTTGTCTCATAGATATGGGCTCATTCAAGGCGAGGGTGGCACACCTCTTCCCTGATCTCATCAGAGAGACAACACTGGCCTTTCTCCCATGTGGGTGTCCCACAGACCAGGCTGCTGGCCGTCTACCCTGATCCCAGCAGTCTGTTTGGTGCTGACTGGGAAGTCAGCAATTCTAAGCCCAACAGAGGAGGGCCTGACCTTCGCCCACCATAATTATCTGTCTCACAAAAAAACAGCATTGAACTTCATAAAACCAATTAAGCTGGAGTCCAGCAGCTCTAGTTACAGTGGTAGCCAATTCCAAGGACAGAGTAGTACCTGACAACTCCCTCTTCCTAGGCCCAGCTACCAAGATCCCTAAACAAAAGTACTGCAGATACAACAGAAGAGGCTGAGGTCAGACCCAGGGAGACCAGCTGGCTAGAGTGGTTCATTCCCTTTTGTGACTAGCAGCTCCTCAGGGCCGGGCTCCTCCCCCACTCCCTTTTCCCTGTCCTCAGTCTTCTCTGGTTCCAGAAAACCAGAAGCTTCTCATCAAGTTACCAAGGCAACCGCAGCCCTGTAAGATTTGCAGTGATGTTGGAGAGAGAGCAGAGACTGACAGGAGCCCTAGATAAAATGCCAGGGCTGGGGCACACATTTGAAGGTGAACAGGGAGGCAGGGACTTCAGACCAAATGAGCAGATACCATCCTACCCTCCCCCCCTTCCCCATCAGCCTGTTCCAGGCTGTTTTTCCTACAAGCTGTGGGTTTGTTTCACATGCCCAGTCCCATGTGGGTAAGAAAACAGCAACAAAGCATTCCTGCCTGTCAAATAGGGATGGGTTTGGGGCAAGAGAAGGTTCCCAGCCTGACAGACGTTCAGTTCCTGGTCTAGCCATGGGTCAGGGTTCTCCTGCTCTTAAAGGCCATGGGGGGGGGGGGGGGGGGGGG
>NW_012267266.1:4828144-4838863 GCF_000151885.1 Dipodomys ordii
GAAACCTGCAGCTGGAAGAATGGAGGGTTCACTCTAGGAAAATATCCTGGTTGAAAGACATGATCACCGTAGTAAAAGCCTAAAGGCCTAGCAGCCTAAGGAATTTGCTTCTCTTCAGATTTTTTTTTTTTAATTGGTCATGGAGCCTGTACTCTGGGCCTGGGTGCTGTCCCTCAGCTCTTCAACTCAATGCTAGCGCTCTACCACTTGAACCATTGCATCACTTCTGGCTTTTTCTGCTTATATGGTGATGAGGAATCGAACCCAGGACCTCCTGCATGCAAGGCAAGCACTCTACCACTGAATCACCTTCCCAGCCCCTCTCTTCAGATTTTCTACCAGATAAATTCTCACTCCTACCCTCTACTGTCCTAAATAGCTAGAGAGCTAAAGCTTTGGTAGAGTTGAGTAATCAGCCACACCTGTTGGGACTCTGGCATTTGAAAGGATGGGCCTTTTTGGGTGAGGTGTTAGGCTCCTGAAAGCCTAGGAGTTCCTGCAGAGCCAGACTCTAGGGAGAATAAGTACTGTCAGATTGGATGGAAGGTGCTAAATGTGAGAATGACTCTCCTAGAACAATCATACCACTGAAGGTGTCTCTCAAGTACTAGAGAGTTTGCTTAGCAAATCCAAGACCCTGAGTTCTAACTTCAATACTACAGAAACAGTAATGATAATAATAATAACAAAATTAAAGACATGTCCTCAACCTTTTGGGCAACAAAGCCCTTGACTTCCGCCAGTCATCCCATCCTCCACACAGCTGCCATTCCCTGGGGTTCCTGTGCCAAGAGCCAAAAGTCCAAGCTGGACTGAGCAACCTGACAAGGAGGCTACCCTCCCTATACCCATAAATTAATGCTCACACAAGGCCTTTTGCTGGAAAGGAGGGATTTCTAGGGATCAGGTTGTTTAGGGGCTCATAGGGTAAGAGCTTCCAAACTATGATAAGGAAGACACCTGAAAAGACAACAGGAGGACCTTGGGAAGTTTCTCCTTTCTGAGCTTTTCTTCACTGCTGTCCAGAAAGCCTCAGATATGTGGGCTCTAGGTCAAAAATGTGCCACCCCCTTGTATCTATTTGATACTCCCAGCCTCTGTCCATTCCTATCCAACTCCCAGATAAATCCAGATAAGGCCACAGAACTGTGTTACATCTGGGAGAAAGACCCCACTCTACACTGCCACACACACACACACACACACACACACACACACACACACACACACACACACACATGATGAAGAACCTAGTGGATGGCATGGGTAATTAGCAACACAGATTGCTCTGAAGAAGATTGAGATATTCAGCTGCCCTAAGATGGCCAAACTAAAGTCAGTTTCTGAGGACTGGCAAAGGGTCAGGACTCATGAAGTAGAACTGAGCAAGCTTTGCCATGACTTCCATATGGAAACTTGTCCCCAAAACTAATCTCCCAGAGGCAGAGATCAGATTTCCTCCAGCCCATCTGAGTATATGGGTAAGTTAGAAAAGCTAGTTTCCTCTGAAGTCTGTTTCTGTCTGCCCCAAAATGTTTGCTTCCAGCACTTGAACAGTTTGCCCTGCTCACCTTCAGGTTGACAGATGGATAGACAAAATTTCCAAAGTTCTGAGCCAACGTAGACAACCCAGTTTCCCTTCCTGGGGTGACCCAGGAGCGCCCCCTGCTGGCTTGACTGAAGCCAGTTGGGGTGGCGACGGATGGATTGTTAAAATACATGCTTTCTAGCTGCAAGGCACTTCAAGGCCTTACCCGAAGGCCTTGGCTTTAGTTTCCCAGAGCCTGAATCCAAGCTAGACTTTCCCAGGGGGCATATAGACCTGGGAAATGCTATGTACAAGGCAGCGGACCTGAGAAGAGGATGCCTAGGCTACCAAACCCCTAGTCTGCAGCCTGGCTCCTAGGCACAGACCCCGAATTCTGGGAGGGGCTATCTAGCTTGCAGATATTTCCAGCTTCAGGTGAAAAGTCATAGTCCATGTAGAAAAACACACTTCTTCCTGTGAGCCTAAGAAAGCAGAAACTGAAACACACACAGTGAATCATCTCAGGACTTATGACTATGAATATGCATCAGGAAGCTCAGGAGGGGTGGCTTTACTTCTTCCCAGAAAGTGCCCAGGGGCCAGTGCGACATGTCTATATTTACTACAGGAAGATAATAGCCATTTCCAGGAGGACCTCCCACTCTGCATTTAAACACAAGCGAGATTAGCAGTTTCCTTGGTCTTTAGTTCTTATAGTCTATGAGCTTATAGGATTCCACAGCCGGTACCCAGGGCTGTCTTCTCTCCTTGAGTCTGATTTAAATCTGTTTTGCTGTATCTTAAGTAATGGCAGCTAGTGGGGAACATTTCCAACATTCTCCTTTTCCAAGATGGGGGTGTGGGGAGTCAGAAACATGCTGAGAAACTGATGCTGAGATACCGAGGTCGGAGAAATAAGCCAAAATAAGGATTAGAGAAATAAGACCCAATATCGAAGAGAAGCCCTCTGGCTGGCTAGAAAAAAAATGGGGAGTAGACTTCAGAATTTTCACTAGTCATTCTCCCACAGCAATTTGCAGTAGCATGTCTGCGCTCACACTAAATGTAGGCACGGGCATGCACGCACATACCACCCACACTTTGTCTGTGGGGAAAAAGGTCTGGCATGAGTAGGGCTAGAAGAAGCAATTTTTCTCACTTTGTTCCTGCATGCAAAATTATCTTCCCCTCCTCGCATCTCCTCTCTCCTGCCTCTAAAACTTCAAGCCCTAGGTCAAAATAGGACATGCTGAGCTGACATACTGGGGGCTGGGGTGGAAAAGAAGCTAGTCTTTTTCAACCTGGAGCACTGCCTTCATCAAATAGGCCCCTTCATCTCTATCTCTTTCTTTCATCACTGCTAAAAGCAGCCCTCTTTACTCTGAGCTTCAGGGGAAACACCTATTTTCCAAACCAAGATATGGATTAGAGACAGCAAGGGAAGAGGCATCATGGACAGCAGCCTTACCATGAAGGCCAATACCTCTGCCTTCCTTACTCCATAGTTTTCCATAGGGGAAAAGGGGGGAGTGGGGGAAAGCCCTTCTAAGCTAATCTCCACAGCCACTTCGCATTCAGCCCAAGCTTTCCAAAATCCCTGCTCTCTCAAAGTAGCCCATATTTCTCAGACCTTGGGAAATAGCTACAGGATATCTCACCCTGAAAGATAGATCCACTCCTGGAATGCAAGGAGACAGTGATAAATTCGCCCACACACTAGCAACCTACTTCTATTAACTACTATGTCCAAATAATTCCTATAAATCACCAAGGATAAGGCTGGGGAGAGTGAAGAAAATCTGTGACATCAATCTCTAATGGGGATTCCTCCTTCAAACCTGGCCAGTGCAGGCAGGAGGAATACTCGGCACACTAAGAGCTGACCCGTCCAGCAGGCCAGGTAATTTTGTGGGGGATCCGAGGGGGCACCTCCTGAAAGAACCAAGGGGGGCGAGAGAGGATCGAGACCAAGCGCATTAAGAAAGACAGAGCCGTTCTGAGTCGCGTCAAGGTCTGCTTTATTAAAGTGAGGCAGGGTTTATATACCCGAAGGGACAGGGGAAGGGAAAGAAAATAAAAAAAACTTTGCAGAAGCAAGGGTGAGAAGTCCCGGGGTCAGGGATGGGTCATGCTTATCCTTTTGGCCCTTGTGCTCATCTTAAAGGTATCTCCTGTGATTTCTTTTATGGTTAGCCAGGCGCCGTTTGCTTAGGGCTGGAGATAAGAGAAGTTTTAAGGTTAGCCAGATGTAGTTTGTTATGGAAGTTATCTAAATGTGCACCTGGGAATTTCTGAGAACGGCTACTTGTTAATTAGGTGTTTGAAAGAGGCCAGAGCATTCTCAGGCAGGTTTCGGGTCTCCAACAAAGAGCTCCTTTGGAACAACCTCCCTTGAGGTATAAAACAACATAGATATGGACTCATCCACCCTCTCCAGGAGGTTTCAGGGCTCTGGTTGCTGCTAGGCTGGTGGGGCTCTCTTCTGGGAGCATTCCTACCTCCTAGCATCCAAGAAAGCTTCTCCTGTGGGACTAGAACCCAAGAGGACCTAGGATCAGGCAAGAGATAGATAACGGAGATGGCCAGGCAATTTCAGTTTACTCATTCCTTCTCAAGTTACCTTAATTTCTGCCTTCATTTTTTTTTTTACAGATCAGGCAACAGAGAGTCAAAGCTACCAGCTGGAAAGGTGCAGATCAGAGACAAGCACAGATCCTCTACTTTCAAAGTCTGATTTCTGGATGATCACATCCTTAGCAGAAAAGCTGGCCAGGAGGCAGGTGACATTTCAATTGCTAAGTGTGCCCATTTACCCTTGACTCTAGGGCAGGGGCTCATCAGCTCAACTTTATAATTCTAGCCTTCACCCTATACACACTGCCTGCCACCCAGGAAGGCTCCAATTGGGAGGTTTGTACATGTTGGGTATGGGCCAGGTTGGGCCTGGAAAACAGAAGGGACAGAGAATGGAAAAGCTGTCTATTATGCCAAGCCTGGGAGCAGTGGAAGAAAGCTGGGCAGATGGGTCTGAACTGGCAAAATGTGGGAAAGCTTGGGTAGTAGGAAAAGTATACGGTATAATGCAGTCTGATTTTGCCCAACTGGTCATTTGAGCCTTTCTGGCTTCCTCCGTTCTGCCTATCTCTCCTCAAATTGCCTGCTTCAGATGTGATTCTTTCCAAATAGACGCTCCTCTCACAAAGGGGACTGGGATGCAGAGGGATGCTGTGGACTGATTACACGCATTGTAGCCTTTTTCTAAGCAGCAGCAGGCTGGGGAGTTGGCAGCTCAGACCAACAGGAGCAGTTTGTGATGTTCTGTTCCAACAGATTGGACAGGGTTTTCCATGGCTCAGACCTCAGGCTGCGGAGCCAGGATGAAAAAGGCCTTAAACAGGAGGGTCTTGGCCAATCGATTGGCTTGTTGGTAGGCTAGAATACAGGTACCCATATATAACTCTCCCTCTCTAGAAGGAGAAAAGTCAGCATTATCTTGCTGTGTGATTCTGATGGCTGAGAAGTTCTGCCTCTTTCAGGCCCTCCCTGAAGTAGAAATTTACTTCCCCTCTCAAGTGTTTCATTGAGTTAAGTTGGGAGCAGAGTATTTTCCCCTCCTAATACATATTTGCTGATGGTTGAAATTGCCCAGTGGGACTGTCTTAGAAACTTCAGGCTGTTATAACAAATAAACTGAGTAGTAGTTGTTATTTTTTTTTTGCCAGTTCTGGGGCTTGAACTCAGAGCCTGGGACCTGTCCCTGAGCTTCTTTTGGTCAAGGCTAGCACTCTACCACTTGAGTCACAGTGCCACTTCCAGCTTTTTCAGTTTATGTGGTACTGAGGAATTGAACCCAGGGTTTCATGAATGTTAGGCAAGCATTCTACCACTAAGCCACCTTCCCAGTCCTGAGTAGTTTACAAACAACAGAAATTTATTTTGCATAATTTTTTTTTGGTCGGTCGTGGGGCTTGAACTCTGGGCCTGGGCGCTGTCCCTCAGCTCTTCAGCTCAAGGCGAGCGCTCTACCACTTGAGCTGCAGCGCCACTTCCGGTTTTCTGGTGGTTTTATTGGAGATAGGAGTCTCACGGTCTCTCCTGCCCGGGCTGGCTTTGAACCTCGATCCTCAGATCTCAGCCTCCTGAGTAGCTAGGATTACAGGCGTGAGCCACCAGCACCCGGCATTTTGCATAATTTTTGTTGTTGTTGGTCATGGGGCTTGAACTCAAGGCCTAGGCACTGTCCCCCAAGCTTTTCTGCTCAAGGCTAGTTCCTCTACTACTTTGAACCACAGTGTCATTTCAGTTTTTCTGCTGGTTAATTGGAGATAAGAGTCTCCCAAACTTTCCTGCCCAGGCTGGCTTTGAACCACAATCGTCAGATCTCAGCCTTCTGAGTAGCTAGGATTATAGGTGTGAGCCACCAGTGCCCAGCTATCTTACACAATTCTCTGTGTTTGGGCATGCACATTGCTAGTACTAGGGATTGAACTAAGGACCTGAGCACTGTCCCTTAGCTTTTTCACTCAGGGCAGGCACTCCACCCCTTGGACCACACTTCTAGTTTTTTTGGTAATTAACTGGATATAAGAGTCTCACCGATTTTCCTGTCTGAGCTGGTTTTGAACTACCATCCTCAGAGCTCAGTCTCCTGAGTAGCTATAATTACAGGCATGAGCCACATGACCTGTCTTTACTTCTCACAATTCTGAAGGCTGATAGTCCAACATCAGAATTCCATCTTGGTTGAGTTCTGCTGAGGGGTGCAGAAGTGTTGTATCCTCAAATAGCTGAGTATAGAGAGGAAGCAAGCCCTCCTGACCCACAAAAGGCACAGATCCCATTTATGAGGATTCTCCTATTATGATGTCATCTAATCCTCATTACCTCCCACGAGCCTGTTAAGGAAAATTTACAGGCAGCCATTGGTTTAATGATCTCTGGTACTAGGCTCAACTGGCCAAACCAAAACAGAGTCACTCATGCTGAGTTACAATTACTAGGCTAAAACCAAGCTGTCTAGCTGCCCATCCAGGAAATCAAGAAAGTGAGAGATAATAGCCAAGTCTCTAGACAAGCCAGTTTTATGCTTGGCATGATATGAAAAGTTTCTCTGCTTTAACCTTTCAAAAGAAAGAAACTTGAAAACAACCAATTTGCTTTTTGTTTTCTCTTTTTGCTTTCCTCAGCTTTCTCTGTCTATAAAACCGACCTTCTCTGCTCAGCTCATCAGAACACTCATTCTGTTTTATGGAATGAAGTATTGCTTGATTCTAGAATCTGAAACAAAATCCAATTAAAATCTTTAAAATTTATCATCTTTTTTTCTTGGCAGTACTAGAGTTTGAACCCAGGGTCTCAAAATTGCTTGACAGGTGCTACCACTTGAGTTACATCAGCCCTTTTTGCTTTATTTTCAGATAGGGCCTGGCTTTTTGCCTGGGGCCAGTCTCACAGCTGGGGTCACAGGGTGTGTACTACCATATGGGCTCTTTTTATTTTTATTTTTTATTCTTTTGTGATAGTAGGGATTGAATTCAGGGTCTCATGCATGTAAGGCAAGTGCTTGACCACTTGAGTCAGGCCTCCAGCCCCTCTTTTGTCTTGCTTATTTTGTTTTGTTTTGTCTTGTTTTGGTTCCGATCATGGGGCCTGAACTCTGGGCCTGGGTGCTGTCCCTCAGCTCTTCAGCTCAAGGCTAGCGCTCTACAACTTGAGCCACAGCGCCACTTCCGGCTTTTTTCTTTTTGCTTATGTGGTTCTGAGGAATCGAACCCAGGGCCTCATGCATGCAGGGCAAGCGCTCTACCATTGAGCCACCTTCCCAGCCCATTGTCTTGGTTATTTTTATGTGTATGTATTTTAGTACTGGGCATGAACTCAGGGCCTCATTCTCCCTTAACTGTTTCACTGAAGGTTGGAATTCTACCATTTGAGCCACATTGCCACTTCTGGCTTTTTGCTGGTTAGTTAGAAATAAGAGACTCAAAGACTTTTCTGCCTGGTCTGGTTTTGAACTGTGGTCCTTAGATCTTAGCCTCCTGAGTAGCTAGGCTTTTAGGTATGAGCCACTAGTGTCTAGCTGCCTGGTTTCTTTCAAGATAGGGTTTCATTTATTCCCTGGACTTGCCTGGGTTGTGCCTGGACATGTGCCTGGACAGCTACCATCATGTTTCATTTGTCACTGGGATTACAGATATGCACAGCCTTTCCCAGCCCTGATTGAGATGGAATCTTGAAAACTTTTATGCTCTGGTAAATCTCCCCAATTAACTAAGATTACAGACTTGAACCACCAAACCTGGCTCATTTTGTCCTTTACAGGCTTTCTTAATCTTATTACACTGGAGAGGAGGAGTTACAGTTGCAAGCTATGAGTTTTGAGGAAGACACAAACTGTAGTGGTTCTTGAAATACTTCAAGACTGCTCTTGTTGGATCACCCCGAATTCTCCCTCTGTAAGATCATTTCCACAGAGGTCACACTGTGATTTCAGTGTTGTTTTGTTGATTTGATTTGGTGGTACTTGGGTTTGATCTCAGGGCCTCACATTTGGCAGACAGGAATTCTATCTTTGTACCAAGCCTTCAGCCTTTTCTTGTACTAGTTACTTTTTAGATAAAGTCTCACTTCCTGCTCAGATGTATGTCTAGATGGGATGACAGCTACATGCAGTCACACACAGCATATTTCCATTCAGAGATAATCTCACAGATATTTGTTTGCCACTACTGGCCTCAAACCGTGATCCTCCCATTCTGCACCTCCCAAGTAGCTAGGAGCCACTGGTGCCTGGATCACAAAACCCATACTATTGAAGAGTGGCTATGAGAGTAACAACTGGCATAGAATAACAGGGTCTTAGAGCTGCTAAAGGGATCCTCTGGGATCCCTTAGATTCCAGACAAAAGGTTTTTACCACTTATTTGATGACAGACTAAAATATGAATTCATAGAGGGGATTTAGCTCAGTGGTAGAGTGTTTGCTTAATACATATGAGACACCACAGCTTCTATCCCTAACACCATAGAAAAAGAAAAAAAAGAGACAGTATAGGCTTTTGGATTTTGAAAGGGTTAGCTGATGATATGGTAGAGCCTACTCCATATTATGGAAGTGCTAACTAAATGCTGAATGAGGACCACAGAGACAGGGAGATGCTCCAAAGAAGGCTACTGTTGCTAATTAAGGAGAATAAAGACAGCTGGAGTGTATGTGTAGCGTCTTGCTACTTAAAACGAAGTAACCAGGAAGCCTACTTTGTATCCCTACCAAAACCAAGGTAGAGGACCTGTTATCATTAGGTCATCCTTCTCGGGCAGTATGAATCATTGCCAAGCCACCTCTGAGCCCATCTAGGCCCTGATCTATGTCTAGACACTTCCTCTCCAGCTGAGGCTGGGGAGCTGGTAAAGACATTCACAACCATACTCTTCACAGTACTTCCACTAAGGAGCCTGATTAGCAGAGCCCCATGCCAGGCTGCTAATGGGTTAGAGACATTAAGCATACATGATTTCTCAATCATCAGCTTGATCTTGAACAGAGCTCAGGAAGAAACAAATATTTTAATTTCAAAGAAATAGAAGTATAGGAACGGAGAGGGTTCCTTCTGCATACACTACATCTACTGTTCTATCCTCTTCCATCTATAACAGTTTCTGCAATTCTCAAGTCTAGGAATTCCATGCCCAGGGACAGCAGTACCACCAAGTTAGGCAGGAAGTTAGGATAGGTCTTCACTCACCCAGACACATGAGAAGTGGAGAGACTCTCAAAGAATTACAAGTAAGGGGAATTCTGGGTCTTGACCAACAGCTCAGATAGGTACAAGGAGTCCTTGACATTTTATTCCAATGAATCTGTGATCATCTAAGCTCACTTCACTTCATTTGAAGCAAGGAGGAAGATCACAGAGTGGCAGAACTTTCTAGAAATATAAATTCTTAGGTCCCACCTAGATCTGTTGAATCAGAACTGGGTATGATAATAAGTAATCCTGTAGTTCCTAATAAACCTTCAAGTATGGAGCCAAGGAGGCCCTAGCACCCAAAAGAAAGTAGAATTAGGAAAGGATGCCTTCATCAAAGTGGGGGGAAAATAGAACCTTCTCAGTGTGGAAGTCCAGAGCCAGGCTTGGAGGAGGTCTTTGATCTTCTCAGGCAGTAAATGTCAGAGCAGTGTCTAAGTGGCCCTAGGAGGAGCAGTCTGGGGAGAACAACAACTGTGACCTTTTGCATTTGCCCACAGCAAGAACAGATAATCTAGCAATCTTTCAGGAAATTCATCTCCTATCTGAGGCCCAGTTTTTCTCTGCTACCACCTCTCACTCCAGCTGGGGTCCCCTGACAACTCCAAGCCCTCCCTTCCATCTCCCTCAGAGCCCTCTGGCCATGCCACCCCTCCTCGTCATCTCCCCTCATCTACAGAATGAGAAATGTTCAAACAGTTTCTTAAGCAGACCAGCAGTGAGTGAGGTCCTACTGAGAGTAAGAAAAAGAAGCTATAACACAGAAATAAAATCTTCAATGGGATAACCTTTCTTTATATCCTTTCTACTTCTTCCACACAGGCCACACCAGTTTATTGAGATTGCTTTGGCCAACAACATTGGTAGTCAGGAAGTCCTTGACATTTAACTTGAAAGAGTCTGAATGAATCCTCACCACACATTTCTCTTCCTATGCAGGGAATCCCTGGGTTTAATAATTCAAGCGCTTGGGTGATCAGATTATGCCATCCTTGAATGATTACACTTGAAAAGAAAAAAAAAAGAGGACATAATGTAGGATCCTAACCAATTTGCAAGTTTTCCTGAGAAAGTTCCAATCTATAGCTGATTTTCCTTTATGTCCATCATATTAGATATCTAAAGAATTAGAAGCCTAATAAATATTTGGTAAATTGAACAAAAGGAAACTTCGAGAAACAAAACACTAAGGAGTCTCTATTTCCAAGCCTGAACTACAACAGAGATCAAAGAATCCCAATTCTTCTGCCTTTGCAGGTGTTACTGCCATCTTAACCTATTCACTTATTCAACAAGCACTTATAGCACATTTTTAGCTCTAATAAACTATTGATTTGTTGTTTTTTTTGGGTCCAATCGTGGGGCCTGAACTCTGGGCCTGGGCACTGTCCCTCAGCTCTTCAGCTCAAGGCTAGCGCTCTACCACTTGAGCCACAGCACCAC
>NW_012267266.1:4839933-4841934 GCF_000151885.1 Dipodomys ordii
AGATACAGAAGATCATTGAGACATTGTCACAGCAACTTCAGGCAAAGGGAAAAGAACTAAATGAATTCCGGGAAAAGCACAACATTCGTCTTATGGGGGAAGATGAGAAGCCAGCAGCCAAGGAAAACTCAGAAGGGTCTGGGGCTAAGGCCAGTTCCGCTGGAGTATTGGTCTCCTAGGAGCCTAGGCCTCTGCATTTATTTTTACCCTGACTCCCATTTCTCTTTATTGTTATTATTATTATTTTCTCTACTATTGTAATATTTTTTTGTTAATTAAATGTTTTGGTCAGAAAAAAAAAAAAGAAACTGAGATCTGATCATTGCTATTTGAAGCCAGCCTGGGCAGGAAAGTCTATAAGACACTTAACCTCCAATCAACCACCAAAAAACAAAAACAAACAAACAAAAAACCTTGAGCAAAATAGCTAAGGGACAGCATCCAGGCCCTGATTTCAATCCCGAGGACCAGCATACAAAAAAGGGAAAAAAAGGGGCTGGGAAGGTGGCTCAGTGGTAGAGTGCTTGCCTTGCATGCCTAAGTCCCTGGGTTCAATTCCTCAGCACCACATAATCAAAAAGAAAAAAGCTGGAAGTGGCGCTGTGGCTCAAGTGGTAGAGTACTAGCCTTGAGCTGAAGAGCTGAGGGACAGCGCCCAAGCTCAGAGTTCAGGCCCCACGACTGGAACCCCCCCCCCAAAAAAAAAGAAAGAAAGAAAAGAAAAAAGGAAAAAAAGCCCAAAACCTACTTTGCCCACTGTGTTGAAGACAGAACATAGATGACAGAACAAAGGCAGGGAAACCTCTTAGGAGACTAGAATAGAGCAAGGATTTTCTCCTCAAACTCATTCTCTTCCACGTTTGAGCTGGACACAAGGGAGTTCATAAAAAAGACTACATTTCCCAGTTTCCTTCAGGTAAGTGCAGCCATGCAACGAAACGTCAGCTGATGGGATGTAAGCAGAAACAATATCTGCAACTTTCAGGTCATATTCTTGATGCTAAGGACAAGTAGGCACTATACTGGTTTTTCTCCCCCAACTCTGTTGAGGTATAATTAACTAATAAAACTGGTTCATATTTAAGGTATACAATGTGATGTTTTGCTATTTATATACACCATGAAATGATTACCACAGTCAAATTAGTGAACATATCCATCATATCACATAGTTGTCTTTTCCAGGTGAAGAATTAGAATTAGAATAAGAATGAAGGAGAAGGAGAAGAAGAAGAAGAAGAGGTGGAGGAGGAGGAGGAAGAGGAGGAAAAGCAGGAGGAGGAGGAGGAAGAAGAGGAGGAGGAGCAGGAGCAGGAGATGCTGCTTTCCACTTGTTCTTTCTTTCCTCAGGCTGGAATCTTAGTCTCATGGCATAATGGGAATAACTGGAACAGCCATCTTGGGCCATAATATGACAGCTGTATATTGAAGATGGCAGAACAGCAAGCCATGAGAAACCAGAATCCTTAGAATTGTAGAGTGACTGTATAAACTCTAGGCTACTTCTGTCTAGGCTCACACGTGACAAGGAAGGAATCTTTTTCTTCTTCATGACACAAAACAAACACTAATATCACAGCCTAACATATATTTGAATTAATTCCTAGGCCACTGTTGGTGGCAATGATGGCAGGTGACTCTGAGGCCAGATTCTGAACATAATGTAAGTGTAGAACTAGCAATGTTTTCTGAGAGATGGAGCAACTGGGCATGAAAGAATGAGAAGAGTCAGGAAGGGCTCTAGTAAAATAAAGACATTTCTATGGAGATGGCAGGTAGCAACTGGGTTTGGGTAGGGTGTAGTCACATAGGTTGCCTTATTTTTAATTTATAGCATTATCATCATCAGGTGCTGGAGACTGGACTCCTGTACATTTTAAACAGGTTTTCTACCATTGAGCTATATCCCCAACCTCATAGCTGGCTTTACGTTCATGAGATAAATTGAATTACTAAGGAATGAAACTGATAAAGAAGAATAGAGATATGAGATCAGTTTTT
>NW_012267266.1:4843614-4844890 GCF_000151885.1 Dipodomys ordii
GACAATGCTTGATAAGAAATGTACTCATTATCTTGCCCATGTAATTGTAACCCCTCTGTACAGTATTTTCACAATAAAAAATAAAAATAATAAAATAAAATAAAAAAAGAATTCCTCATGGTACACTGAAGACAATAGAGAATGGGAAGAGAGGAAGTAGGCAGACAATTCTGAATTCCTGGCAGGTAGATATCATTAAAGAAATCTAACTCTCCCTTTCTATTACAGTTCTAAAGAACAGGAGGATAGTCAGCAAGTAAACCCATCCATCTTCCCTTCCCCATGGTCTGAATGGCCCTGCAGTCCCCCCTCTCCTAAATTCTCTCTGCTGAGAAACCCAAGCTTTGCCTCTGCCCTATTGCCTCTCAAGGCCGCTCTCAAGGACTGCCTTGGCAGACTAGGCAGCCAGGCCTGACTCTCCTGGATCATAATTAGTGCTGTTGCTAACGATGTTCAGCCCCTGTGGAATAGCAACCTGGGAAATTCTGATACTTCCAATTTTCCCCCTCAGTGCTTTCCCAGATGCAATTTCCCAGCCAACACCTTGTGTTCCAGCTTTGGGTATTGGCTGCTTCCTTGTCAGGGAGAATTAAGCCTAGGCTGGGATGCCACTCCAGAGGGTCTGATTAGTTAGCAGAAGGTATCTTCCGGCCATTATCATGGCATTATCATACTAACACAGACACTGGCTCTGAGGGAGACAGGATGAGGAAGGGACAGGGAAACCGCGCCAGCTCCACATTGCACATAAAAAGCATGGCCAGTTGTATAATCAGAAAGTTGATGACTAGAGAGAAGAGTCCTCCTAGATGAGCCCTGGAATTTCCTGTAATGATGTAGCTCAGTCATCCCCAGATGAGGAACCTTTACAAGTGCTCCTGCCTCCAGGGAAGAGAGTCTAGAGAGAGAGAGAGCAGCCTGGAAATTACTAGGGAAATTACCTGCAGCCTGATGTCAAGTTTACTATCCCAGCTCTTCAAGTCCAATTGCTCTTACCTAAAAATCTCTCAGCTCCAAAGTTCCTTTCCTAGACCTGGGGACTTTATCTTATTATTCCAATGTGTGTCCAACTCTCTGAGGCAAGAAACTATAGTGGGCCCTGTGCGTAAAGGTCTTAGAGGAGAGACCATATGGTCTCTTGGTTGCCTTGATTTGACCTTGCTCCTGCTTCAGGGGATAAAGAAGAAAAATCCTCATAAAACTTCTGCTACAGTGGATGCCCAAGGTAAGATCTTTTGGTTGTTGATGTTGCTGTAATATATATATATATATATAT
>NW_012267266.1:4845550-4885129 GCF_000151885.1 Dipodomys ordii
GCCCAGGCCCAGAGTTCAGGCCCCACGACCTGACCGGATTGTGGCTTTGAACTACAATCCTCAGATCTCAGCCTCCTGAGTAGTTAGGATTACAGGCATGAGCCACCAGCACTGGGCCCAATTCATCTTTTTGCACTGGACTGTAAGTCAAATGTGACTGGCCAGCTTATGGACTGATAGGCCTTAAGTGAGAGCTTCTAATATCTAAAACCAGAGAGTAGGAATATGTAGGTGGTTGTTTAAAAAATTGGGATAAGCATACTGTCATGTAGTACAGAATATAACCTGCTGCAAAGTTTTGTTTAATATCAAGTCCTTTGGATAGGGCTATGAAGTGGGTAGGTAAACAACTCTAAGATACTATAATATGTTGCGTTAGGCAGTTATTTGTCAATAATTCCTATTTTACAGGGTTGTTGTAAAGACTAAATGAGAAAGTGCAGTGGTGTTGATATAGCTCTTTGTTGGCTATGGCAGGATGATTGCAACTTCAAGGCCAACATGGGCTACGTGGCAAGATCCTGTCTAAAGAAAAAAAAAGACTAAGAACAAAAGTCAAAGTGCCTTGCATAAGTAGATGCTAATAAATGCTGGATATTCCTTTCCTTCCTATCGCGAAAAAGACCAAATTCATTTTACTCTTTCTTGTTCTTGTTCTCTCTTGATATATTTTGTTCTCTCTTACTGAAATGGGCCTCCTAACCAAGTACTCAGTGAGGGAGAAGGATGAGATCCTCTCTTCTAATCCTAAAGGGACAGTATTGCAAGCTAACACTCTTGAAGAGCAATTGAAGAATGAATGATGGGGAGCAAAGAGGGCTCCTATGTCAAATGGAAGACAAATGTGCTCCTTTACTTAGGAGGACACTTTGATGGAATGCCTAGGACAAGACAATATTTTTCTTTGAAATGCTATGACAATAAAAATAAAAATAGGTCTTCCCCAAAGTCAAGAGCCTTGGGGCAGAAGACTTATATTCAACCATTAATCCATGCTCAGGGTTGTCGTAGGCCTCATTCAATCACTGACTCAACAGCTATTTCGAAAGTGTCTACTATGTAGCTCTCTTTGCTCTCATTGAATTTATAATCTTATCAGGAAGAGACATTAATCAAACAATTCTATTAATCAATAGAAGTGCATGCTTATGAAGCATTTAATTCTTATGAAAGAAAGGGTCATGATCTTAATTAGAATTTTTTTTTTCTTTTTGTGGCATTGGGGATTTAACCCAGAGCCTTGCACATGCTAGGCAAGCTTACCACTGAGCTACATCTCAACCCCTTGACCTCAGAACTTTTAACAAAGAATCTGAACTAAATTGGGAAGGGGGAAGATGCCAAATGTTTTTGACCTTCATCTTGAAAGCAATGGGAAGTTACTGAAGGATTTAAACAATGTTTTGGCATAATAAGTTGCATTTTTAAAAGATTACTCTTGCTACAATGAGAACATTGGAGGGAATATTGTGGTAATTCAGCAAGAGGTAATAGTGTTTGGATTTGGTGGTGCTAATGGGGTAGAGATAAGATATTTTACAAAATAATATTGTCAGAGCTTGAGTGATTGGCCCTAAGGTGAGGAGGAATCATTGAGGACAACAACTCTGGTTTGGGTAACTAGATGGACAATCATTGGTGAGATCTTTTACAAGCTGCCCTTGAAGTGCCTCTGTGATATCCAAGTGCCAAAATTGACTTGGCATAAAATTGATTCATGGTCTGGCACTCCACAGAGAAACCAGAGCTATATATGACAAAGGTGTGGGTTATTTGTTGGTAACTAGTTTAAAGGCAGTAGAGAAGTTTAAAGAGACAGCAAAGAGGACCTAGCGCCTAACACTGAGGAATTCAGATGTATCATTTAGAGAAGTGGCTTTGAGAATATGATCTGTGACCCTCTATAGGATCACCAAGACCTTCCCTCCTGAAAAGCCCATGAGTTTAAAAATACTTCCATACTACTCTAATTTCACTTCTTTCATTGTGTTGACATTTGCACTGATGGTGTAAAAGCAACTGCAGACAAAAAGAACCATTACCTAAGTACAAATCAAAGCAATAGTTCTAAACTATCCTAGTAGTCATCAGATTCTTCACTGTCATTACACATGCATTTAAAAAAAAAATTACTGGGCCCTGGTGACTCACACCTATAAGCCTAGCTACTCAGGAAGCTGAGATATGAGGATTATGATTCAAAGCCAAGCAGGCAGAAAAGTCCGTGACACTCTGATCTTCAATTAAAAACAAAAAGCCAGAAGTAGCAGTATGGTTCAAGTGGTAGAGTGCCAATCTTGAGTGAAAAAGATAAGGGAGCATGCCCTGGTCCTGAGTTCAAGCCACAGGCAAGCAAAAACAAAACAAAAAAATCTTATGGAGCTGAAGCCTATCTCGGAAGCTTCGATATAAGGATCTTTTGTGGTTTGCTCAAGAAAATCCTCAAGACTTATCTCCAATTAACCAGCAAAAAGCCACAACTGGAGGTGTGGCTCCTTAAGCAAAAAAGCCAATCCAGAGTTCAAGGCCCTATAAAACAATCCCTAGTACTTTTTTTTTTATCATGTTCACTTACAAATGTTTTTGATCAAAATGGTAAAAATTAATTTCTACTAAATTTCAACACTTGATAGCATCTTTTTTTAACATTCTGTCTGACAAATTAGGGAATAAACATAAAGCACTTCTGCTGTATCCCAAATACAATGATTGTTTTCAAGAAAAACTCTTTGTACTTGTTAGAATTTCAAGCTGAATTAGCCTCTTTTTCATGGAGTACCATTTTTTTTCTTGAAAGAATGACTGGGAGACAAACTTTGATTATTCATATTTGAGTGTTTGGCAGATAGTTTCCCAAAAAATGAACAAAGTGAGCCTGTCATTTCAAGGAAAACAACCGAGAGTATTTGTTGCCAATGATAAAATTCAAGCTTTCAAGTAAAAAATTAGAATTTGGAACACTTGTATCTGCAACCATGAACTTAAAAGCTTCCCAATACTTAAAGACTTCTATTTTGAGACTGATGTGACACACAAATGTGATCTTTAAAATAATTTTATAGTAAACTGTATGAACATTCAGAATATCTATATTGTTCAGTGAACTTAAATTTTCTAAAAGGCAAATGTACAATGTTACACTATCTCTTCAAAGTTTATGTAAACCAATAAACTTTAATCAATGATATTGTTTTAAATTCCACATTGTAACTAACCTTTAAGAAATTACTATGGGGGGGAGAGATAGATGGGAAGGGATGGGAAGAAGAAACAAAGGAGGTGGCAACAATGCTTGATAAGAAATGTACTCATTACCTTGCCCATGTAATTGTAACCCCTCTGTACGGTATTTTCACATTAAAAAAAAAGAAATTACCATGTGTTGACTTTTGGTGTAAGATCAAAGAAAAATATCCACAATTATCTGAAAACTAAAATACTCCTCTCTTTTTCCAACTCTGTCAGACCAAATTTTCTTCATATACTTAAATCAAAACAATATAGTAAAATTGATTGACTGTAGAAACAAATATGAGAAGTCACATATCATCCATCAAGTCAGATATTAAAAAGATATAAAACTACAAAACATATATAAAGGGTTTTTTGTTTTTTGTTTTTTTGTCAGTCCTGGGGCTTGAACTCTGGACCTGGGCACTGTCCCTCAGCTCGTCAGCTCAAGGCAAGCGCTCTACCACTTGAGCCCCAGTGCCACTTTTGGTTTTCTAAGTGGTTTATTGGAGATAAGAGTCTCATGGCCTTTTCTGCCTGGGCTGACTTTGAACCACGATCCTCAGATCTCAGCCTCCTAAGTATCTAGGATTACCAGTACCTGACATAAAATTTTTTTTTTTTGGGGTCCGGTCATGGGGCCTCAACTCTGGGCCTGGGCGCTGTCCCTCAGCTCTTCAGCTCAAGGCTAGCACTTTACCACTTGAGCCACAGCGCCACTTCCGGCTTTTTTCTTTTTTTGCTTATGTGGTGCTGAGGAATCGAACCCAGGGCCTCAGGCATGCAAGGCAAGCGCTCTACCACTGAGCCACCTTCCCAGCCCCCTGACATAAAATTTTTATATAAAGTTTTTATAAACAGTTTCATATAAAGTTTTTTCACAAAAATGCATTATTATTATATGCTAAATTAGAATACTATTGTTATTTTCAACAGATTAATAAATGTTTTTATAACTCTCATTTTCATTCCAAATATGTAAATATCAATAGACATAACTGTATAAAAAAGCTCTTGGATGAGCTGGGAAGGTGGTTCAGTGGTAGAATGCTTGCCTTGCATGCATGAGGCCTTGGGTTCAATTCCTCAGCATCACATAAGCAGAAAAAGCTGGAAGTGGCACTGTGGTTAAGTGGTAGAGCGCTAGCTTTGAGCTGAAGAGCTGAGGGACAGTGCCCAGGCCCACAGTTCAACCCCCATGACCTACAAAATAAAATAAATAAATAAATAAATAAGCTCTTGGAGGCCTTTAATAATTTTTAAGAGTGTAATGGAATCCTGAAACCAAAAAATTTGAGAAAACTGATTTAAAAATTGTCAGTCCTTTCTTCTGAGGTTACTACTCATTCCCATGAATAGGTTGGAACAAAGAATCTGTCCTATTTTGTAAATATCTTGAAAGATGAGGGAGAAGTTTGATTTGTAAGTACAATACTTCAGAGTTGTAGAAACAAACTCCATTAGCTCCAAAAAAGGTCCCAACTGACAGTTCCACCTTGTCTTTCTCCCTTCCCCCTTCCCCCCTGCCCCCCAAAAAATGGCTCAACTGATATAATCAAACCCATCATCTTTCTCCATTAATGCAATCTCTCCTTCCCAACAGCTCTTTCACCTCTAGAGTTTTCAAGCTGGGAGGAAAGGGAGGATGAAGGGGGTAGATAGGGTCAGACTTGCTTCTAAAACGATAGCACATTCAATTTGGGTATTTTGCATGAATTTCCTCTTGAGTTCACAGGCTCCTAACTCAGCAGAATTAAAATGGGATGAAGTAATTAGAGCAGCAGCCTATGAAGATGTTCTGGACCAGCATGCAAAGAAAATGTAGGGCAGGGGAGAAGAAAGGAGAGAAGAGAGCCATAAAACAGAGGCACAGGTAAGAGACACACCTCAGGTGTCAGGGCCCTATGATCTCCCAACTTCCCTAGTCTAATCATTGATCAGCTCTGCTTCAGGCTTCCTAAAAATTTACTCCTGTCTTGGCTTTCCCAATTAGGCTCCAGTCTCCCTTTGTAATCCTCTCTTCAGACATTACCCAGATGTTCCTCACCTCTATTCTGAACTCACTATTCTTTCTCTAAGCTATGGTTCTTTATGACTTTGTAACAGCATTGATTATACTATATTGAAATAATTTTTTCTGATGAGTTGTGGGTCTTGAACTCTGGGCTTGGGCAGTCCTTCAGCTCTTCAGCTCAAGGCTAGCACTCTACCATTTAAGCCACAGTGCCACTTCCAGTTTTCTGGTAGGTCATTGGAGATAAGAGTCTCATGAACTTTCCAGGCTGGCTGAGATCCTCAGATCTCAGCCTCCTGAGTAGCTAGGGTTACAGGTGTGAGCCACCGGTGCCTGGCTTGTATTGAAATAATTCTATCAGTCTTTAACTGTTCTGCTTCCTCATCCTCTAGATTTCATTTACTATCTATGCTTTAAGCAAGTTGTCACCTCATAATAAGTTGATTTTTCTTTGGTCCCTATGTTGACACCTAAATTAATTTAAGTCCACAAGTCTTAAGTTGTAAGTAGAATGTCATAGTTTGTGTTTAGGTGTTAATGCTATGTCTGGTTAAGGAATTTAATTTGAAGGTATTAGTGGATAGTTTATTTGTGACTACACCCTGGAAACACTGAACACAAGATTAATTTTGATAGAAATTAGTGGCCACATTCAATTATCCCATGAAAGAGAGAGCCTGAGGCTTCTCTGTGTAGAACAACCTGTTCCTGTTTCACCAGATTTTCCTGTTATCCGTGTTGGATCCCTCTGTAGAACTGTCCTTCCCCAACTGGATGAGATTTGAGCCCAGGGCTTTTGTGTCTGTAGACTCTGGAATATCGGCCATTTTCTCTGTGCTGGCAAGAAGAACAGCCTTTGTCTAAGGGAATTGGTGATTCCTGAATCAGTCTGTCTATCTATCTGTCTGTCTGTCTGTCTCTCTCTCTCTCTCTCTCTCACTTGCTCTCTGTACTGGGGCTTCAACTCAGGGCCTGACACTTGTTAGGCAGGTACTTATCACTTGATTCATGCCCCTAATTCAGTTCTAAATCTCTTGAGGCCTAGAAATCTCCTTCTTCCCACTTCTGAATGTAGGGTCGGTGGGACATGGCATGAGAATGAGAACTTGCATTTTTCTGTCATGGCTGGTAAGTTCATGTTCCATGAATAAAATCTCCTCCATTACATGAGAAGACCTGTTCTTAGTCCCAACTTCGTAATGAAGAAATTAATCGGGGCTGGGAAGGTGGCTCAGTGGTAGAGCGCTTGCCTTGCATGCATGAGGCCCTGGGTTCGATTCCTCAGCACCACATAAGCAGAAAAAGTGGCACTGTGGCTCAAGTGGTAGAGCTAGCCTTGAGCTGAAGAGCTGAGGGACAGCGCCCAGGCCCAGAGTTCAGGCCCCATGACTGGCAAAATAAAATAAAATAAAATGATTATTTACCAAAATACATTAGTTGTTGTGGGCACCAGTGGTTCACTTCTGTAATCTTAGCAACTCAGGAGGCTGAGATCAAAGATGGTAGTTCACAGCCAACCTGGGCTATACTCTTACCTCAAAAAAAAGAAAGAAAAGAAAAGAGGGCGGAGAAAAAAGAGAAAGAAGGGGAGAAAGAAAGGGAGAAAGAAAGAAAAAAGGAAGGAAGGAAGGGAGGAAGGAAGGAAGGAAGGAAGGAACGAAGGAAGGAAGGAAGGAAGGAAGGAAGGAAGGAAGGAAGGAAGGAAAGAAAGAAAGAAGAAAGGGGGAGAGAAAATACAGAAGTGGAGCTGTGGCTCAAGTAGGAGAGGACTAGCCTTGAGCAAGAAAGCTCAGGGATAGTACCCAGGTCCTGAATTCAAGCCCCAGAACTGGCAAAAATAAAATATATTAATTGTATTCTTTAAAAAAAACGTGTATTTTTTTCACAGATGCATGGAAATACATTAGGATATAATATTTCCCCATCAAATTCACCCCCTATGTCATTCTCCCTTACCTCTTCCCCCCTTCTACAACAGGTTTCATTGTTTTGTTTTCATATATGCAATAAAGTTCTTAGACCATATTCATCTTCATTTTGTTAGGCCAATCCCCTTCTACTGGTAACTCCCTCCCCAACAGAGGCTATTATACTTTCCTGACATTCAATTATTTAATATGTATTAATTGTACCAAGGAGTTTCATTGTTATATTCTTATACACAAATACTGTATTTTACTGAGAATAACCCTCTTTGTGGCTTTCTCTTTCTCTATCCTTGAGCTCTCTATTGTTCAACAGCTTTCACTGAGATTCTTTTTGTCATCTTCAACACAGATGTACTATATTTCTAAATTATTCACTCTCTTTATTCTCCTTACCCTCATACCCAAACAATACCACAGTTTTGGGCACTGGTAGCTCATGCCTATAATCCTAGCTATTTAGGAACCCAGGCAGACAGATCTAAGAGACTCTTATCTCCAATTAACACAATTAACTAGCAAAAAGCCAGGAGTAAAGGCATGGCTCAAGTGGTAGGGCACCATCCATGAGCAAAAAGGTTGACTGAGCCAGGCGCTGGTGGCTCACATCTGTAATACTAGCTACTCAAAAGGCTGAGATCTGAGGATCATAGTTCAAAGCTAGCCTAGGCAGAAAAGTCCATGAGACTTATCTCCAAGAAAAAGCCACAAGTAGTATTGTGGCTTGAGTGGTAGAGCAAAAGAAGCTCAGGGACAGCACCTAAGCCCTGAGTTTAAGCCCCAGGATTGGGGATGGGGAGGAGAAGCTGAGTAAGTATCCCTGAGTTCAAGCCCCAATGCCAGTACAAAAGAAAAGTCTCACACTAGGAACCATGAATATGTGTGTCTTTACATTTAGATGGTTCAAATAAGCAAAAGTATGATATTTGACTTTTTGAGAACATGATTATCTCCAATTCTATCACCTTTCCTGAAAATTATATGATTTCATTTTTCTTATGGCTGAGTAATATTCCATGGTATGTATGTGCCATATTTTCTTTATCTGTTTATCGGTTACTGGGCATCTTGGCTGATTCCACAGTTTTGATCCTCCTGCCTTCAGCCTCCCCAGGACTAGAGTTCAGTTATGCTTTACCATACTTTGCCAATTCATCCTTAAAAATATCTAAGGCAGGAGCTCTAGTGGTATAATCGGTTAGTGTGTGGTGCTTATAAGAATATCTAGGGCTGGGAATGTGGCCTAGTGGTAGAGTGCTTGCCTAGCATGCATGAAGCCCTGGGTTCAATTCCTCAGTACCACATAACCAGAAAAAACCACAAGTGGTGCTGTGGCTTAGGTGGTAGAGTGTTAGCCTTGAGCAAATGAAGCTCAGGAACAGTGCCCAGACCATAAGTTCAAGCCCTAGGACTGGCAAAAACAAACAAACAAAAAACCCAAGAATATCTAAGACATCATCATATAATAACAATAAATTGTTTTTTTAAATAATAAGGCTGGGCTAGGCACCAGGGACTGACACCTATAATCCTAGCTACACAGGAAGCTGAGATCTGAGGACTGCATTTTAGAGGCAGCCCTGGCTAGGATCATCACAAATTAAAATAAAAAAATCTAAGGCTGGATGTGGTGGCACCTGATAATAATCCCAGTCATTAGGGAGGCTAAGACAAGAGGATCCTGAATTTGAAGGTAGCCTAAGCTACATAGAGAGTTCATGGCCAGCCTGAGCTATATGGTAAGACTTTATCTTAAAAAACAAAAACAGAGAAAAAAATTAAAGACAGGTGTGGTGGTGCACATCTGTAATCTCAAGTAGTAGGGAGGCCAGATTAGCTGGAAATATCAATATTTGTCTCAAAGTAAAAATTTTTAAGGGCTGGCAAATTAGTTCAGCAGACGAGTACCTGCCTAGCCTACACAGGCTGTGGGTTTGATCTCAGTAACACACACACACACACACACACACACACACACACACACACACACACACACACACACCTTGTTAATGTTCCTCCTTAATGGTATCTTGTCCCTCCTCTGAGATCACAGAGACCTGTACAATATCAATTATCAGTCTGTTTTATCATTTCTATTCCTGTGTCCCCTATGAGACTGTGGACTTTGAAGGACAGTTATTATGATTTTTTCCATTCTCAAATCATAGAACATGGCACTGTTTGTGAATAAATGACTAAAAAACAACAGTCAAAAAACAATCAAGCCCGGGTGCCTGTGTCTTATACCTGTAATCCTAACTATTCAAGAGGCTGAGATCTGAGGATTGAGGTTTGGAGTCAGCCCAGGCAGAAGAGTCTGTGAGACTCTCTGTAAAACTCTTACTTCTAACTAACCACCAAAAGCTGGAAGTGGAGCTGTAGCTCATGTGGTAAAGCACCAACCTTGAGCAAAAAAGCTAAAAGGCAGCACATTGGCCCTGAGTTCAAGCCTCAGTATGGCACAAACAAATAAGACAACTAACCTCATTCTTTCTGGGCAGTCTAGAGTTACAGGCAACTGTCAATTGGAGAAATAAAATTAGGATTCCTCTCCCCTAGGGTATTAAAAAAAAGTCTGAGACAGCTCCATTTCCTGACCAAAGCCCCCATGGCATCTGTCATTACCGTGTGTGTGTGTGTGTGTGTGTGTGTGTGTGTGTGTGTGTGTGTAGTTTAAACTCAAGGCCCTATTTTTATGCTCAAGGCTAGTACTGTACCACTTGAGCCATGGATCCACATCTGGTGTTTAATTGGAAATAAGAATCACAAGACGTTCCTGCCCATGCTCACTTCAAATCATGCTCTTCAGATCTCAGTCCCCTGAGCAGCTATGATGACTAGTATAAGCCCCAAGAACCTAGCTGTCATACCTTTGATTCCTGAAGCAATGCTAAGGCTGGGCAAGAAAAATTCAGGTGCCAATTCATCCGCAAAGTCACTACTATAATTCCATTCACCATTGCCTTGAAGCCACTAATGCCAAGAGTTCCAATAGAAGACTTGTTACCCAATAGAGGCAAAGTTTGGTTTCAGGGCTTTGAATGTAGCTTTTGGTTGAAATCGAAATTGTGGCTGGAGTGAGTGGAGTGTGGGTGCGTTAATCACTCCTACATACTCACCAAATATAAAAGGTGGGAAAACAGAACATCTTGCCCATGAAACTACCCTTTCCTATTATCTTTCTTTGCTTCCTTCTTCATCATCATCATCATCATATTATTATTATTATTATTGTCGGTCGTGGGGCCTGAACTCTTGTCCTGGGCGCTGTCCCTCAGCTCTTCAGCTCAAGGCTAGCGCTCTACCACTGAGCCACCTTTCCAGTCCCTATTATTATAATTTTAATGAGTCATCTCTATCAATTCCACATTAATTTGTTCCATATATTTGAGATATTATACTAAAATAGTGGGGCATGATAAGTTTCTCTACTCATGAGTTTATTACAATGTAGGCATGGCTAAGACTCCTCTGACCTAGCCTTTACCTACTCTGACAGTCTATCTCTGAAGGATTTCCAGAAATGTTATTGGGCTTAGTTTTCTGCTGGTATAACAAAATAGCAGAGGCTGGGTAACATATTAAGAAAAGAGTAGGCACAAGTGTGGCATCAGCATCTGCTCAGCTTCTAGTGAGGGTCATGTGGTGTTCAATGGTAGAGAAAAAAAGAACCATAACTATGTGCAGAAAGATGAGAATGGGAAGTTTTTTGTGGCTTTTTTTGTTTTTTCCTTTTTTGTTTTTTTTTTTTTAATTTTACTTTATTGTAAAAACGCTGTACAGAGGGATTACAGTTATCTGAGTAAGGCAACGAGTCCATTACTTGTTGATCATTGTTACAACATCCCTTTTTGTTTCTGAGATAGGGTCTCATTATGTATTCCAGGATGAACTTTAATTTTTGCTTTTCCTGCCTAGACTCCCTTAGTATTAGAATTATAGGCAAGGTACCATGCTTGGCCTGGAAAATAAGTTTTCATAAAAAGCTTTGCTCCATCTAAGCACAGGCCTGCTTTCCTGAGCACTTTGCTCTTCAATCAGCTTTGGACCGGACTCCTTGTGTCCCAGATCTTGCTTGGGCTGGCTTCTAGGAAGGGCGTTAAGGTAGGATTTCTTCAATGACTCTTCTCTGCTAGGCCTCTCAATGGCTTGGTAAAGGTGTTTTTCTTCCAGATCCCAACAAATCTATCCTAGACTTATCTTGGTGGATATCTCAGCATTTATAACCTTCCCCTTTATAAATTCTTCTAACCAGGCATTGTGGTATGTGCATATAGCGCCAACTACTTGGGAGGTTGAGATGGAAGAATCATTCCAGTCCAAGAGTTCAAGATGATCCCGGGGGAACATAACAAGACACTACTTCAATGTATATAAATTCTTATCTGATCACCCTTCTGATTTGTTCCTTTGACTTGTTTGGCCTTTTTTTTTTTAAATCTTTTTAGGTAGCCCAAGCAGGCCTTGAACTTGTGTTCCTTCTGCCTCATCCTCCTAAATGCTAGTATTCAGGTGTGTGCCACCAGACCTAGCTCTACCTTTTGTAGTTAAATCCAATGATCAGAGTTGAAATAGCTCGTTTAAAAAATAATTCAGAGCCTAGAAGCCTAGTCCAGCCCTCTTATTTTTTTGGTTGTGGGGCTTGAACTCTGGGCTTGGGCGCTGTCCCTGCGCTCTTCAGCTCAAGCTCAAGTGCTCTACCACTTGAGCCACCATGCCACTTCCGGTTTTCCAGTGGTTTATTGGAGATAAGAGTCTTGTGGACTGTCCTGCCCGGCTGGCTTTGAACCTCAGATCTAAGCCTCCTGAATAGCTAGGATTACAGGCGTGAGCCACCTGTGCGCAGCCAGCCCTCTTTTTTTGTGACTAAAATACCCTAGGGCCATCAAGTTTTCAGCACATGTTCTGCTGGATCTTCTTTGAGGTCCACCATTTATCTTTGGAAAGGCACTGAATTCAGCAAGAAGCTAACGTATGCTAACATCTGCTCGTCAGCAGGTCAGAAATAATGGCTTCAATTTCCTTTCTCAGTTAATTTATTCCCAGGCTACTCCCTCCCCGCCTTATAAACTAGTTCTTATTTCAAATAGTCAAAGTAATAAAGCTCTTCTCCATTATTCATCCAGTTGCATGCTTTCTCCCAGTCACACATGACCTACATGCACTCTCTTCAACCTCTGCCTATTGGCTTTCTTTTCTCCCTCTGCTTCCTCTCTTTCACCCTTTCCAAAGGTACATCCTACTTTCTCAAGTCTTCCTAAAACCAACTGGATTGAGGGCAGGTGTTGGTTACCCACACCTGTAACCCTAGCTACTCAGGATGCTAAGATTTGGGGACTGCGGCTCAAAGCCCGCCCAGGCAGGAAAGCCCATGAGATTCTTACCTACAACTAACTACCAAAAAGCCAGAAATTGAGGTTGGCTCAAGTGGTAGAGCACCAGCCTGTAGTGGGAAAAGCTAAGGGACAGTGCCCAGGTCCTGAGTTTAAGCTAAGGAGCCAATTTTTTTTTAGGATAGCCCTCAATAGGCATCTGTATCTTTGTTTCTCTTGTCTAATATTTTGACATCCTTGGTCAGTAAAATATAAAGGAACATGGGGTAAGACTTTGGTGTTAAAATCAGAATTTAAGTTCTGCTCTGACACTATTTACTTTCATAACTTTGGTTATGCTACTTAACTTCTCTACTCCTTAACTATAAACTAACAATACCACCCTGATTGGAGGGACCAAAGTGAGAGCATGTACACAAAGCATTTAATTAATTTAATGTTGGTACACAATAGTCAATAAATGTTAGATGTTATTATAATATAGGAAGAGACTCCAGTGCATCAGATTTGCTATTAAACCTCATTACAGGCTTTTAAATAAAGAAAAACAGATTTACTATTTTCTAAAAGTATTGCCTCTAGGAGTTGCTTTAATGAATTACTAGAAAAATGCTATTTGGAATTACCATATTGTTGAAATGCAAATAGATACTTCAAAAAGGTGAAATGTAACTTGTTTTCTGGACTGGGATAAATATTCTCCTTGAGGTTTTGTTTACCTCCTCAAATATTTTGTGAGCAAATAGAATTAAGAAAAATTCAAGTCCTTATTTAAGCAAAATGATCACAACACTGTATTCTGAGCTTTGAGTAATTAAAAATTTTACCCTGTAATGATAAGGAATCATTGTCCAATGAAATTCCCTTATTTCAGAAGCAACAGGAAAAAAAATGTCACATCTTGAGGTATTTCATCTGTTTTGTGTGTGTGTC
This sequence comes from Dipodomys ordii, assembly GCF_000151885.1. Lineage (NCBI taxonomy): Eukaryota > Metazoa > Chordata > Mammalia > Rodentia > Heteromyidae > Dipodomys > Dipodomys ordii. Next base: position 4,858,987 of record NW_012267266.1, read on the forward strand.
AAATCTTGACATATTTCATTTTACACATTTGGGGTGTGTGTATGTGTGTGTGTGTGTGTGTGTGTGTGTGTGTGTGTGTTGGTCCTGGAGTTTGAACTCAGGGCCTGGGTGCTGTCCTTGAGCTTTTTTGTTCAAGACTAATGTTCTACCATTTTTTTTTGTTCTACCAGTTGAGCCACATCTCTACTTCTATCTTTTTAGTGGTTAATCGGAGATTAAGAGTCTCATGGATTTTTTTGCTTGGACTGGCTTTGAATCTCAGTCCTCAAATCTCAGCCTCCTGAGTAGCTAAGATTACAGGCATGAACCACTGGTGTATGACAACACAGCTTTAGTTCAATGCTACAAACATTAGGTAAAGGCCAACCTTTTCCACACATACTGTGAAATTTTAATTATCTATATATGAATTATCCAGGAAGATAATTAACTAATCCTGTGTTTCTTTCTATTCTATCTGCCTTTTTTCCCCCTAGTAGCAAAGTTTAAACTCATGGCCTCATACTTTTTCTGCTTGCACTCAATCACTTGAGCCATACACAACCAGGCACTTTGTTGGTTAATTTTAGATGGAACCTCCCCTGGAATTTTTCTTCCCGGACTGGCTTTGAATGGAGATCTTCACATCTCAGGTCCTGAGTAGCTAGAGATTATAGGCTCGAGCCCCTATGTTTAGCATCCAACCCCCTCTTTATCTTTACTAGCTGGACACATACTCACTCTAACACACTCACACGTGTTCTCACACATACACATATTCACACATTAACATATTACTCATTTATAACCCACTCACACTTTCCCTCTCCTTACACACACACACACACACACACACACACACACACTACTTTGCCTAAAGCAAGCAGAGATTAGAACTGCCTATTCCGGTGGTTATAGAAAAAAAAATCTAGTGATGCGTCAGAAAGATGCTTCCTTTCTCTCCTCACTATAGATTTTCTGCTCCTGAATATCACACAGGGTGTGGCAGAGGGAGAGAAGGAAGGAAGGAAGGAAGAAAAGGAACTCATGGTTTATATACCCGTGGCCCAGCAGTGCAGTCTGTGAGAAGCAGAAGGCTCCTGTTCCCTGTGTGTTGGCATCTCTCCTGCCATTTTACTGAAATTTTGGGGTGTTTTTCTCTCTGCAGCACCCACGCTCCCTCCTTACTGCCAAAGCTCCTTGTTGTGACAGAGTGAGATGCTGGGGGCTGGGGGTTGGGGAATGCAACTAGGTAGCCTTAGGGATGAATTACAGCTCCCCCTCCAGGAGCAGAGAGCCGATATCAAGCTACCTACAAATCCTAGAAGTGCCCCTCCTGCTGACCTTCCTACACATCCACAGAGCTAGGCACCACACCACATCTGCCCATTTGAACAGTCTTCCACACACTAAGGAATGGGGCTGGTCAGCACAGTACAGCAGTACTCAGGCAGGAAATCCTGTCACAGTGGTGTGGATCTACACAAAGCAATACATACCTGGATTCTTTCCCTTCTGATGGGAGAGATGCTGGTATTTCTTTTCTTCCTTCCCTTCCTCCCTTCCTTCTTTCCTTTCCCCTCCCCCCTCCCCTTCTCTTGCACCAGTATATGGACCCTCTGCTCTTACTTGGCTTGTTTGCTCAAGGCTGATACTACCACTTGAGCTACACTTCCAACTCCTCATTTTTTTTAAGTGGAGATAAGAGTCTCATGGACTTTTCTGCCTAGGCTGGCTTCTAACCACAATCCTCAGATCTCTGCCTAATGAGTAGGTAGAATTGCAGGTGCAAGCCACCAGTACCCAGCAGATCCTGGCATTCTTACAGGGTAAATAGAATGAAGAGTTTCTAGATTCCATTATCTGACTCCAGAAGCAGAGCAACCACCAGAGGCAGCACTAGCACACTGCCCAACCTCTTCAGTAGGTTGTGCCTGACAGCCCTGGCGCTCCCACAGATTCCAGCAGCACATTCTGGACAGCACTTTTTGCACATTATTTTAATTTAAGTAGCTCCACAATACGCTACTGAAGAGAATGCTTATGGCTTCAGAATTTTACTTACTTTGATCAAGATTACGTGACTAGCAAGTAAAGAAGCTGGGATTCACCTGTGTGCCTGGGTAACATGGAACACCCACTGTTCCTACATCAATGAGAACCTTCTCAGCGTCTTCCTCTGGCTGAGCAGGAATGTGTGTTTGGTGGTGAAGATACTGGTACGTGCAAGGTAGAAGAGATGGCACCTATCTGTTGAGGTAGAAGAGGTAGCACCTATCCGTTTTAAGGAGAAAATGTTGGTGAAAATTAGGTTTCTGAACCCCTCTGATCATCTTTCGCATTGTGTGGGATGGACAGGAAGTGCCCAGTTGCATGGATGATTCATCTAGAGCTGTTTCTCCTTCAGGACCCCAACACTTTCTTGGCCAGGGTGCGTCATGACTGCAAAAAGCCTAGCTCAGGACATACAAACACTGTGTTGATTCAGAAACATTTTTTAAGTTAATAAGCACATGGTGATGCAGGCTGTTTGTTCAGGGCAATGTGCTGCCAAAACTGAAATGTGCCAAACTCCCTCTTCCCACTTCCCCAGCTCCTCCCCCTTCCTAGGTCTTGGCTGTTACCCATGTCATTCTGGCAGGAAGAGTTCCCTTGTTCCCTCAGGCTGGGTGACTATTAGTCTGCACCGCTTACCTTGCCAAGCTGCTGCTTAAGCCCAGAGCTCTCTCCTGAGCCCAGTGTGTGTGTGTGTGTGTGTGAGAGAGAGAGAGAGAGAGGGAGAGGTGTCATATGTAGTGTGTGAAGTGTAGGGGAGAATGTGTTATTTTCTCTGTGTGTGTGTGTGTGTGTGTGTGTGCGTGTGCGCATGTGTGTGTGTGTCAGTACTGGAGCTTGAACTCAGGGCCTGGGTGAGTCCCTTGGCTTTTTCATTCAAGACTGGTGCTCTACCACTTGAACCATACCTCTACTTCTAGCTTTTTGCTGGTTAACAGTCTCATGGGCTTTCCTGCCCAAACTGGCTTCAAATCAGGATCCTTAGATTTCAACCTCCTGAAAAGCTAAGATTACAGGCTTGAGCCACCAGCACCAGATCTTTTTCTTCTTCAACTAAAAACAGAGCCAAGGGTACAGTTAGTTTTCCCAGCCTAGTATGTGTGAGGGCCTGGATTCTGTCCCCAAGCAGCAACTCCTTGAGCAAGAATAAGAATTAGACTTTCTTAAGTATGACCAAGTAGAGATAATTCTTCCCATAGGGGCTGCCATTAAAAGTTTATTTTGTATGCTGGTTTACCCCTGTAATCATAGTTACCAAGAGGCTGAGTTACAAGGATCACTATTTGAAGCCAGCTTGGACAGGAAAGTCTTTGAGACTCTTATTTCCAATTAACCACCCAAAAAAGCTGGAAATGGAGCTGTGGTTCAAGTAAATGGTAGGAAAAAAAAAATCTCAAGAACAGCACCCAAGCCCTGAGTTCTTCCCAGCATCCCAAACATTTAACAATGATTGATTTACTGAGTCCCGATGAGCCAGAAACTGTTCCTACTCCAGGTGCAGGGATATGATTATAACAAGACTGAAGAGCACCCTGCTCTCATGCAGTTTGCATGCTAGTGGGGAAAGGCAGATAAGAAACAAAACAAAAGTGCCAGAATGAATCTCAACATGATATGATAGAGCAGAGATTTGATCGGCAAGCTATAACTGGGGTTCCAAGTCTGCCAACAGCCTGCTTTGTAAGTAAAATTTATAAAGCAAATAATAAATTCTTAGAAGGGCTCTACTTTATTTTTTTCTCTTTTTATCTGGATTTTAAATTAATTTTTGAGTAGGTAGTGTATTTAATGAGTCTATATTGTTAACAAAAATAGAAAAGGACAGCAGGTGTTGTGGTGTATGTAGTTTCCAGGCTATGGAAACAACTAGTGCAAAAGCCTTAAGCTGACATGGCAGACCCTAAGATGGGAAAGGCAACACACATTTTTGGCACATGGAACAAAGGGCAATGATTTGAGATAAATTGTAAAGAAAATAGGAAGCGGGAATGTTTTCCCCTTAAAGGCACAATTGTGTCTATTCCAGATCATAAATTCCACTCTGGAGTGGAAGAAAAGCCATTCCTGATAGCTAACTCTAGTTTTCCTTGCTATCCTCTTTTTTTTTTTCTGGTCCTGGGGCTTAAACTCTTGGCCTGGGCATGAGCTTCTTTTGCTCAAAGCTAGTGCTCTACCACTTGAGCCACACCTCCACTTCCAGCTTTTCTGTGATTAATTGGAGATTAGAGTCTCACAGACTTTCCTGCCCAGCTGGCTTCAAAACGTGATCCTCTGATCTTAGCCTCCTGAGTAGCTAGGATTACAGGCATGAGCCACCAGCACCTGGCTCCTTGCTATTCTCTTTAAAGAGGAGTCATTCTATTTCTTAATGATGATTCATGTGCAATCAAATCACATATATAGCAAGACAAGAAGGGGATATAGGGTAAGATGATTAGTACTTCTGAAGGCAGGTCCTACAATTAGAATCCTCAATCAGGAAGCTTGGTAAAGGCTTTGTAAAGATGATGATTATCAATGAATTGAGCAGATGGATTTTTGCCTTATAGCAAAAACCAAGAGAAATAAAGTGGCTTTTCACTCAATACTTTACTTTGAAAATGTAGGGTATTCTCAACTTTAATAATACCTATGGAGATGGATATTTTCAATTTAAGGCATTTTGTTTTGGTTTTACTTAGAGTCTTACCATGTACCCCAGGCTGGCCTCAAATTGGCCATCCTCCACCTCTACTTCCTGAGTGCTGAGCTTATAGGTGTTTACCATCATGTCTTGCCAACCTCAAGTTTTCTATTAACACCTATACGTGTCTAGTATCTTGGGGAAAGTAAATGATATAGAACACCTAGCTTCTATCCTGAAGATAGAAAGAGAAAGAGAACTTGTAAAAATAATGGTGAGTTAATCTAAGTAGCGCTGACTGAGTCAGAGAAGCTAGAAACCCACAAGATCAAGAGTAGTCAAAGAGGAGTTCATGGAAAGATTGTCTTAAAGGACAATGCAGATCTGAATGAAAATAATACCATCTTGATTTTTAAAAAGATCATGTAAATAAGTTCTCCACAAGAATTACTCAATAGCTGGCTGTCACAATGGCTCTGGTGGTGGGTTTTTCCTCCTCCTTTTTCTCCTCCTCCTCCACTTCCCTCTCCCTCTCCTTCTATTTCTTCTTGCTACTTACAGTTTATAAAACATTTTCTCATGAGCTGGGAAGGTGGCTCAGTGGTAGAGCACTTGCCTTGCATGCCTGAGGCCCTGGGTTCGATTCCTCAGCACCACATAAGCAAAAAGAAAAAGTCAGAAGTGGCGCTGTGGCTCAAGTGGTAGAGCGCTAGCCTTGAGCTGAAGAGCTGAGGGACAGTGCCCAGGCCCAGAGTTCAGGCCCCACGACCGGACCCAAAAAAAATTATCTCATGTAACACTTACAATAGCCCTGTGATCAAATGGGGTAGATGGTAGGAATTGTTTCCATTTCATGGATGAAGAAACTGAGGCTCACAGTGATTAATACTAGACTATTCTGACTCTACATAGGATAGACTTAATGGGAAAAGTAGCAGGTAATTCAAACAGGCAGTGCAGCAGGAACAAAAGGAAGAAGTAGGGAGCCTTGGTAAACCCAATTATATATGATGGCACAGGGTGTACTCTCTTTTGAAAAGAGCCTAAATTCTGCCTTCTCCTCTAGTTAGTACCCACATTCCCAGATCACAAGTCCTAGCTCAGGAAAATGAGAAGCTTACTGCTGGACAACTTCAACTGAGTAGGGAAACTATGAGCAAAACCCCACCACCACTTCTTCAATCTCATTAGCACTGCAGACCTGTATACCCATGCATCACACCTGCATACAGGCTGTCTTTGATAGGTGACTAAGCCTGAGGCCTGAAATAAATTAGTCGGTGTTTCAAAAAACAAGGTTTTGGTTTCTCATATTAAGTATTCATGTGGATTGAAAATGTCATCTACTGTTTTGTGGATCACCTTTCTTTTCTCAGGACCCTTCACTCAGAACCACAGGAACATATTGGCCCTGGCCCTATCTGTTGCTTTCCAAAGAATATTGGCCTGAGATGAGCCATCTTCCTGTCATCTATCACAGCTAGGCTCAAGGGCCATGGTAGGGGGTTTTAGTATCTGCTTTTGGAATATGTCTGCCTTCTGGGGTTGCCCTTAGCAACCAATTGCTTGAATTTCTGGATTTCTTAGAGGAAGGAGTCTAGCAGCTGGAGAGGAGTGGGGAGAGCCCCTGAATTTATGAATATAGGAAACAGGTTAGTAGTCATCCTTTCCTCCTTCAAGCCCAGACCTCAGTCTCCCAATAGGTGTGTTGTCCTCTCACCTGTACACAGGTTAACAGGATCATCCTGAGATTTTTTTTCCCTAAGGACAGGAAGGTTACAAAGATTCTGTCCTTGGGGATGGGAATGTGACTTAGCCGTACAGTGTTTGCCTAGCATGCATGAAGCCCTGGATTCGAGTCCTCAGTACCACATAAACAGAAAAAGCTCAAGTGATAGAGTTCTAGCCTTGAGCAAAAGAAGCTGAAGAACATGCCTTGAGTTCAAGCCTCAGAATTGGGAAGAATAAAGAAGAGGAGAAGGAGGAAGAGAAGGAGGAGGAGGAAGAGGAGAAAGAGAAAGAAGAAGAGGAGGAAGAGGAAGAAGAAGAGGAGGAGTCTGTCCTCCTGTAATCCTATAATCCTAGCTACTCAGGAGGCTACAATCTAGGATCATGGTTCTAAGCCAGCCTGGGCAGGAAAGTCCTTGAGATTTTTATCTCCAATTAACTACCAAAAAGCCAGAAGTGGAGCTGCGGCTCAAGTGATAGAGCACTAGCCTTGAGTCAAAGAGCTGAGGGACAGTACTCAAGCTCATGATGGACGCATACACACACACACACACACACACACACACACACACACAGAATTTAGTTTGTGCCTCTGTGCCAGGTTCCCAGCTACAAATAAATTCTTGTTGAATGGTAAGAGAATGAATAAGAACACAACATTCTTTCAGAAGAAACAGTGAAAGAAATAGGGAGCTTTTCAAACTCTGCTGGTAGAAGCAGTATGTTCAGAGCACAAAGGGGCTAAGGAATGATTTAGTATCGTCTATAATGTAGAGTGTAGAGAGGGAGCAGGGAGGCAAGTCTGGGCTACCCAGGACAGTCTCAAATGCTAAATTCAGACATCTGGCCAGCATAACAACATACCTTTAGAAGACAGATCTGGCCAGGTGTGGAGGATGGACTAGGGAAAAGAAAAACCTCAGGCAGGGAGATGAGTCGGGAGACTGTTTTGACAGCACAGACTTGACATGTAAAGAGTCTAGACAAGAGCAGCAAGAAATAAACCACCCAACTCTGCCTACGAATGTCAGCTGCTGCCTAACCTTGGTTAATTAGTACCCTATCGCTGTCACCTGTGCTGACTGGCCACCAAGCTCTTAGTGCTCTGCAGAAATCTTAGCTGCCTTTATTCTAGGGGCTAAGTGGGGTGGGGTAGAAGGAGGTCCAGGAGAGCATTTCCCAAATCCATAGTTTTGTGAGTCTGTTGTTTATTATTAGGCAGGTTACAGAGATTTCTCTGCTCCAGAATGAACAGAGGGAAAACCAATTTATTTATTAGACTGTCAAGGTGGCTATAGGCCCTTTTTTTCAGTATCTAGCAACTTTAAATGCAACGAAATGTTTTCCATGCCACACCCATCTGCATCGCCTAAAGAGCACTCATAAAACAGCTGGAAGATTCTGGAATCAAGTTTGTTTGCTTTGCCTCCTGTGGGATGCATCTGGACTACATATGTCAGGCACACTGCCTGCATTCCTATCGCCCTTGCTTGGAGTAGTAACTTCACCACAGCATAACTCAGAAGCAATAAGGAAGGTGCTTATGAGCTCTGGCCTTGAAGTCAGAATCTGACTGCCTGCATTCACATCCTAGTTCTACCACTTCATACTTATCTAGCCTCTCTGCATTTCAGTTTCCTTACCTACACAATGGGGAAAATATTAGTTCCACTTCAGTAGGGTTATTTGGAGGATTATATTAGGAAGTTAATCCGTGAAAAATATAACCTGTACCTGGTGCAGAGCCCTCAATAAATGTGTTAAAAATTTTAATCTATGCAAGACATATTCTGAGAGCCCAATCCCTATAACCACTGCTCTGAATCAAGGCAACCTGATCCTGTCTAGTATGAAAAGATGCAGGGGCTAAGTACAGTAGCTCACTTCCATAATCCTACCTACTCTCCTATCAGAAGGATCACCATTCCAGGCCAGCCCAGACCAAAAATCTTCCCAAGACTCCATCTCAATAGAAGAAGCTCAGTATGGTGGTGCACCTGTTATCCCAACCCCAGCAGAAAGTATAAAATCAGAGGATCTTAGTCCAAATGTTGGCTTGGGCAAAAAGTGAGACTCGATCTCAAAATAACCAGTGGGAAAAAAAAAAGCCTAGAGGTGTGGGTCGGTGGTAGAGTGCTTACTAAGCAAGTGCCAGGCCCTGAGTTCAAACTCCAGTACCACCAAGAAAGAAAGAGGTGCAGGGATTCAGATTCTCCTCAGAAATAGGAATCAAACTTAAGGTAAAATGACTAATGGTGGGTGGGAGTGAAAACTAAAGAGATGCATAGAAAGATGAGCCAGAATATATAGTTGAAGCATGAAGAGACATAATAAGCAACTTTGCCAAGAATCTTGCCCTCAGTCTCTATCCCAGAGTCTCATATTCTGGTTCTCCCCATGTGCTGCTTATTTGTATTGCTATAACAGAGTACCTGACACTAATTAGTTTGTTTAAAAAAATCACCATAGAGGGGCTGGGAAGATGGCTCAGTGGTAGAGTGCTTGCCTTGCATGCCTGAGGCCCTGGGTTCGATTCCTTAGCACCACATAAGCAAAACAGAAAAAAAAGCTGGAGGTGGCGCTGTGGCTCAAGTGGTAGAGCGCTAGCCTTGAGCTGAAGAGCTGAGGGACAGCGCCCAGGCCCAGAGTTCAGGCCCCACTACCGGACCCAAAAAAAAAAAAAAATCACCATAGAGATTTATTTTTTATAGTTCTGGAAGCTAGAAAGCCCAAGATCAAGAAATGACAGTCAGGGGCTGGGAAGGTGGCTCAGTGGTAGAGTGCTTGCCTTGCATGCCTGAGGCCCTGGGTTCGATTCCTCAGCACCACATAAGCAAAAAGAAAAAAGCCGGAAGTGGCGCTGTGGCTCAAGTGGTAGAGTGCTAGCCTTGAGCTGAAGAGCTGAGGGACACCACAACTGGGCCCCCCCCCAAAAAAAGAAGAAAGTGACATTCAGTGAAGATATCGTTATTATTATTATTATTATTAGTGGTGGTGGTGGTGGTGGTGGTGGTGGTAGGGACTGAACTCAGAGTCCTAGGCTTGCTAGTCAGGCACTCTACCACTAAATACACACACCTCTACCTGTAATTTTCTTACCTCAGCCTCCCAAATACTGGGATTACAGTATACCCAGCTCTGATAAGGGTCTTCTTTCTGGAATATGCCATAGCAGGAGGCAGAAAGACATGACAGTAAACAAAAGAAAATAAGAAATTGAAAACTGAATATGAAGCTCACTTTCATAATCAATTCATAGTAATTCAATCATGAAGCTGCAGACTTTATTATCTAATCACACTCCATTAGGCCCTACTTCCCAATACTCACACATGCTTTTTGTATGAATACATAGAAAATATAGCACCCTTTGTTTTCCCTTTATCAAAGCAGCATCAGACCCTCAGATCAAGCTAGTGGATTCCTGGCTGGGCTGCTAACTCAATGGGCATTTATACATCCTAATGTATGTATAAAAAAGCTCATGCCTGGGGAAGAGAAGGGATAATGGGACAACAATGATCAACAAGTAATGTACTCATTGCCTTACTCATGTAACTGTAATCCCTCTGTTCAGCATTTTTACAATAAAATTTTTTTTGGGGGGTCCAGTCATGGGGCTTGAACTCTGGGCCTGGGCACTGTCCCTCAGCTCTTCAGCTCAAGGCTAGCCCTCTACCACTTGAGCCACAGCGCCACTTCCGGCTTTTTTTTTTTTTTTTGCTTATGTGGTTCTGAGGAATCGAACCCAGGGCCTCAGGTATGCAAGGCAAATGCTCTACCACTGAGCCACCTTCCCAGCCCCTACAATAAAATTTTTTAAAAGAATGTTATTTAAAAAATTTAAAAAGCTCATGCCGAGTCTTCCATTTCTGCAGGAACATTTCCCTATTTTGTTTATTCCCCTTTCCTTTGCTATATATGCCTTTTTTATTCTTACTCTAAAACTAAGAGTTTTCACAAGATTCCAAAAGTAGGCCTTTGGCTGGGTGCTGGTGGCTCACACCTGTAATCATAGCTATTCAGGAGGCTGAGATCTAAACATCATGGTTCAGGACAGGAAAGTCCGTGAGACTCTTATCTCTAGTTAACCACTAGAAAACCATAAGTGGAACTATGGCTCAAAGTTGTAGAGCACTAGCCTTGAGTGAAAAAGCTCAGGAACAATACTCAGGTTCTGAATTCAAGCCCCACAATCAGCAAGGACCAAAAAAATAAAATAGGACTTTGGAATTCCTTAACTCCAAATGAAAGAAATAATTCCTTCCAATAGCATTATACAAAGTGTTTTTAGTGTAGTGCCTCATCTGCTTCAATAAAGGGATTATTATTATTATTCACATTTAAATTTTTTTAATGTGTTACTGAGGAATCAAACCCAGGGCTTCATGCATGCTAGGCAAGCACTCTACCACTAAGCCACCTTCCCAGTCCTTAAAAAATTTTTTGATGGTCCTGGGACTTGAACTCTTGACCTGGACACTGTCTCTGAGCTATTTATTGTACTCATGGCTAACACTCTACCACTTGAGCCACAGCTCCACTTCCAACTTTAATTGGAGATAAGTGTCATGGACTTTCCTGAGAGGGATGTTTTCAAACTATGATCCTCAGCTTCCTGAGTAGCTAGGATTACAGGTGTGAGTCACTGGCACCTGACTTGAGATAAAACATCTTAAAGCTTATAGAACTTAGCAATAGCTCAAGGTCACATAGCCACCTCAAATAAAATCAGAACCTGAAACCAGCACTTTTGTTTCTAAGCCAAAGCCTTGTCCACTCTATATTCCATCATGGCCTCCTCCTCAACTCAGGACTTATAAGTAGCAAACTATATCCAAGAATCAGAGCCTTCATCCAACCAAGGATTTGACTCTGAGTAGATCATATTCAGTTCTGTGGATTTGTGGGTATGCAATACCTTTAGCATAGACTCTGGAAGTGACTTTTGAGAAGAAATAAGCTGATGAGGGCATTCAGGTATGCCAGGAGCAAAGTCTTAGATCAGAGATTCTCTGCCAGCTCATGTCACACACTCTTCTCTGGGGAAATCCCTAGCAGCTGCGATATGGTTGGGTTCAATGTTCTGCCCTAATGTGGTTTGACAGCAACTAAAAGGCTAGAGTGGGAAGATACTAAGACTGAAAATCTCTCTCTGGAAATGTGGTTCCTTGTGTATTCTTTATGTACCAGGGACTCAGGAAGTCTCAGTTATCACATTTATTTGATAGGAGTTTTTTTGTTAGTTTTTTTTTCTGTGATAATACTGGGGTTTAAACTTAGGGCCTCAAACTCTTGCTTAGCTTTATTTTTATTTTTTAGTTATTTATTTATTTTTTAGTTTTTGCTGGTCCTGGGGCTTGAACTCTGGGCACTGCCCCTGTGCCTCTTTGAGCTCAAGGCTAGCATTCTATCACCGAAGCTACAGAGTCACTTCTGGTATATTGGAAAAAAGAGTTTCATAGACTGCCTGGGCTAGCTTCTAACTGTGATCCTCAGATCTCAGCCTCCTGAGTAACTAGGATTACAGGCATGAGCCACCAGCAACTGGCTTTTGCTTAACTTTTTCACTCAAGACTAGTACTCTATTGTTTCATTTACACAGCTGAAAGTAAATTCCAGCTTTTTGCTAGTTAATTGGAGATAAGAATTTCAGATTTGTCTGCCCAGGCTGCCTTTGAACTATAATCCTCAGATTATAGTAGCTAGAATTACAGACATTAGCAACTTGCCCCTAGTATTTATCTGATAGGTTTTTAGTTTCATGCATTAATCACCGTAAGAGGTATCTGGTTCTTCTCTTGCCTCCACAGAGGGTCTAAACCTAAGTACTTTCTGACTGATGCTGTGTCCATTTTATTTGTTTCTCTTTAGACCTGTCTTCCTTTTTCAGTGACATCCAGTTTGTTACTCATGACCCTCCTAAATCCTAGGACTGGTCGCTCTCCTCTCCCTTTCCATCTTCTCACACAGTAACAACACCATACAAATCTCTCTGAGGGCACCTAACTAAATCCCTCTGTGTTTGCAATGCTGGGAACTCAACCCAGGGCCTCATTAAATAAGCTAAATAAGCACTTTACCTCTGAGCTAGACCTCCCCACCCTTTCCTATGATTTTTTTTTTTTTTGCCAGTTGTGGGGCCTGAACTCTGGGCCTGGGTGCTGTCCTTCAGCTCTTCAGCTCAAGGCTAGTGCCTTACCACTTGAGCCACAGTACTACTTCTGGCTTTTTTCTGCTTATGTGGTACTGAGGAATCGAACCCAGGGCCTTATGTATGCAAGGCAAGCACTCTACCACTGAGCCAACTTCCCAGCCCCCTTTCCTATGATTTTTATCTTCTGAAATTTAGGAACAGAAATATCTTCATTATAAGAAAAAATGTGTGTATATATACATATACATATACGTATATGTATATATACATATATATGCATATATGTAATGTATCGTGCATGCTAGGCAAGCACTCTACCACTAGACCACATTCCCAACCCCATAACAGATTTAGAATTATAAACAGAGACTCCAAAAGGATGTGGAGGAAAGCTCCAACCATTTTTAATATCTCCCAACACATATAGTCTTCCCAACACACTGTAACCTCCTCAAGGGACATGCTAATGGAGTTGTCCAGGGATAAAGTTAATGGAATTGGCCATTAAATACAGCTGCAGCAGAGCATTAGGCTGACTGGGCAGAAGGCCCGAACCTAGTTATTTCAAACTGCAGCCACTATCACATATCTCAGGTTTTTATCTTTTCATTTCCACATTTGACTTTTGGCCAGGTCATTGAATGGCAACTCCTGGTCTGAGAACTCACATGCTTTCTTAGAGTCCACTGATGATACCTATTCACTATGATATGTTGGGAGGAAGGCTTGTGGGAAGGGTAAATCAACACACTTTTCCCATGCTCAAGAAAATGTTACTGGGCTGGGAAGGTGGCTCAGTGGTAGAGCGCTTGCCTTGCATGCTCGAGGCCCTGGGTTCGATTCCTCAGCACCACATAAGCAAAAAGAAAAAAAGCCGGAAGTGGTGGCGCTGTGGCTCAAGTGGTAGAGCGCTAGCCTTGAGCTGAAGAGCTGAGAGACAGCGCCCAGGCCCAGAGTTCAGGCCCCACGACCGGACCCAAAAAAAATAAAAAAATAAATAAAAGAAAATGTTACTGAAAAAGCCCTGATTTGGAGCGGGGGAAGGGGTGGCAGTAATACCTGCCTGTACTCCTAACACTTGAAGACTGAGTGAGGCAAGAGGATTGAGAGTTCAAGGCCAGAGTGGGCTACACAATGGAAGGAGAGGGGAGGTCAGAGTATTGTTCAATGTTGAAACACTTAACTAGCATATATGAAACCTTATGTTCTATCCCTAGTGTGCACATGTGTGCGCACATGTGCTCATGCACACACACACACACACACACACACACACACACACACACAAAGCCTGATTGTGAACTATTTCTCTAAGAGAACTGTTTTTAATTGTAACAATTTAATGTCACAAAGTCTAAAAGCCATTCTCAAAAGGAAGATTCCTGGCCCTGAGATAAGAACCTGCCTGTCATTTACCTGCCCTGTTTTCCATTGTGAGTTATCAGAAATTGATATACTTTACTAGCTATTTAGAATAAAAGCAAAAAATAACTTTTCTAATAGTATGGGAAAATATTAGCTCTGGATAACCTAGGAAATTAGTTTGGCCAAAGAGTGAACTCTGAATTGACAAGGAAATATGCTTTCCAGTTCTTGTTTTTTTCCTGTTTTTCCCAGCTTCTCTTTGGTCTGTAATTCTCTGAGTAGCCAGTCCACAAACATTAACTGATTACTATATGGCAGGCTGCTCTTCTAGGTTAATGGCAAAACTGCCTCCTCCTGTGATTCTCTCACACTCCTAACTTTTCCCCCCAAATAGCAGGTTTCATTTAAAACTTTCTATACTCAGCTTGCCTTTCTTCATATCTGAGTTTAGAAAGGACTAGTCATCATAAGTAACTAATTAGCCCATCATTTGTTTCCTTTTTCTAACTGTATTTTTTCTCTCTTTTCTTTTGGTACTGGGGATGAAACCCAGGACATTGCATTTGCAAGGCAAGTCTTTGCTACGGAGCCACATCCCAGCCCCATAGTTTGTTTCTTAAGCAATTTAATTTGAACTAGTGACAGTCAAGAAAGTAAATAGGCAATGTATACTATAATGGACAAATGTTCCTCACCAACTTATGCTTTGCTTTTTTCTTTTTGTCTGTTGTACGATTTGAACTCAGGGCCTAGATTCTATCCTCGAACTTTTCTGCTCAAAGTTAGTACTCTACCACTCTGAGCCACAGCTCTGCTTCCCATTTTCTGGTCATTAACTGGAGATAAGAGTCTCATGGACTTTTCTCCCTGGGCTGGTTTTGAACTGTGAGGCTCAGACATCCGCACCCAGCTTCAATTTATGCTTTCTTACAGAATCATTCTCTCTAGTTGTTTCAAGACTACATGGTTTTGGAGCACCAAGCCTCATTACAACTTTAGAAGTAATGACATGACCCCACCAGACCATCAGATTAACTCAACACTTTTCTGAGCACAGCAACTGGCTCAAAGAACTGTCTCTCCTCCCCCCAACATTACTGGGGTCTTGAACTCAGGATTTTGTACTTGCTAGGCAGGAGTCCTACCACTTGAGTGATAACCCTTTTTTCTATTTTAGTTATTTCTCAGAAAGGGTCTTTTTTTTTTTTTACCTTAGGCCAACCTCAGACCATGATTATCATAACCTACTCTCATGCATAGCTTAATTCACATGCCTGGGCTACCATTTCCAATTTATTAATTGAAACAGTCTAAACTTTTTGCTAAGGTTGACTTGAAAACTTGATCCTCCCAATCTCCACCTTTTGAGTAGTTGGTGTTATTGTTGGTTTGTTTTTGTCAGTTATGACTCTTGAACTCTGGGCTCAAGCACTGTCCCTCAGCTCTTCAGCTCAAGGCTAGTGCTCTACCACTTGAGCCACAGTACCTCTTCCCTGGTGATTAATTGGACATAAGAGCCTTATGGATGTTCCTACCCAGGCTGGCTTTGAACAATGATCCTCAGATCTCAGCCTCCTGAGTAGCTAGGATTACGGGCATGAACCACCAGCACCCGGCATTAGTTGGTATTATTATAGTAGCTAGTAGTGAGTTACTCTACATAGCCTCCAAATATTTTAAAGCGAGGACCAGGAACCAGCCTCATTCTAGAAGTAGTGAGTCAACTAACATACTTGCTAAAGGGTTAACAAAATTTGAGGTGTGTCTCTAAATCTTAGGAGCATCCTGATAAGCATTTACTGTGCTCTTTGCAGAGCAAAGGACCACTATCAAAACTGCTTGGGGACCACTATGAAAATTGATCTTGATCCATCCCAAGCAGTATTCAAAAAAGAATTATTTCTCAAGTCCTTTACCTACTCCATCCCTCTTCATCTTCACTGTTAGTGGGAGTCTTTCAGTGTAATAGTGTACTAAATTAAATTCTAAGAGGTGACCAGAAGCAATAAGAGACAGGCTTATGGAGGCTTTCTTGGAAGACTAAGAATCCCTCATTATCCTTCCAAGATGGAGCCAGACCCAGATCTTACAGGGCATCATGAGAAGAAATCGAGGACTGGGGAAAGGGAGGAAAATCAAAGGGGATTATTATAAAAATAATGAAAAGGAAATATCTAAAACAGAATAATATCATAAAAAAGAAGCCACCAGACTGAGCAAGATAGCAGGCTATTAATAGGGCCCAACTACTTGAATACTTTCATCAGAACAGGGGGTTCCTGGGTACCTGTGTGGTTCTCTGAGCTTTTTTTTACTTTAAAAGAGGTCTAAATCCTGCCCAGGAGACTATCCAATCATAGCTGGTTCCCAATCAAGAGTTCAGAACTTCCCAATTAACTATCTCATCATGGCTCTGGGGTTCTTGCAGTTGAGGTTTCCTTTTTTTTTGGTCGGTCATGGGGCTTGAACTCTGGGCTTGGATACTGCCCCTGTGTCTTGAGCTCAAGGTGAGCGCTCTACCGCTTGAGTCACAGCACCACTTCCGGTTTTCTAGTGGTTTATTGGAGATAAGAGTCTCAGGGACTTTCCTGCCCAGGCTGGCTTTGAACCATGATCCTCAGATCTCAGCCTCCTGAGTAGCTAGGATTACAGGTGTGAGCCACCGGCTCCCGACTAGGTTTCCTTTCTAAGTTAAAACCATGGAGCCAATCTACAGGGAGTCAGTGGCTCACCCCTGTAATCCTAGCTACTCAGGAGGCTAAGATCTGATAATTGGGGCTCAAAGTCAGCCTGGGCAGGAAAGTCCCTGAGACTCTTATCTCCAATAAACGACTCAGAAAACTAGAAGTGGCGCTGTGGTTCAAGTGGTAGAGCACTTGCCTTGAGCTGAAGAGCTGATAATGCCCAAGCTCTGAGTTCAAGCCCCACAACCGACAAAGAAAGAAAGAAAGAAAGAAAGAAAGACCGACCATGGAGTCTGGCACTGATGGCTCACACCTCTAATCTACTCAGGAGATTGATACCTGAGTATCACGGTTCAAATCTAGCTTGGGCAGGAAAATCCTTGAGACTCATCTCTAATTAACCGCCAGAAAAACCGGAAGTGGCGCTGTGGCTCAAGTGTAGAGCATTAACCTTGAGCTGAAGAACTCAGGGACAGTGCCCAGGCCCAGAGTTCAAGCCCCACAACTGACAAAAAAAAAAAAAATGGAACCTCAACCTGTGAGTTCTATGCTAACAAAACCATTTATACTTTTATTTTCTTATTAGCAATTTGCCAGTGCTTATGTAAAGAGCCATCTATTGCTAGAAAACACTACTTCTTCATCTTCTTTCTTAGTTGGCCTTTATTGTTCTATGTTTTTCCTTTTCCTCTATAAAAATAGGCGCTGTTGCACTGGACATTGATCAAAACGAACTAAGCAACTTAATGGCAGCAATGGGAGGGAGGGAACAAGTGGGAAAGAGGGAACAGCTGACGCTATGCAAAACAAAAGAAACGGACATGTCACCCAGTGTGGAAGAAATAACTGTATTGTCAAAGCTCATAGAACTCATAAATGTTATAGATCAGGATAGACAATTTGCCCCATGAAAGTTAGAATATATTTGTGACTTTAAGCATCACTATTCCACAATACTGTGAAATTTAGGCAATTATGTAATCACTTAATCACAATAAAGGATTTGAAAAAAAATAGGAGCTTTATAATAATGCCCATTGTTATTACTATACTTACAAATTATCCATAGTCATTAGAGCTGCGCAATACTCTGAACAGTAAGGAGAGAGGCTATCTTGGGTCAGGATCTGGAGAGAGGATTCAGACATGATTTATTTTAAAGTTTTATTTATTTATTTATTTTTGGGTCAGTTGTAGGGCCTAAACTCTGGGCCTTGGCACTATTCTTCAGCTCTTCAGCTCAAGGCTAGAACTCTACCTCTTGAGCCACAGCCCCACTTCTGGCTTTTTCTGCTTATGTGGTGCTGAGGAATCGAACCCAGGGCCTCATGAATGCAAGGCAAGCACTCTACCACTGAGCCACCTTCCCAGCTCTAATTTTTTTTTTGGGGGGGGGGTCCGGTCATGGGGCCTGAACTCTGGGCCTGGGCGCTGTCCCTCAGCTCTTCAGCTCAAGGCTAGCGCTCTACCACTTGAGCCACAGCGCCACTTCCGGCTTTTTTCCTTTTGCTTTTTTCCTTTTGCTGAGGAATCGAACCCAGGGCCTCAAGCATGCAAGGCAAGCACTCTACCACTGAGCCACCTTCCCAGCCCCCCAGCTCTAATTTTTAATTTTCTTAATTTTTAATTTTTATTTTTGTCAGTCGTGGGGCACTGTACCTGAGCTCTTCTGCTCAAGGCTAGAGCTTTATGCCTTTGAACCATAGGGCCACTTCCAGTTTTCTGATGGTTAATTGGAGTTTCCTGGCCTTCCCTGCCCTAGCTGGCTTTGAATCATAATGCTCAGATCTCAGCCTCCTGACTCAGGATTACAGGCCTAGCCACGTGATTTATTGAGACCTGACCTAAGAAAAAAACAGAATGAAAGTAGCAGGTAAGGTCAGAAAAGAAGGTTTGCAGCTTTGTGTCTGACCCCAGCCTGATCCCATGGGGGACCCAGAAATATGAATCTGTCCTTACTTGAAAAAAAGGGACTACTCTTTGTACTACCTTAGCTATAGGTTCCAGGGACACAGGAGAGGTTTCCCATCCACAGGAAACAATGCTCCAGAGAAAGAGACATCTGTGAACCACTGGAATCAATACAGCAGCTGGTGATACACAGATGCAGTAAAAGGTACTGGAACAGGATACTAACAGCACCCACAACAGTTGCCAAAACACAATACCATAGATGGGGAAACTTAAACAACAGAAGTTCAGTTTCTCACAGTTCAGGAGGCTGAAAGTCTGAGTCAGGGATGTGGGTGGAAAATGAGGTAGAGGAAAAGGAAAGGGAGGAGGAGAAGGAAGAGCAAAAGGAAGAGGTGGAGGGAGACACACCCTCTGCTGTCTCTACACAAACATAAGACTCCTACCCCACCCCCACTTAAACTAAATCAAATTACATCTCAAAGGCCCCATCTGCCAAGATAATCACTTTGGGGATAAGAGATTCAACATGAATTTGGGGTAATACAATTCAGTTCATAGCAGCCACACTTTATAAGCTGGTAAAACAAGTGTTAGCCAGATTTGCTTAATAATAGCCATTTGCCTGCCAGCCATTTTCCCTTGCCACTCCCTTCCCTAACTTCTGGGAATATTATTTGTTGACAGGTAAACAGGAATGGAGATAATCCCTAACTAGCTCGACTAAACCTAGGATTTCTCAATAGTTTCTCTTTCCTCCGTCTCTGTAAATCCTATTTCTTGATCCAGGAAAATCAGGCTATGAATATTTTATTTGCAAGATCAGTCCCTGGGAAGTATTCTGTAGGTGACAGCTGAGGCGTCACCTACTCGGCTCAGACTTTGAAGCTTGGAAGCCGAGCCATTAACATTCTCTTCAGCCCACAGACAGTTCTCTTCAGCCCTTGTTAGTCTCATTTTCTTCCCTCCTGACTTTTTAATCAAGAGCAGAAGCTTTCTTGTTTGTGGAACCTTTTCTTCTCTTCAAAGAGTTCTGGGCTCCAGGGAGGCCTATGGCCACGAAATTCACCAGCACCTCTAGATTCCCAATGAAGGTGACTAAACACCTGCTCTCAAGCTAAAATTCCAAACACCCTTACTTACTTCACAGACAACTTTAGGGTTAAGCAGGGACCAGCCAAAAGGCCAGGCTTCTCTCTGGCTTCCTGGGAAATCTGCAGTAGTTAGATCTTCAGCTACAGAAGTGATCCTATTGAATCTTCCAGTTCACATCTACTTTGAGATTTGGGCCATTTTGTTAAGGAAAATGAGATGGGAGAGTCACAGGTCCTGCCCTCTGAGTAGAAACCCATCTACTGCTCCTCCACCATTCTGAAGCTATGAAAGAGTGGAAGAAGACTCTCCATTTCATAGATGATGTCCTATAGTCTGGATAGGGACAGAGTTTTCAGTGAGAGCATGTTCAAACTTCTAGCATTTACTAAGAGCTGCCATCTGCCCAGCTGTGTGGTCGTGGGTGCTTAGAAAACAGGAAGAATCTCAGGAAAGTTTAAATCCTACTAGCTCCATAGTTTTGTTTTTTTAATGTAACTATCGGGGCTTGAACTCAAGGACCTCACACTTTTCACTTTCACTCCCTTTTTTTTTTTTTTTTTGCTCATGACTGGTGCTCTACCAATTGAGTCACACCTTCAATCCAGCTTTTTGTTGGTTAATTGGAGATAGAGTTTCTCAGACTTCTTCCTACGCTGCTTTCCGCTGTGATCCTCCAGGTCTCAGCCTTCTAGAGAGCTAGGATTGGAGATGTGAGCCATCAGCACCTGTCTAGCAATAGGTTTTACTAAGAGGGCTTTTAGAGAAACAAGTTTGACACACAGTAATTCAGCTTCATTGTTCAAATCTTCTTTTAACAGCTGCCTTTTCTACAAAGGGCCACTGGTTTCTTCCCAAGAATTCTTCCCAAGATCTTCCAAATGTGAGGGAATCAGTCCATACCCTTTTACTGCCCAGAACTTGGTTCTGGTACCTCTACATTTTCTTCTCTCTTACCTCTTACAGTTACCTCAGGCATACAACCACCCACTGCCTACAATTGCTTCTGCAGTAATTCCAGAGAGGCACATAAAAACAATCTCCTTGGGATCATATTGTATCCAAACTCCTCTGCAGACAGGACAACAGTTATAGCAATGTGGTGCAATCATTTTTATTCACTTCCTTGTCCCTTCTGGCCACAGCGTTGGACCCAACTTCATTCAGCATATCAGCTCAGGTGGGCCCAGAGGCACACACAGAAGGACTGCTACTCCATCTGCTGGCTTGACAGCAACTCCAAATTGGAGCCTTTAATTCTTTGTAAGGCAAGCAGGAGATCAAGATGTCTATTTCCATGATAAAAATATACAGCCATTTTATCAAAGATGGTGACAACTACCCCTCCTACTTTAAACCTGGACATAGAGATACAAATACAGCTGAAAAACACAGTTGTGTCTCTTTGGGAAAGACCCTTCTCTGGAACAAGCATTTCTCCATTGCCATAATAGAGACATGAATACAAGCTTAATCTAAGAGGGACAGGAGAGGTCAAGGTTGAATTTTAAAATACTGATGAAATTAGCATTTTATTCCTAGTATTGAGCCCTTCTTCTCTACTGTTTATCTTCCCCTAGATTATTTAACTTTTCCTGAGGGCCTATAGTCCATCAGTTATTTTTATGCTCACAACTCCTTATTTATCTTTTCTGACTGAAGCAGAGAGAAGAGAGGGGGTGCATTTCATACTTAAAGACAATTATGTTTTGTTTTGTTTTGTTTTTTGTCAGTTGTGAAACATGAACTCAGGGCCTGGGTGCTGTCTGTCAGCTCTTCAGCTCAAGGCGAGCACTCTACCACTTGAGCTACAGCTCCACTTCTAGTTTTCTAGTGATTTATTGGAGATAGGAGTCTCACGGTCTTTCCTGCCTGGGCTGGCTTTGAACCGCAATCCTCAAATCTCAGTTTCCTGAGTAGCTAGGATTACAGGCATGAGCCACTGGCGGCCGGCTCTCCCTGAGCTGTTTTGTGCAAGGCTATTGCTCTACCACTTTGAGCAATAGCACCACTTCCAGTTTTCTGGTTGATAATTGAAGATAAGAGTCTCCTGGACTTTCCTGCTTTGCTGGTTTTGAATCACAATCCTCAAATCTCAACCTTCTAGGCTGAGAATGTGGCTTAGTGGTACAATGCTTGCCTAGCATGCATGAAGCCCTGGGTTCGATCCTCAGTACCACATAAACAGAAAAAGCCAGAAGTAGCACTGTGGCTCAAGTGGTAGAGTGCTAGCCTTGAGTAAAAGAAGCTCAGGGACAGTGCCCAGGCCCTGAGTTAAAGTCCCAGAACTGGGGAGAAAAAAATAAAACAAAACAAAAACCCTCAGCCTCCTGAGTAGCTAGGATTACAGAGGTAAGCCACTGGCTTACCTTCTTTCTTGACAGAAGAGAGGAAAACAACATTATTATCTACCCTTACCCAAAAGTTAGTTCGTTCCTGAAATCCCTTGTCTGACAAACGACATTGTTATTTGGAAGTTTCAGCACAGATTTCAATACTCAGTATCCATGTCATCTAAAATGATATGCCAGCAAATATGCTGATTTTCATAGAAACTAGTTGAAAATCAGTTATAGAACTCCAAAACTTTCACCCATATTAATAGTAAAAAGAAGTTTTCAAGCCGGGCACCTGTAATCCTAGCTACTCAGGAGACTGAGATCTGAAGATTGAAGTTCAAAACCAGCCCAGGCAGAAAAGTCCCCATGAGATTCTTATCTCCAATTAACCATTAAAAAACCAAAAGTGGAGCTGTGACTCAAAGTGGTAGAGAGCTAGCCTTGAGCAAAAGAACTCAGGGACATGTCCAGGCCATGAGTTAAAAAAAAAAAAAAAAAGAATGTTTCAGTGCTACAAATTGAATCTAGGGCCTCATACATGGTAGGCAAGCAATCTGTGTGTGTGTGTGTGTGTGTGTGTATCCGTCTTTCTGTCTATATGTGTAAGGCAGTACAGATCTCTGAAGAACCCACAAATTTCCCTAAGACAAAAAAATAGATTTAAATACTGACCATTTCTTGAGAATGCCAAGCCAGTTTTGACACTGTAAGACAAGTATGACATTCCCTGCCTTGAGAACTCTCAGTTAGAAACTTAAGTAAACAAATACTATACTCACTCCCTCTTCTCATTTATCAGTAGTTTGCAGATGATAACATAATACTAAAATAAAATGGAAATGTTTGACAATACAAGGTTCAACAAATAATGATTATCTAACACATATAGGCATCCAGAAAACCATTTTCCTGGAGCAAGATTACAGAACCATCACCACTGAGCAAATTCAAAGAAATAGATGGCTAAGGGTATAGTTCAGTGATATAGCACTTGCGTTTCAATCCCTAATACTGGAAGGGAAGAAAGGAGGGAAGAAAGAAATACTGGAGGAAGGGAGGGAAGGAGAGAGGGAGGGAGGGAGGAAGGAAGGAAGACAGGAAGGAAGGAAGGAAGGATGGACTTGCCATTTTCTAGTTACAATTATAACAATTGTTCTTCAAACTTTTTTTTCTCCAGTCCTGGGTCTTGAACTTTGGGCCTGAACACTGTGAGCCTTTGTGCTAAAGTCTGGTGCTCTTCCATTTAAGCCATAGCTCCACTTCTGTCTTTTCAGTAGTTAACTGGAGATAAGAGTCTTCTTCTTTTTTTTTTTGTCATGGGGCTTGAACTCTGGGCCTGGGCTCTGTCCCTCAGCTCTTCAGCTCAAGGCGAGCGCTCTACCACTTGAGCTACAGCGCCACTTCCGGTTTTCTGGTGGTTTATTGGAGATAGGAGTCTCACGGTCTTTCCTGCCCGGGCTGGCTTTGAACCGCAATCCTCAGATCTCAGCCTCCTGAGTAGCTAGGATTACAGGCGTGAGCCACCAGCGCCCGGCTGGAGATAAGAGTCTTAAGAACTCTCTCACCCAGGCTGAGTTTGAACTGTGGTCCTCAGATCTCAGCCTCCTGAGTATCTAGGATTATAAGCCTGAGCCACTAACACATAGCCAAATTTTATTTATTTATTTAGTCCTGGGGCTTGAACTCTGGGCTGTCCCTCAGCTCTTCAGCTCAAGGCAAATGCTCTACCATTTGAACCACAGCGCCACTTCCGGTTTTCTGAGTGGTTTATTGGAAATAAGAGTCTCATGGACTTTCCTGCTTGGGCTGGCTTTGAACCACTATCCTCAGATCTCAGCCTCCTGAGTAGCTAGGCGTGAGCCACTGGCACCCAGCTCCAAATTTTATTTTTAAAAATAATAAAACACTATTGCCAGGCACTGGTGGTTCACGCCTGTAATCCTAGCTACTCAGGAGGCTGAGATCTGAGAATCGCCGTTCAAAGCCAGCCCGGGCAGGAAAGTCCGTGAGACTCTTACCTCCAATTAACCACTCAGAAAACCGGAAGTGGCACTGTGGCTCAAGTGGTAGCAGCGCAGGGACAGCGCCCAGGCCCAGAGTTCAAGCCCCACGACTGACCAAAACAAAACAAAACAAAAAACCCACCTTTTAAGGAATCACAACAAGAGTAGCTGTTATCAAAGCTAATGATTCTCCTTGACTTAATAACATTTCAATGTTACCTGATAGAAAATGAGGACCTCAATTTCTCCCACTATTCTCTTCTCCTTAACTTGTGAAGCATCCTTTCTTGCTTTCCTCTGTTGCCCTGTAATACAAAAACTCAATCGCTGAGTTCAGCTACTTTTGTTTCTAGAATTTCTATGATGTCAAAGTCCTGTCTTATACCCTTGCCCCCTGCATATCTTCAGGGAAGATACAGTGACTTAGAATTCATCCTCACAGTTTCAGTCTGCTCTATGTTTCAGTCAGTAGCACTTACTGTTGTTTTCATTTTTGTCTCCTCATTCCTTCTCTACAGTTTCAGGATGAAATACATACACACCCACGCACAAACTACTATACAAAGAAAATTATATACATGAATTCTCTGCCCCCTAGGAATATACAACTTAAGATGGCTAACATTAAACAGATGAGCATAAATATATAAATAGCACAAAGCAGCATTAAACCAATCCACAAATGAACAGCAGGGTAAATGCCTGATTGAAATGGGAAGCAGAGTCAGCCAGTCAATGATAGTTTACTGAATAGCTAATAGGTCTCAGGTGTTGGGCTAAGATTAAACAATAAATTTTTGCATAGAACCAGTGTAGTCCCTGCATACATAGAGATACATATTATATATTTTTTAAACACTAAAATGTAGTTTAATTAATATAAGCGTATAAAGTTCTATGGAAGCCAGGTGTTGGTGGCTCATGCTTGTATTCTTTTTTCTTTTTTTTTGGGGGGGGTGTCCAGTCGTGGGGTCTGAACTCTGGGCCTGGGCGCTGTCCCTCAGCTCTTCAGCTCAAGGCTAGCGCTCTACCACTTGAGCCACAGTGCCACTTCTGGCTTTTTTCTGCTTATGTGGTGCTGAGGAATCGAACCCAGGGCCTCATGCTTGCAAGGCAAGCACTCTACCACTGAGCCAACTTCCCAGCCCCTCATGTTTGTATTTTTAACTACTCTAGAGGTTAAAATTTACAGAATCACGGTTTGAAGCCAGACTAGGGCAGACAAATCCAAGAGACTCTTACCTAAAATTAACCAGCATAATGCTGGAAGTAGAGATGTGGCTCAAGTGATAGATGTCAGTCTTGAGTGAACAAGGTAAGTGAAAGTATGAGGTCCTGAGTTAAAGCCCAAGTACTGGTGCAAAATAAAATAACTAGCAAAAAGTAGGATTGGAGATGGGACTCAAGGATAGAATACCAGCTAAGCAAGCAAGCCAACTGAATGCAAACCCCAATACTGCCAAGGAGAAAGAGAGAAAGTAGGGGGAGGAGAAGTACTGCAGAAAATAATATGCAGGTCTGGTCTAGTCATTAGAAATCTAATCTAATCTATTTTGGAACTAGAGAAGCTTGTCTATACAAGTGACATTTATTTATTTATTTATTGTTGGTCATGGGGGCTGCTGAACTTTGGGCCCAGGTGGTGTTCTTCAGCTCCTCAGCTCAAGGCTAGCACCCTACCATTTGAGCCACAGCGCCACTTCCAGCTTTTTTCTACTTACGTGGTGCTGAGGTATTGAACCCAGGGCCTCATGCATGCAAGGCAAGCGCTCTACCACTGAGCCAACTTCCCAGACCCCTACAAGTGACATTTAAATTGAGACCGGTGGGTATCAAGGCTTCCTCAGCAGTAGAGTATCTGCCTACCATACATGAAGCCCCTGGGCCCAATCTCCAGAACTGCAAAAAATATAAATTACTTATATAAATTTGTGCATGCATTTATAAATATATAAAAATAGTATTTTCTAAATGTGATGGTATATGTCTATAATCCAGCATTCAGGAAACTAAGGCAAAGGATCAAAAGTTTAAGGCTAACTGGATTACATAGTGACTTTCAGCTAGCCTAGATTACACCAGGAGACCTGATCTCAAAAAAATAAAAATTAAGGGCTGGGAAGGTGGCTCAGTGGTAGAGTGCTTGCCTTGCATGCCTGAGGCCCTGGGTTTGATTCCTCAGCACCACATAAGCAAAAAGAAAAAAG
>NW_012267266.1:4885314-4896519 GCF_000151885.1 Dipodomys ordii
TAAAAACAGTCATTAGTAGGAAGCCCCCACAGCTTCCAGACACTTCATGTGACAATGACTGACTCTGAACTAAGAAATGAGTGAGTAGGGCTGGGAAGGTGACTCAGTGGTAGAGTGCTTGCCTTGCATGCCTGAGGCCCTGGGTTTGATTCCTCAGCACCACATAAGCAAAAAGAAAAAAGCCGGAAGTGGCGCTATGGCTCAAGCAGTAGAGTGCTAGCCTTGAGCTGAAGAGCTGAGGGACAGCGCCCAGGCCCAGAGTTCAGGCCCCACGACCGAACCCAAAAATAAAATAAATAAATAAAATTTAAAAAATTAAATAAAATAATAATAAATTGGGACCTGAAAGTCTAAATAGACTTAGACAAAAAACTGAAGAGAATAGTGGGGAAAAATAGGGCACATGGGAATATAGAAATAACACATTCAAGGGACTAAAAGAAGGTCTGCTCTGGCTTGAGTGAGTCTATCAAGGGGAAAGGGGAAGAGTTTGAAAGGTCAGTAGAAAGCTGAGAGGATTTTAAATGATTTAAAACACAGCAAGTGGCCAGTTTAGTCACTCTCACCTGTAATTCCAGCTATTGGGAGGTGGAAATTAAGAGGATCATGGTCCAAAGCCATGAACCATAGCAAACAGTTAGCTAGATTGTATTTAAACAAATAACTTGCATATGCTGACCCCGATATAATCCTAGCTATACAGGAGGTATAGATAGGAGGATCAGGGTAAAAGAATCATAGTCTGGGGCTGTTTTGGGGAAAAGCATGAGACCTTACCTGAAAAATAAAGTACAAAGTACTTGAGGGCATGGTTCAAGTGGAAGAGCATTTGTCTACCAAGTGCAAATCCTTGAGTTCAACCCTCCTCTCAAAAGGTACACAGCAAGTGAAAATTACAGAATTAAAGTTGCACAGGATTAAAAAGGACTTTAAATCCTTTCTACCTACTCCCTATTACTGGACCAATAGAAATGGAAGCCAGAAAGGGTGGGCATGAGGTCACTGGAGGCTGCTGTAAAGGAACAAGTGAATTACCTATTGAGCCTCAAAGGTCTTATGCAAGAGAGTTCTTAGTTCTATTTCTGTGTAATCTGGAGCAGGCACCTTTGGCCAGGCTATCTGCATGAGGATACCCTCAAAGATTATTGAAAAGTGAAAAACAGTTGTCATTCACATTTATTAATCTCAGCTCCTTGGGAGGATAATTACTTTGAGGAGGTCACAGGCAGAGTGATTGATTCAAGAGGGCTTAGCTAGTTTACATTTGTAACAGAAAAACTTATTGTTGAGGGCTGGGCAAGATAACCTGCAAAGAAGCCAAAGGACAGCAAAGCTAGAGTGACCAATGCTCAAAGGAGCTCTAGAGCATATCCGCTGATAAGGGAACTTCTATAACATAATCAGGGCAAATGCTTCTTTCTACACTGACAACTGGACAGAGAGGCTAGTCCTTGGTTACACAAACCTGTAAAATACTCACAAGTGTAAGGCATGAAACCTTGCCCCCTCCTCCTTTCATTCTTTTTTATTTTTTGGCTGTGGGGCTTGAACTCTGGGCCTGGGTGCTATCCCTCAGCTCCTTAGCTCAAGGCAAGCACTCTACCACTTGAGCCACAGTGCCACTTCCAGTTTTCTGAGTGGTTTATTGGAGATAAGAGTCTCATGGTCTTTCCTGCCCAGGCTGGCTTTGAACCGTGATCCTCAACTCTCAGCCTCCTGAGTAACTAGGATTACAGGCATGAACCACCAGCGCCCAGCTTACATTCATTCCTGATTCTTACTAATATAGGAGAGTTCAGAAAGGGTCTAATGCCATGTTGTTATCATCTTCCTCCTCTTCATCACCAACAACATCATTTATTAGTACTTAATAAGTGCCTTTACTGTGGAGATTCCTGTAGTTTCAGGAATCAAGAATGTGGAGGACTCTTCACTTAAAAGAATCACAACTTGGGGCTGGGAAGATGGCTCAGTGGTAGAGCGCTTACCTTGCATGCCTGAGGCCCTGGGTTCGATTCCTCAGCACCACATAAGCAAAAAGAAAAAAGCCGGAGTGGCGCTGTGGCTCAAGTGGTAGAGCGCTAGCCTTGAGCTGAAGAGCTGAGGGACAGCGCCCAGGCCCAGAGTTCAGGCCCCACATCCGGACCCAAAAAAAAAAAAAAAAAAGAATCACAACTAGCCTGGTGCTGGTGTCTCACGCCTGTAATCCTAGCTACTCAGGAGGCTGAGATCTGAGGATCATGGTTCAAAGTCAGTCTGGGCAGGAAAGGCTGTGAAATTCTTATCTTCAATAAACTACCAGAAAACTGGATATGGTGCTATGTCTCAAGTGGTAGAGCTCTAGCCTTGAGCTGAAGAGCTGAGGGACAGCACCCAGGCCCAGAGTTCAAGCCCCATGACCGACCAAAAAAAAAAAAAAAAGAATCACAACTTTAGGTGAGGAAGGTAAAAAAATATTTGTCAGAAGGTAGATCATAATTGCTACATAGTTGTAGTGATAAGGGTCTGGGCTATAAAAGACCACTAAAGACTATTGTAAAAGAATAAGGGTCGGGCGAGAGTGACTCACACATGTAATTCTAGTTACTCAGGAGGCTGAGATATGAGGATCCCAATTCAAAGCCAGCCCGGGCAGGAAAGTCCGTGAGACTCTTATCTCCAATAAAAACAGAAAACCAAAAGTGGCACTGTGGCTCAAGTGGTAGAGTGTTTGCCTTGAATTGAAGAGCTGAGGGACAATGCTGGGCCCAGAGTTCAAGCCCCATGACTGACAAAAAAAAAGAATAAAGGAGCAAGGCACTGATGGCTCATGCCCTGGCAGGAAAGACAATGAGACTCTTCAACTAACTGCTTAAAAAAAGCTGGAAGCAGAGCTGTGGCTCAAGTGGTAGAGCACTGTTCTTGAGCAAGTAAAGCTCAGGGACAGTGCCCAGGCCCTGAGTTCCAGCCCTAGGACCAGCATCAAAACAAAATAAACAAAAAGAATAAAGGGAAAAAAATAGAGCTTGAGGAAACTGGATTCAAAGCACATGATGTGGGAAGATACTAGAAAACAATTGCCCTTGTGGGTATGTTGGTACCCACCCATAATCAGAACACTCAGGAAGCATAAAAGAATCATGAGTTTGAGATTAGCTTGGAATATACAGATTTGATACACACACACACACACACACACACACACACACACACGCACACACGCACACGCACACGCACACACACACACTTCCCTTGATCTGGGAATAAAAACTGTCAAAGGCTGGAACATGCCACATGATGCATCTAAGAGACAAGACCCCCAGGCAGCAAAATTTATTTACAGCCTTGCAAAAGATTCCTGTAGACAAGGATGTAGTGCAGGCAGTCAATACTTGGACCTGAAGGAGTGGTACAAATGACAGGACAGTAGCCTCTCAATGATTAACAATTCAAAACCCCCTTTGATCTTTTACAAAGTGTAAGAGCCTGGAACCACTATTCAAGCTTGAAGATAAAAAATGAGCAGGCTAAATTTCTCACCAGTCAGATGGGATCAGAGACTATAATTAGAGTTTACCATTATATACATAGCTGGTTGCCGGCTTACACCTGTAATCCTAGCTTCTCAGGAGGCTGCTATCAGAGGATCATGACTCACAGCCAGCCCAAGCGAAAAAGTCTATAAGACTCTTGTCTCCAACTAACTACTAAAAAGCTAGAAGTGGAGCTGTGGCTCAAGTGGTTGGGCTTTAGCATTGAGCAAGAAAGCTCGGGTGGCTGGGGATTTAGCCCAGAGGAAGGGCGCCCGCCCAGCATGCGCAAGGCCCTAGGTTCAGTCCTCAGTCCTGGAAAAAAAAAAAAAAAGAAAGAAAGCTCGGGTCAGCACCCAGGCCCTGAGTTCAAATCCCAGAACTAGCACAAATTAGTATTATTCAAAATTAGTATTATTCAAAACTGTCATTCCTGCTATAATTACTACAGTTCAAGTAGCAATTAGATTAGAATGATTGCAATAGGGGCTGGGAAGGTGGCTCAGTGGCAGAGCGCTTGCCTTGCATGCCTGACGCCCTGGGTTCAATTCCTCAGCACCCACATAAGCAAAAAGAAAAAAGCCGGGAGTGGCGCTGTGGCTCAAGTGGTAGAGCTAGGCTAGCCTTGAGCTGAAGAGCTGAGGGACAGCACCCAGGCCCAGAGTTCAGGCCCCATGACCAGACCCCCCCCCCAAAAAAAATGATTGCAATAAAAAAATGAAAATAGCCAGGTACCAGTGGCTCATGCCTGTAGTCCTACCTACTAAGGAGGCTGAGATCTGAGGATCATGGTTCAAAGCCAGCCTGGGTTCAAAGTCCATGAGCATCTTTTTTTTTTTTTTTGTCAGTTGCAGGGCTTGAACTCTGAGCTTGGGCACTGTCCCTCAGCTCTTAAGCTCAAGGTGAGTGCTCTAACCCTTGAGCCACAGTGCCACTTCCGGTTTTCTAGTGGTTCACTGGAGATAAGAATCTCACAGACATTCTTGCTTGGGCTGGCTTTGAACCTCAATCCTCAGATCTCAGCCTCGGAGTAGCTAGAATTACAGGCGTGAGTCACCGACGCACAGCTCCATAAGACTTATCTCCAATAAACCACTCAGAAAACCAGAAGTAGCACTGTGGCTCAAATGGTAGAGAGCTTGCCTTGAGCTAAAGAGCTGAGGTACAATGCCCTGGCCCAGAGTTCAAGCCCCACAACCAACCAAAAAAAAAAAAAAATGAAAATGAAAATATAAAAGTTCTAGTATTATTATGTGAAAATAAATATTAGGATTCAATCTATCCAGAATCTACAGGAAACACTGAAAATGCAGGAAGTTTATCTTCTGCTGCTTTCTACCCACAGGCATTCCTACAGGGGATTTAAGTAAATGCTTTATAAGCCAGTCTTAGCATCTATAACTTATGATGAAATGCAACTTTACAAAGTGTTGTTGTCAACTAAGGCTATGTGTTAGTGCTCAGGTGGATAGGAAATATATAAAAGAAATAGATTTAGTTATTGGTTTTTGTTTTTTGTTTTTTTTCGGGTCCGGTTGTGGGGCTTGAACTCTGGGCCTGGGCGCTGTCCCTCAGCTCTTCAGCTCAAGGCTAGCCTAGCTCTACCACTTGAGTCACAGTGCCAATTCTGGCTTTTTTCTTTTTGCTTATGTGGTGCTGAGGAATTGAACCCAGGGCCTCATGCATACAAGGCAAGCACTCTACCACTGAGCCACCTTCCCAGCCCAGATTTAGTTGTTGTTCACTTGTGTCAAACATAGTGGATACTGGCAATACTGAAGTTACTAAAACTCTGTCCTTGAGATGCTAACCATGTAATACCAAGAAATAATTAAATTACTTAAGATGAGATCTATGGATAAAAGTTCCAGAACAGAGGATCAAACTGAATTTGCTTCAAGAAGCCAGAGAAGACTTTCTAGAGAAGATAAGACGTAAGCAGATTTTAGAAAAGGAGTAGAAATTCTGTATTTGGATAAGGAAGAGAAGAGCATTCTATAGTGGAAAGTATGCATAATGCACAGAGGCATGAAGAAATGGTGAGCTTTCAGTGGGGGAGGAGAGAGAGAAAGGTTCAATAAGTTGACAGGAAATTAGCTTCCCAGTATATTCATTAGATTAATCCAGCTAAAAGAATTACAGGGCTGGGAAGGCGGCTCAGTGGTAGAGTGCTTGCCTCGAATGCATGAGGCCCTGGCTTCGATTCCTCAGCACCACATAAGCAGAAAAAGCCAGAAGTGGATGCTGAGGCTCAAGTGGTAGAGCGTTACCTTGAGTAGAAGAACTGAGGGACAGAGCCCAGGCCCAGAGTTCAAGCCCCATGACCAACAACAACAACAAATGATTAACAAAGCAAGTGGAACTATTGAAACATACTAGTCCATATTGTGTTGTTATAATAAAAGACTCATGGCTAGGTCTTTTATAAATAATAAAGGGTTATTTGGCTTACAGGTTTTTTATCTTTTTTTAATTTTTATTTTGTTGAAAGATGCAGTACAGAGAGGTTATAGTTACATGAGTAAGGCAATGAGTACATTTCTTATCGAGCATTGTTACCCCTTCCTGGCTTATAGTTTTGTAAGTTCAAAAGTGTAACACCAGCATCTGTTTGGCTCAGGTGAGAGCCCTCTGCCTATATAACAACATGGCAAATAAGTAGAAAGAGAACTAAAAGCCCATTCAGAAGAGTCCAAATGTATGAGCTTTCCTCAGTATAAAACAATCCACTTGCCAGGCACCAATGGCTCATGCCTGTAATCCTAGCTACTTAGGAGGCTGAGATCTGAGGATTGAAGTTCAAAGCAAGTCCAGGCAGGCAAGTCCACGAGATTCTTATCTCCAATTAAACCACCAAAAAAACAGAAGTGGAGCTGTGGCTCAAGTGGTACAGTGCTTGCCTTGAGCTGAAGAGCTGAGGGACAGCGCCCCATGCAGAGTTCAAGCCCTATGACTGACCAAAAAAAAAAAAAATCCACTCTTGTGGGAACTAATTCATTCTTACAGACTATTATTGATCCCTTCTGAAGGCATTGCCCCTTTGACCTCCCACTAGACCATCTGACCTTCTGTGAGCACTGGTCTTCTCATTAGTATCTACCTCTTAAAGGTTTTTATCACTTCAGCATCACAACAATGATGACCAGGCTTTGACATAAATCTTTGAGGGACAGACCACATCCAAAGCAAAGTGCAGATGAAAGCTTGATTACTCTCAGAAAAAAAAAAAAAGTTCTGCCTGAAACTGGCCCCTATAATCTTTTTTACTTTTTATTTTTTTTTTCGGTCGTGGGGCTTAAACTCTGGGCCTGGGCGCTGTCCTTCAGCTCTTCAGTACCACCTGAGCTACAGCACCACTTCCGGTTTTCTGGTGTTTTATTGGAGATAGGAGTCCCACGGTCTCTCCTGCCCGGGCTGGCTTTGAACTGCGATCCTAAGATCTCAGCCTCCTGAGTAGTTAGGATTACAGGCGTGAGCCACCAGCGCCCGGCACTTTTTTTATTTTTTTACTTTTATTGGTCATGGGGTCTGAACTCTGGGCCTGGGCGCTGTCCCTCAGCTCTTCAGCTCAAGGCTAGAGCTCTACCACTTGAACCACAGCACCACTTCCAGTTTTCTCTGTTTATGTGGTGCTGAGGAATCGAAGCCAGGGAGGGCCTCATGCATGCGAGGTAAGCATTGTACCACTGAGCCACCTTCCTAGCACGGCCCCTATGATCATTAAGGAAAGGCTTCTCTATGATAAACACAGGAGTAGCTATTCATATAGTTGCCACAAAAGGACTCCGAAGTTCACCACAGGGAGGAAGTTACATGACATCTGCTGTATGGCCCTGTGGATGCAGATTACACAAAGAAATATACTCAGAAAACCTAACAACCTCAGGCAAAATCATTTTTCTCTTTGCTTTTCTCATTGAATGCTTCTTACAAAGAGCAGTATCAGGTTTTTATTCCTCAATAACAGCCAGCCTCATAGCTTTCTTCTTCTAACAAATGAGGAACTTTCAGAAAAAAAAAATATTCAGTTCAATGTCCATGTTCTAGGAGTCTGGATAAAGTTTGAAACTTAGAAGAATACAATTTCAGGTATGTTATCCTTGGGATCACTTTTCTCAGGCTCTACTCCCTTCTTGCTTTTGCCTGGAAGATACATATATTGCATAAGGGGGTTATATTTGCCTCCTAAGTACAGTATACCTTTAATGCATAATAACTTTGTATAAAATATAGAACAAGAAGAAAATAACACTCAAAACTCCAGAGGGTTTTTTCCTAATAATATACTTCAAAATTTATTGAAATGTCTAAATCTCATTTTCAGTACATTAAAGATCTGGATTGCAAATATACAGGTAATGTATTTTGTGATTTATTTCTGATAGAATCCAGAGATCAGGGAGAAAAGATTATTACTGGTAGATACTTTAAGGGTGAGAGGGGGGTCCCAGAAAACTGACTTCAAATAAAAAAGAAAGATAATTTGGCTTTAATCTAATAAAAAGTGTATTTGGTTCTGAAAAACAATTGTGGAGACTCACTTTTTTGTGTTTAACAACCACCTTGAAATTGGCCCTTCTCAGATGACAGCATGATTCTGGGCTACCTTAGCATGAATGATTTATGTATTAATGAACTTGGCAACTACATCAGTTTTTCTAAACCTGGCACCAAACACCACCTGCATGTTAAGTGAATATTTATGATGTATAAAACTCACCTCATTATGCAGAGGTGCATGAATTGTCTTATACATATAGTCTATAACTCCCAAGACAGATAAGAAAGCAGCCATGTCACCAAATTTATGGCTTCTTCCTGCTGAATCTGAAGTTTTGGAGAAAAACTAAAGAAATAACTGGCCCCTTGGAGAAAAATAGCTTCAGCTAACCATTATAAGCCTCAAATGATTAAATGGCTATAGCCCACCACTATGTCTTATGAACCAAGAGGTTAATGACAAAAGTCACTTTAATCACAGTACTGAACTATGGCTATGTTTTGAGTGCTGCAGTAATAGATAGAACCTAAGTGACTCTTTGGGTATATCAAGTACTCTGTCTGTTTAATTTTTCCCCCAGTATGGTATTTGAGGTCTCTTGATGATTTCTCATCAAGTGGTCCTGAAAGACCCACAGATGTAGACCTCAGAGAAGACAGTTTGATACATTGTTGTATATAATGGCTTCCTGTGTAAACCCTCAAAGTCAAGAAAATCAAATGCTGATTTGAGTTCTGAATTGCAGCTTGCTTTGAGAGATATTTTATTTTTATTTTTTATTTTTTTGGTCGGTCGTGGGGCTTGAACTCTGGGCTTGGGCGCTGTCCCTGTGCTCTTCAGCTCAAGGCGAGCGCTCTACCGCTTGAGCCACAGCGCCACTTCCTGAGAGATATTTTAGAAATGCAGCACATCTCTCCCTGTACCCTGCTAAAAAAAAATAAAATAGAAACAAGGGAGTCAATATAATAAACTCAGATATCTCAAGAATGAATAGGATTGTATAGACAGCAATTAAAATGACAAGCACATAGGCATGCAAAAATCTTTAAACAAGATAATGCTGGAGGAAAAAAAAAACCTCACAAAGTGACAGAAAGAAAAAAAAAGAACACAAAGTGACAGAAAAAATACTTCTGAGATTTTCAGTAGTATAAAGCTAAGCGAAAACAATGAAATTCTAAGTAATTTGCTTTCCCAGTCCCCTATCAATCAGAAACTAG
Source organism: Dipodomys ordii (assembly GCF_000151885.1). Taxonomy (NCBI): domain Eukaryota; kingdom Metazoa; phylum Chordata; class Mammalia; order Rodentia; family Heteromyidae; genus Dipodomys; species Dipodomys ordii. The sequence continues at coordinate 4,894,545 of NW_012267266.1, forward strand.
ACACTTATACATAGCTACTAACTGTCCTGAATGCAAGAATCATCCTGTTTCTCCCTGCCCTGAACAGCTCTGCAGTTTTTCCTTACCTGGCCTTCAAGAATATAGAACCATCACTATTCAAATACTTAAGTTCGGGCTGGGAAGGTGGCTCAGTTGTAGAGTGCTTGCCTTACATGCAGGAGGCCCTGGGTTTGATTCCTCAGAACCACATAAGCAGAAAAAGCTGGAAATGGCACTGTGGCTCAAGTGGTAGAGCACTAGCCTTGAGCTGAAGATCTGAGGGACAGCGCCCAGGCCCAGAACTCAGGCCCCATGACCGACCAATAAATAAATAAATAAATAAAGTACTTAATTTCACAGAAAAAAAAAGCTGAAAATGTAAAAAGTCTTTAGAGTAGGGATCAAACAATTACTTGTAAAAAATGGAAGGTAGGGGCTGCCTAGCATATATGAGGCCAATATTTCATCTCCAGAACGTTCTCCCCAGCAAAAGAAGTACAAAAATGCTTTTTTCATTGTGTGAGAAACATACAAAGTGCTGAAAAAAGTGATACTTTAATGATTAATGCTAGTCTTGCAAGAGTGGATGTCTGCCTGCCAGACACTCAAAGCACTTAAGTAAGCATTTTAGCCTCTTAATGTGCAAGTTCCTCCCCTATTTCCTCATTGGCTGAGGCTATGGGGTGTACAATCTTCCTGGATATCCCCAAAGTTTACTTCCTCCCACCCTCCCTCCCTCTGCCCCCCCACCCTCTTGCCAATTCTGGGACTTGAACTCAGGGCCTGTCCCTAAGCTTATTTTGCTCAAGACTAGAACTCTACCACTTGAGCCACAGTTCCACTTCCAGCTTTTTCTGAGTAGTTGATTGGAGATAAGAGTCTCACTGACTGGCTGGGGCGCTAGTGGCTCATGCCTGTAATCCTAGCTACTCAGGAGGCTGAGATCTGAGGATCACAGTTAAAAGCCAGCCTGGGCAGGAAAGTGTGAGAGACTCTTATCTCCAATAAACCACTAGAAAACCGGAAGTGGCACTGTGGCTCAAGTAGTAGAAAGCTCACTTTGAGCTGAAGAGCGCAGGGAGAACACTCAAGCCCAGAGTTCAAGCCCCATGACCGCCAAAAAAATGGATTGCCAATAATTATTTCTTACAGTGGTATTGGGATTTGAACTCAGGGCCTGTGAGTTTGGTAGACTGGTGAGATACTACTAAGCCTCACCTCCAGTCCTGTTTGTCACTGGTTATTTTAGGATAGAGTCTCTTTTCCCCACCTGAGCCTCAATCTACCTACTTTTGGGTTTTCCATAGTCACTGGGATCACAGACATGTGCCACTGAGTCCAGCTTCCCTATAGAGATGGGTCTCAGGAACTTTTCTGCCCAAGTTGGCCTTGAATCACAACCCTCCCCTTTTCAGCCTCCTAAGTAGCTAGGAATTCAAGTGTGAACCACCAGTACCCTGCCTTGGAGTGATTCTAAATAAGATATAGTTCTTAATCTCCACTCTTGTAGAATCCTCTGTGAAACTTGTTAAACATTCAGGCACATTGACTTACCTTAGATCTGTAGCATCTGAATGTCCATGAGTGGGATGCTTTGGCTCTCCATTCCTAATGAACTTCTCAGCAATTCTGACTTCTATTGAAGTTTAGAGACCACTGCTATAGAAGAATTAGAAAAGTAGACATAAATAAAGAAGCTGAGCTGGGGCTGGGGTGCAACTCAGTGGTAGACTGCTTGTCTAACAAACCTGAAGCCCTGGGTTTGGTGGTCCTTAGCACCCAAACATAGGTACACACACACACACACAAACACACACACACACACACACACACAGTTCTTTACAATACTATTCTGGTCACGAATAAATGAAAATCCTGTAGTTTTTTGTTTTTTGTTTGTTTTGTTTTGGGTCCGGTCATGGGGCCTGAACTCTGGGCCTGGGCGCTGTCCCTCAGCTCTTCAGCTCAAGGCTAG
>NW_012267266.1:4899914-4911142 GCF_000151885.1 Dipodomys ordii
CTGTGGCTCAAGTGGTAGAGCGCTAGCCTTGAGCTGAAGAGCTGAGGGACAGCGCCCAGGCCCAGAGTTCAGGCCCCACAACCGGACCCAAAAAGAAACAAACAAAAAAAAAACAAAGAACAAAAAAATTGAAAGTTCATTCTGTAATATAATTTATAGGACCAAGTTTTATATTTTTTGTCAGTTGTGAGGCCTGAACTCTGGGCCTGGGCACTGACCCTCAACTCTTCAGCTCAAGGCAAGCGCTCTACCATTTGAGCCACAGCACCACTTCTGGCTTTTTCTGCTTATATGGTTCTGAGGAATTGAACCCAGGGCCTCATGCATGCAAGGCAAGCACTCTACCATTGAGCCACCTTCCCAGCCCATCATTTATATTTTTAAAGCAAAGTTTTTAAACGGATGACATAGAAACCATTTTATTCACTTTTTTTTTTTTTGGTGTGTGGCTTGAACTCGGGGTCTGGGTGCTGTCTCTGAGCTTCTTCGTGCTCAAGGCTAGCAGTTTGCCATTTTTGAATCACAAGTCTACTTCTGTTTGTCTGGTGGTTAATTGGAGATAAGAGTCTTATGAGCCTAGAACCTGTGGCTTACACTATAATCCAAGCTACTCAGGAGGCTGAGATCTAAGGATCAAGGTTCCAAGCCAGCCCTGGCTGGGAAAATCTATGAGTCTATATCCACTAAACTCCTCAGAATAAGTGGCACTGTGGCTCAAGTGGTAGGGACAGCACCTAGCCCAAGGACTGGGGGAAAAAGTCTTATTTTCATGGACTTTCCTGCCTGAGCTGGCTTCGAACCCTGATTTTCACACCTCAGCCTCCTGAAGAGCTAGGATTACATGCATGAGCCACCAGCATTTGGCTGTGATTACTATTCTTATGACTATTAAAGGCCAAAATAAACTACTTTATCTTGAGACCAGTTATCTGTTTTAAAATATGCTTAAAATAACAATCATGCCTTTTAGAATATTATATTCTTATTATATTTCTTTTGGGAGGTGCTGTAGATTAAGTCTGGAGTCTTGTGAGTCTGGAGTCTTGTGCATGCTAAGCATTCACTCTACCATTGAGCTGCACCCCTATCCCCAGAATGTTGTTAAAAATATAATATGAACAAATATTGGAATAATCACCTGTTCTGTTTGCTGAATATTTATCCTCATACAAATTTTGTACCAACTCTTTCCATTTCCTAGTGACAGTGAAATGCCATCAGAGGAAACTACAAAACAGCATATTGAAGAATTATACTACTTGACTGTGAATCTGTCATTCTTATTTAGTCTTTATGTTTTCTTAGATTCATACTAATTTCTTCTAGCCTTCAGGCTGTAGGCCTTTTTCATTTGCACAGCAAATAAGCCTGTGCTTCACACTTACAAATAGGAGAGGCTCTCTTCTGGGGTTAGTGTTAGAGCCCTCTTGTGGTCATGGAGAGTATTTACAAGGAAACTGGAGCAATACATATAAATAAATAGCGTATAGAATAGAATACTAGTTTAATATTTCTTTTAGGGGAATCAGGATGCTGAGGATCAAATCCAAGGTCTTGCATCCTCACAAGTGTGTGATAGATTACAGATGCACCACTAACTGGGTTCAGACATTCTTGATTCCAGTGTTAACACTCTAGCTTTTTTTTTTTTTTTTTGTCTGTCATGGGGCTTGAATTCTGGGCCTGGACGCTGTCCCTCAGCTCTTCAACTCAAGGTTATTGCTCTACCACTTGAGCCACAGCGCCACTTCCAACACTCTGGCTTTTTAGCTAGAAAGAAGAACAAAAGTCCAACTCCTAACTCTCAAAGAAAAGAGACATAAGAATACAACTTCAATTATTTTTCACCTGTTTTCTTTTCTTTCTCCCTGCTGTGAACAACATGAAGATGTAATGTTATCAACTTTTGCTTCCGTATTTAGTAGTATTTGTTGTTTCTGTGTTCTCTTGCATCAACATATTGTTTTACAAATATAAATCTCCACAAACAGGGTCATGGATACTTTAACTTTGATGACCTTTAGGAAAACCTCTTTGAGGGAATTCTTTTTTAAAGTATGCTAAGTAAATAAGTAAGGATAATAGCAGTTAATACTTGATAAAGTGGATATAAAAAAACACAAAATTTTGAATTGTACTATTATTTTTGGCTAGTACTGACTGGGGCTTGAGCTCCGGGCCTCATGTTCACATTTGGCTTTTCTGTTCAAGACTGGCCCACTAACACTTGAGCCACAACTCCACTTACAACATTTTGCTAGTTAATTATAAAGTCTTGAGGATTTGTGGCTTCCAGCTGCCATCCTCATGTCTCAACCTTTTTATTTTTGCTTGTCCTAGGGCTTGAACCTGGGTCTACGTGCTGTCCCTGAGCTTCTTTTGCTCAAGGGGAGCACTCCACCACTTGAGCCACAGTGCCACTTCCGACTCTTTTTTCAATAGCTTATTGGAGATAAGAGTCTCATGGAGTTTCCTGCCCAAGCTGGCATTGAACCGTGATCCTCAGATCTCAAGCCTCCTAGGAGTAGCTAGGACTACTGACTTGAGCCACCAGTGCCCAGAGTTAGAATCTTCAAAGTCTATGACCAATGTTATGTTTGAATTTATTTTTTGTGATGTTGGGGATTAAACTTTAGGGTCTTACAATGTCAAGCAAGCACATCAGCACTGAATTACATCACCATCTCTGGTTTTCAGAGCCACTGACTCATTATGTAACACAAGTCAGCCTGTACCTCCCGCTCTCACGGATGCTTGGACTGGGGATTGCAGACAGGCATTGCAATGCCTATCTTATTCCGATTTCCAACTCGAGTGTAAATGACTCAGTTATATTCCCTCCCAATTTCCCTCATTTCCTTCACAATTCACCACACAGTGATGATCAGTAGTAATACAGTATTTATCTGAAGAAGGTAGAGACCTAAAGCATTTTTTCCCCTATTTTGAAAGAGGACAAATCTGTCTCCAAAACCAAATTCAATACCAGGCTTCTCACCAGTGAGCTCATGTTTTGCTTTTATTGAATTCCTATTTCCCCCTCCCAACTGATTAATAAAACATGGTAGTTTAATTAATAGAAACCCGACAGTGGTCACAGGTTGCATGGCAACTGAATCTTGCAACCAGTAAGGTTAGAAAATGGCCAGAAAAAGAGCCCCTGGCCCAGCACAGCCTGGAAGATCTCGAGGTCATTTGATTTCCTCTAATGGTTGAGTAATTAGCCTTAAGCCAACCTAAAGCTGTGTAAAGGAAACACTCCTTAAAAGGCTGGCGAACCGAGCTTCCGTGGTATAACGCACTCGAATTTATCCAAGGTGGGCAAATCCAGGTACACTAACAAACGGTGGAACCAAGTAACCAACGTTCTAACGCTCACACTTAAGTACGCCCCAGGACAAGATGGCGCCCTCCGCGAAGAGCTGGAGCCAAGGAAACCGTCCGAGCGCGCGCGCCACGCGTACGCGCCCGGGCTCGCACCCTAAAGCGGGCCGACCAAAGCCTGTGAGCTGAAACGTCCAATGACTGCCACGCCCCCCGCACATGCGCTCCAGAACTTTAGCGGGACACCACCTGCGCAGGCGCAACAGGCTCCACCTTTCGCGCAACTGACGCAAGGAGACTGTAATCCGTTCGCAATTTATCCCGTATGACCTTGAGTCTTTCCTGCCACCGAGGACCAGGACTATCTGCAGTACTGCCTGAATGATCTCGTCTCTTCGCGCTCTTTACTGAACCCACAGCCTATGCACGTATAACTAGAGGGTTGTGGTTTTCTACACTTGAGCTTTAGAGCTCATTATTCCCACTTTGTGGTACCAGAACCGTAAGTAAAGTAGTTTTTTTTGATCAGGCTGTGCTGAGGACACCTTAGCGGAAAAGCGGGCCTTTGGGGCGCAGTGACCAACCCCCGCCCCCCCCACCCCACGTGGTTGGAGGTTTCCAGAAACGCTGCCTCCACAGTGCTGCGCAGCTCCGGGCCTACGAGGTGGTTTCTTGCCTCTTGAGCTCCATCCGTCCCGCCACCATGATAAGCGCCAGCCGAACCGCAGCAGCCCGGCTCGTGGGCGCCGCAGCCTCCCGGGGCCCCACGGCCGCCCGCCACCAGGTAAGGAACTTCCGGGCATTCCTTCGGAACTCAAAACCTCAGCCGTCAGCGGAGCAGGCCGCGTACGCCCTTCGAGGTCAGGCTCCTCGGGGAGAAATGAGTAGGAAAGGAGGAGAGCGAACCACATAACGAACCACACCTAGCAGTTTGTGCTGCCGGATCAAGGCCTTCTTCAGAGTTCTACCGCTGTGCCTTGGGCCCTGCTGAGTCACACTCCTCCTCATGTAGAGTCTAATAATTAGAAGAGAGTGGTCCTGGCAGCCCCAATCTGGAGGGTTGGATAGGTTTGACCCCCAGAACAAAGATTAGTGGGAGAGCTAGTATAGGTTCTGTTTTAACCTGAGAGTACGGTTGCCTTTTTCTGTAAAGCAGCGCCCCCGATGCTCTCGTTATTGCTATTAAAAGAGCGGGGGTGGGGGAAGCTCATTAAACAAGAAGTGGGAGATGGAGCCTAAGTCCGATTTTTGACTAAGGAGCATCTTTTCAAAACGTTTTCTGTGGGATAGTAACCATTGGCTATTTGGAACATGGCAGGTTGTGGGTGGAGGGAGTTACCCGTTATCAAAGAGAAAAAGTGCTTCTTTGAGGAATGGGAACTGTAGCTCTCCAGTCAGTGGTGGGCATTGTGGAATGCTTGAGACAGTCAGAGGTTAAGTTGTGAAAGTAAGGGTTTTTATTCCGTGGAAGGCCACTACTTAATCCTTTTTGAATTTTTAAAATACTCCACCAAATTAGTAATCGTGGTTCTAAATCTAAACTCGAGTACACACATTCAGGGTAAGATACACACTTGTACAAAGAAAACTGACAAGTATGTGTGCATTGGTCCCTAACCAGACGTACTCTGTCCCCAGAGGCTTTTTGGCAAGGACTTGAGATAAATTAGGTTATTGTGACTTGAGGATAATATATTCTAGCTTCTAGTTGAGTAGAGGTCATGGTTGCTTCTAAACATCCTAAAATTCAAGAACAGCCCCCACAACAAGGAAAAATTTGTCTTAAGATCAATAACACCAAGGTTGAAAAGCTCTATTGTAATGTACTTCAAGACAACTGTATTTACTTTTTTACCTGTATGCTAAGCATTTTTGTCTGTGTGCTTTATACTGGCTGCCTACTCAGGATAATCCTGAGGAACTCAGTTCCTCTGGATAATAATTGGAACAAGCCAAAATTTCCTCATGTAAGGTTGGGAATGTGGCTTAGTGGTAGAGTGCTTGCCTAGCAATGCATGAAGCCCTGAGTTCAATTCCTCAGTACCACTTACATAGAAACACCTGAAGTGGTGCTATGGCTCAAGAGGTAAAGTGCTAGCCTTGAGCAAAAGAAGCTCAGAGACAGTGCCCAGGCCCTGACTTCAAGGCCCAGGACTAACAAAACAAAACAAATTTCCCCTATGTAGTTGATAAATGATGACTTTTTTCTTTTTTTTTTAAATTTTTCAGGATAGCTGGAATGGCCTTAGTCATGAGGCTTTTAGATTTGTTTCCAGGAGGGATTATGCGTAAGTATAATTTCCTTTTCTTTTTGTTGTTGGTTGTGGGGCTTGAACTCAGGGCCTGGTGCTATTCCAGACCTTTTGTGCTCTAGGGTAGTGCTTTACTACTTTGGAGCCACAGCTTGGCTTCAAGTTTTCTGGTGGTTAATTGGAGATAACAGTCTCACAGACTTTCCTGACTGGGCTGGCCTTTTGAACCGCAATCCTCAGATCTTAGCCTCCTCAGTAGCTAGGATCACAGGCATGTGCCACAGGTGCCAGGCATAACTTTCCTTCCTTCCTTCCTTCCTTCCTTCCTTCCTTCCTTCCTCTCTCTCCTTCCTTCCTTCCTTCCTTTCCTTCCTTTCCTTCCTTTCTTCCTTCCTTTCTTTCTTTCTTTCTTTCTTTCTTTCTTTCTTTCTTTCTTTCTTTCTTTCTTTCTTTCTTTCTTTCGATCATGGGGCTTGAACTCTGGATCTGGGTGCTGTCCCTGAGCTCTTAACTTTCTTTGAAGGAAAGTAATAGCCATTAAACATCCTTTCCCCCCACCCCCTATCACTAGTCTCTGCATTTGTTAGTAACTGTTGCTCTCAATTACCCATTTATTTGTATTACATAATGTGTCATTATCAAGTCCCATATCAAATTTTCAGTATATTTTCTCTAGTCATTTTGGAGATCACTTTTAATATAACAACCATGATACTGTTTTAAATGTCTTATAGGTCAGAAGCAATCAAGGGTGCAGTGGTTGGTATTGATTTGGGCACTACAAACTCTTGTGTGGCAGTTATGGAGGGCAAACAAGCAAAGGTAAGCATGATCAGAAACTCTTGAGTCACTTTCTTTAATCCAACATTTTGTACATAAGGGATTCTGAGACCTGATTGGCACTCTAAAAACTACTTTGGGTTTGGATTTATTTTTGTTTATTTTACTATATTTTTGAGATGCTGGAGGTAGAACTCAGGCCCTCATACATCTTAGACCAACTGCTCTACCAACTAAATTGCACCCTCCTTCCCAAACCTTTGTGGTGCTGATAATCAGAAGCATTTTACTTCCTGGTATAGGATTTAAATGTATTTTTCTGAGATGAAAAGATACTGGAATGTCTTGCTCTCTATATAAAGTCTTGCAATTTTAGAGGTCAGTTGGAACAGTTTTGGATGTGTGGACCAAATGGAAGTAGATTTCCATGTCTAACATGTTCCTGCTACATAGAGGCTATTACTGTGAAGTTTTCTTACGATGTACATGGAACCTTTATTCTCTGGATTCTTACTAAGGTTTAGAGCACCTGAGACTACAATCTTGCCTCTTCCATTTATGAAAGTTTAATGCTTCCTGTTTGTACCATGCCCTCCTCTGAGACAATCTGAGCTATGTATAGGAATCTTATTGTACTTGGGTACCAAGCCAGAGTAATAATCCCTTCCTTAGTCGTAATTTATACTTTTTTGGCATTTTTTTCTATATGCTTGAAATTTGTAGCCACCACAAAAATGTGACATCCATATTGAAAGAGAACTTTTCTAGCACTGATTTTTTTGGCTTTTACTAAGGTTCAAACTCAGAGCTCTAGTGCTTTACTACCTGGTAGCTTTTGTGGTCCCCCCCCCTTTGTTTTTTGTTATAATTTGTAAGTTCGGGAAAAGGATTAAAAACAATAAGATATATTAAATTCATAGTCTTCAAAATTGGATATTTAGTGAATATACATTTACAGTAACAAAACATCCAAATTAGTACTATTATTCATAGGCATTTGTTTCGTGGTTTAGGACCAGTTATATAACGGTTTTGTTTTGGCAATACTGGGGCTTGGACTTGGCCTTGAGCTTGTTAGACAAGGGCTGTACCACTAGACCCATATCCTCCCTCCTGCCCGCCCCCACTGCTGCCCTTTTTCTTTTAGTTATTTTTCAAATATAGGGTCTACAGCTTTAGCTGGGAGCAATCTCAGCACTTGATCTTCCCACGTTTTTCTCCTGCACAGCTGAGCTGGCCATCTTTAGCCATCTTTGCTTTTCTTTTCTGTACCTTCCATGTGGCTGTTGCTTTGTATCCTAAGCAATTGCTATAAAGATGACAGTGATCGCTGCAAGCATATTTTGTCTTACTTTGGAAATTTTAGGTGCTGGAGAATGCTGAAGGTGCCAGAACCACCCCTTCCGTTGTTGCCTTTACAGCAGATGGTGAACGCCTTGTTGGCATGCCAGCAAAGCGACAAGCTGTCACCAACCCAAACAATACATTCTATGCCACCAAACGTCTCATTGGCCGACGATATGATGACCCTGAAGTACAGAAAGACCTGTGAGTACTAGCTGAATCACAAGATTTCAGTATTTTGAACAGGTTCCTGTTACACCTTAATTTAATCACTTTATTGTCCTTGGGGAATCTGCATATCTCTACCAAAGGATAATTCCTTAATAAAATCTTTTTGCTTTTACAGGTTAGGTCTTTATATTGACCTACATGATAGATCATATAGATAAGATATATGAAGGTAGTAAGGCATTCCTGACCTGAACTTTGTGGTCCATCCCATCCCAACCCCGCTCCCCACTTGGAGACGATGGGGATTCGAACTCATTATCTAATGCTTTATGCTCAAGCACCCACTGTGGGCCTGAATGCTGTCCCTCAGCTATTCAGCTCAAGGCTAGTGCTCTACCACTTGAGCTACCATGCCACTTCGGTTTTCTGGTTGTTTATTGGAGATAGAGTTTCACAGACTTTCCTGCCTGGGCTGGCTTTGAACCGTGATCCTCAGATCTCAGCCTCCTCAGCAGCTAGGATTACAGGCGCGAGCCCCTGGTTGCCAGACTTAAGTTAATTTTTGGTTTAAAAACCAACCAATGCTTGCTGGGCTCCGGTGCCTTGAGCTGAAGAGCGTAGGGACAGCGCCCAAGCCCAGAGTTCAAGCCTCACGAATGACAAAAACAAAACAAAAAAAAAACAATGCTTGATCTGGGCACTAGTGGCTCATGCCTTCATTTTCCAATGGAATTGCTGGCAAGGTAGTTAAAATCTTTTTGAGACATCATTTATTAGCTGTGATTCCTTTTAGGGTGGAAAATAGGCATAGTATTATATGCTATTCATAACAGATTATAGTACCTAGCTTTCTCCATATAATTTTTGTGTCTTTCAGGAAGAATGTTCCTTTTAAAATTGTCCGGGCCTCTAATGGTGATGCCTGGGTTGAGGCTCATGGAAAACTCTATTCTCCAAGCCAAATTGGAGCATTTGTGTTGATGAAGATGAAAGAAACTGCAGGTGAGTTGACTTAATTCACGTCTGGGAAAAGTTCAAAGAATTGAATGGTTAGTCTCAGGTTAGTAGTTCTGTAGTGTCTTATAGATGAATCATTGTGCCTTGTGTACAGAAAGCCTAGGGATAAAAAAGTATATATATATTGTTACTCTTTAAATGTAGCCTGCAGAAAGAACTGAAGTTTTCCCAATGATACTTGGCATGTTTCTTTTTTCTTATTAAAAGAGAGGGTTCTATATTAAGAGCCAAAGGTTATACATTAAGCCTTTTTCCCTTAAAAACTAGCGGTTATTTCAGTCTAGATGTTACTGTACAACGGTGAACCTTCACTGAAATGAAGATGAGGTTTTTGAGTGTTAACTGATATGATATCCTGGGCTCTTTTGTGTGTGTGTGCCAGTCCTGGCCTTGAACTTAGAGCATGGGCATTAGGGCTGAGCTTTTTGTGCACTCTGTCCACATTGGCTTTTTTTGGTGCTTACTAGGAGATTTAAGAGTCTCACTGACTTTTCTACTTGGTCTGGTTCAAACAACAATCCTCAGATCTCATCCTCCTAAGTAGCTAGGATTATAGGCATGAGCCACTGGCACCTGACCCAAATCCTTTTTTACTGCCTCTGATTCAGCATTGGGCCTAATGCACAGTAGGCAAGGATTCTACCATTAAGCTATTCTTGCCTCTTTTCTCCTCCCCTCAGATGTTAACAATATCTTTACTGTTAGTGTTATCCTACAAGGTCTCCCTACCTGTTACTTTCTAACTGATTGATGATGTCTTTGGTTTCAAAAAGGATAACACTTGGTTATTAGGATACATATTGCTTATTTTACCTGGAATAATGCTGTGTTGAGCTTTATTCTTTGATTCTTTTCCAGAAAATTACTTGGGACATGCAGCAAAAAATGCTGTGATTACCGTCCCTGCTTATTTCAATGATTCACAGAGACAGGTAAGGCCAGTTACCTATCTTATTCACAGAAGATAATAGTACTTCTGACACAAGGGTGAAAGTGCTTTTTAAAAAAAAAAAAAACCTATCTATCTACATATATCTTATCAATCTATATATATGTATATAATCTCTGTCTTTTCTAGGCTACTAAGGATGCTGGCCAGATATCAGGACTAAATGTGCTTCGGGTGATTAATGAACCCACAGCTGCTGCTCTGGCCTATGGTCTAGACAAATCTGAAGACAAAGTGTAAGTTTATGCTGTAAATTATGACCTGAATTAAGATTAGGCAGCCCTAAGACTTAATTTAAGTCATTGCTTATTTCAAGACCATTCTACTGTTGAAACATGGTAATTTTTTTTTGTTAGTAAACATATTGGCAATTACTCTTCATAAACACTGGTTGATTGAAAATTTTGAAACCTGCCCATGTGCTGATAGCTCACAGCTGTAATCCTAACTTAGGAGGCTGAGGTCTGAGAATTGTGGTTCAAAGCCAGCTTAGGCAGGAAAGTGTGAGACTTTTTATTGCCAGTTAAAACCACCAGAAAACCAGAAGTTGAGCTGTGGTAAAAGGCTAGCCTTGAGCAAAAGAGCTCAGAGACAGCTTCTAGGCCCCGAGTTTAAGCCCACACCAACAACAATAACAAAAAATCTGAAACCTGGTTGCTCACACCTTTAATCCTAGCTACTGAGAAGACTGAAATCTGAGGATCCATGGTGTGAAGCCAGCTAAGGCAGAAAAATTCCTGACCCTCCTAGCTCCAAGCTAACTCCAAGCTGTAGCTCAAGTGTAGAGTTCCAGCCGCGAGTGAAAAATTAAAAGACAGCACTCAGGCCCTGAGTTCAAGCCTAATACTTAGGCAGTTAACATAATTATTCCTCATGGAAGTAAAGAGGTTTATCTTCACTTGATGTTGAGCTTCATTTCCTCCTGATAACTTTTGTTCCTTAAAGTTTTTTTTCCCTTTCTTTCTAGCATTGCTGTGTATGATTTAGGTGGGGGAACTTTTGATATTTCTGTCCTGGAAATTCAGAAAGGCGTATTTGAGGTGAAATCCACCAATGGGGACACTTTCTTAGGTGGTGAAGACTTTGACCAGGCTTTGTTACGACACATTGTAAAGGAGTTCAAGAGAGAGGTCAGTTCAATACATAGGCATTGCAACTTTGATGATTTCTCTGTTCAGGTTGTTTTTTGCTTTCTTACAGTTTTTTGTAGTGAAATAATTACATTTCAAGTTCATGGGTGAATTGAACTATGCTGATTATTTTTTTTGGGGGGGGGTCAGGTTGTGGAGTCTGAACTCTGGGCCTGGGCGCTGTCCCTCAACTCTTCAGCTCAAGGCTAGCACTCTACCACTTGAGCCACAGCGCCACTTCCGGCTTTTTTTCTTTTTGCT
>NW_012267266.1:4911192-4912390 GCF_000151885.1 Dipodomys ordii
CGGTCATGGGGCCTGAACTCTGGGCCTGGGCGCTGTCCCTCAGCTCTTCAGCTCAAGGCTAGCACTCTACCACTTGAGCCACAGCGCCACTTCCGGGTTTTTTTTTCTTATGTGGTGCTGAGGAATTGAACCCAGGGCCTCGAGCATGCAAGGCAAGTGCTCTACCACTGAGCCACCTTCCCAGCCCAAATCCTGGAGTTTTATATTTTATTTGTTTTTTTTTGGGGGGGGGTCCGGACGTGGGGCCTGAACTCTGGGCCTGGGCGCTGTCCCTCAGCTCTTCAGCTCAAGGCTAGCGCTCTTTTTATATTTTATTTTACCTCTTGAGACAGGGTTTTGCTATTGCTATATATCTTAGGCTGGCCTTAAATCACTATTCTCTCACCCCAATTTCCTGAGGTCTGGGATTCTAGGCATTAGGCATTGTGGCCAGTAAATAGGCTCTTAAAACTAACTAACTACACACACACACACACACACACACACACACACAAAAGGCCTCTAAATCCTTAATGCTTGTGTGGTCCTTGGTCTGTTCTATAACCAAATGTTTTCCACATCTGAATGAAAACCCAGAGTGTGACTAACTGCTTTCTACCTTTGCAGTGTGACTACATTACTGGAATGTAAACGTCTTATCTAATCAAAGAGACATCTTATTTTGATTTATTGCTGCCTTACTTTTCTTTCAAGATCATTCTCTAATTCTCCTTTCTTCCACCAGAAGAGGGCTGGCTGGTGAACAAAACCTGCTAATTGTCCCTACCCCAGGGGACAGAGGTATCACAAGTCATAATACTTTATACATTCATTGGGGGCAAACTCTGTTGAAGTAGGCTTGAATAGAGCAACTCTGTGTAATATTCACCATAATATTCACAAAGCCCTGAAGATACCACATTTTTATTTCCGTACGTGAAAGGCCCTGACGAAAAAAGAATGATGGAGGACAAGTAATATTGAAATACCCAAATGCAAAGATAGCATAAGAAAACTCACTGAAAGCTACTGAACAATAGGGAAGTGTGGGGGAAAGAGAGCAACACATAAGTTAACCTGACTAAATTAAAATGATAAAACATGCACTTACAAATCACTGTAGTGAAACCCCTTTTAAAATCAATGTTTGAGCCGGGGGCTGGTGGCTCACGCCTGTAATCCAAGCTACTCAGGAGGCTGAGATCTGAGGATCACAGTT
>NW_012267266.1:4916405-4926147 GCF_000151885.1 Dipodomys ordii
TAGCACTCTACCACTTGAGCCACAGCGCCACTTCCGGCTTTTTTTCTTTTTGCTTATGTGGTGCTGAGGAATTGAACCCAGGGCCTCATGCATGCAAGGCGAGCGATCTACCACTCAGCCACCTTCCCAGCCCCTGTGGTGATTATTGTAGCTTGTGGTTGGCAACAAACACAAGACTATTATAAAGTATAAATAGTGCTTATCAGTTCACTAATGCTAGTATTGTGTGTCTTCATTTTGTAGACAGGGGTTGATTTGACCAAAGACAACATGGCACTACAGAGGGTACGGGAAGCCGCTGAGAAGGCTAAGTGTGAACTCTCTTCATCTGTGCAGGTGAGACATGGAAGATTCCCTTAGTCTTGATGTACCCATTTAGCCTGAGCGTGTGTTTATTTCCTTACTTCATTCTTTCCTTCCTAATTTCTTTCCTTCTTTATTTATTGGTGCTTATACTGAGGCTTGAGCTCCAGGCCTGGCCACTGTCCTTTAGGGTTCTTTTGCTGGTGCTCTACCATTTGAACCACAGCTATACTTTCTGGTTATTTCATGATTAATTGGTGATCTCATGTGTGTGTTTGTTTGTTTTTTGTGGTCATGTGGCCTGAACTCTGGGCCTGGGTGCTGTCCCTCAGCTCTTCAGCTCAAGGCTAGCATTCTACCGCTTGGCCACAGCCCACTTCTAGCATTTTCTGCTTATGTGGTGCTGAGGAATTAAACACAGTGCATGCAAGGCAAGCACTACCACTGAGCCACCTTTCCAGCCTTGCTTTTTTTTTTTTTTTGCCCCAGATCTGGCACCAAAAAAGAAAAAAAAAATTATTTGTTCAGCAGGAGGTTCTTTGTGACTTTTTTTTTTTTGGTCAGTAGTGAGGCTTGAACTCAGCTTGGGCACTATCCCTGAGCTCTTCAGTTCAAGGCAACCACTTTACCATTTGAGCCAAAGCACCATTTCTGGTTTTCTGGTGGTTAATTGGAGATAAGAGTCTCATAGACTTCTTGTCCAGGCTGGCTTTGAACTGATTCAGACATGAGCCACCAGCTTCCTGCTCTTTTGTATTCAAATCAGTCTCACCTCCATCCCTCTACTTTTACTCATCCGTCTCCTTTATTCAATCCCCTTGAAAACAGTTTCAACTTTTTTGTGTGTGATGGGCCTTGAACTTGGGGACTGAGCTGTCTTGAGCTTTTCTACTCAAGGCTAGTATTCTACCACTTTGAGCCACAGCTCCACTTTGAGTTTTCTGGTGGTTAATTGGAGTCTCCTGAGGGCTGGGAATGAGGCTTAATGGTAGAGTGCTTGACTAGCATGCATCAAGCCCTGGGTTTGATTCCTTAGTATCACAGAAACAGAAAAGACTAGAAAGTAGTGCTGTGGCTCAAGTAGTAGCCTTGAGCACACAGAGGCTAGGGACAGAGCCCAGGCCATGAGTTCAAGGCCCAGAACTGGCAAAAAAAAAAAAAAAGTCTCATGAACTTTCCTGCCTTGGCTGGCTTTAAACAGTACTTAGATCTCCGCCTCCTGAATAGCTAGGATTACAGGCATGAGCTGCCCACGTCCAGCCATTGTTCTGTTTTCATACAAGAAGAATACCAGAGTCATCCTTCCTTGCCTCCTCCCCCCACTTACTGGCCCAACCCATCCCTCAAGTACTGACCCATAGTTCTTTATCTCTGAGGAATTTTTTCTTTTGTCTACACAGGAAAAACTTGTAGGCATCATTAAAGCAGATTCTGATATCTGGAGTAGTAAGAGGTTGCATCTTAGGAGTAATTGCCTTAAAGTCTCACCCTTCCTGAGACTTTTTTTCAAGACATCCTAGGTTATGGTCGCCTTTTAACTGGAGAATTAAAGAAACTTAACTACCATTTGGCCTTCCCACTGACATTTAATTAAACATTTCCTGACAGACTGACATCAACTTGCCATATCTCACTATGGATGCTTCTGGACCTAAGCATTTGAATATGAAGCTGACACGGGCTCAATTTGAGGGAATCGTCACTGATCTTATCAAGAGGACTATTGCTCCCTGCCAGAAAGCTATGCAGGATGCAGAAGTCACCAAGAGTGACATAGGAGAAGTGATTCTTGTTGGTGGCATGACTAGGATGCCTAAGGTATGGACCTATGGATCCTTATCATGGAGGGAAAAATGTACACAATGTATTCTTGGGACCCATTCTCTTTCCCAGGTCATCTTGAAAAGATGTAGTCCTAGTTACGCAGGAGGCTGAGATCTGAGGATCACAGTTCAAAGCCAGCCAGGACAGGAATGTCCGTGAACCCTTATAAATTCCAATAAACCACTAGAAAACCGTAAGTGGAGCTGTGGCTCAAGTGGTAGAGCGCTTGCCTTGAACTGAAGAGTTGAGGGTCAGTGCCTAGGCCTAGAATTCATAGGTCAAGCACCACGATTGGGGAAAAGAAAAGAGAGATGAGATTGTTGTCCCAGTTTTTAGCTTCATCCTTTAATTGAAGGGTATAAATAAAGGATTTAGGAAGAGCAGAATGTCTTTAGATGTGGGAACATGCATCTTTTAAGCTTTTAGGAATGAAAATTTGAGGCCAAAGATTATGTAAATAACTTTGTACAGTCAACTCCTAGAGGGGAGGGTATTTGGTCATAAGTCTTTTCTGCATAGTATGCATTTTATGTATTCACATCATTCTGAAAACTATGCAGAAAATAATAGGCACACTTTTTAAAATTGTGCTAATACTAGGGCCTGAACTCTAGTCCTGGGTGAAGCCCAGTTTTTCTTGTCAAGGCTAGTGCTTTAGCACTTGCCATAGCTCCACTTCTGGCTCTGGGAATAGAAGAGGGTATTACTTGGAGATAAGAATCTCAGACTTTTTGTGACCAAGCTGGCTTCAAATCATCCTCATATCTCAGCTTCTTAACTAGCTAGGATTATAGACTAGTGGTGCCCAGATAAACATAAACTTTCTGAATTTCTTGACTCTAGAATGATGTTGGCTTTTTATTAGTTTTTCTGTTGAAATACATTGACTTGGGAAAGTAAACCCAGAATAAACATGGAGGAAAAAGTGTCAAGGAGAATCTTTTTTTTGGGGGGGGGGGAGGGTGGGGTCTGTTGTGGGGTTGAACTCTGGGCCTGGGTGCTGTCCCTCAGCTCTTCAGCTCAAGGCTAATGCTCCACCACTTGAGCCACAGGGCCACTTCTGGTTTTCTGGTGGTTAATTGGAGATAAGGACTCTCATAGACTTAACTGCCTGGGCTGGCTTTGAATCATGATCCTCAAATCTCAGCCTCCTTGAGTAGCTAGGATTACAGATAAGAGCCATTGGCACCTGTCTTATTTTAACATTGTTTAACATATTTAACTATTACTGCTGTTTTAAGTTGGTTTTAGTAATGCTGTATAGAACAAGAGATAGCCCTCTCAATTGATAAGTCCCCTTGTCTTGTACCCTGTTTCACTTGATTTAATGTATTGTATGGAGAAACATACTATATTTTCCAAATTAAAATGGACAATGAATATTCTATGACTAAATTGTATTACCAAAACATTTAACAATTCAACTGAAAGAAGTAATTTGAATAAATAATATTATCAATTGTACAAAGAAGTTATAGTTCCATAATTCAGGTTAGTACAATGCTTCTTGATCAGTGTTGCCCCTTCCATTATCCCTCCGAGTAAGCATTCTTCCATTTGAGTTAATATGTTGAGATCTGGCTGATATTTTAGGACACATTTTCTATCTTACTCTTCTTTGTCAGTTGCCCTGAGAGTTGAGTAACAGATTCTTTATATTAGGTTCAGCAGACTGTGCAAGATCTTTTTGGCCGAGCCCCAAGTAAAGCTGTTAATCCTGATGAGGCTGTGGCGATTGGAGCTGCCATTCAGGGAGGTGTGTTAGCTGGTGATGTCACAGATGTGCTACTTCTGGATGTTACTCCCCTGTCTCTGGGTATTGAGACTCTAGGAGGTGTGTTTACCAAACTTATTAACAGGAATACCACCATTCCAACCAAAAAGAGCCAGGTAAGAACCATCCTTCATCCTCCTTGCAGAAGTGTTCTGTGAGTGGTATGATTGGAGTTATTTTTACTTTGTTTACCAACCCAGACAAGTTCTTAGCTTTGTTTCCCTTTTTTGTTCCTGAAAGTTATTACATCAGGAGGAAGCAATGCTTTTAGAATAGACATTGATAGTCATCTTCTAAACCATCTCATTGTTTGTATTCTCTTCTGTTCTCAAAGCAGGAAAAACACTGCTGTGGCTAGACTATATGAGATTGCTTGTTTTCTGGGTGAATGATGGGGTGGATGGGGTGGTGGTGAGCTATCAAACAGTTTTGTGGGTATGACTATATGAGATTGCTTGTTTTCTGGGTGAATGATGGGGTGGATGGTGTGGTGGTGAGCTATCAAACAGTTTTGTGGGTATGGCTTGGTCTTGGATTAAAAATTATTTCAGCGTAGTGGTATATACTTTTGCTAACCAGTAAATATTGCACTGCTGAAATACTGTATTGCTCCTGTTTGTGCAGTGATGTTTTGTCAACACATCATTCTGAAAAAAGTATGTGGTGACTTTCTATAACTGAGCACATGATAAATCATCTACCTCTGATCCTTATTTGCCCAGATTAGCAAACTTCAGTATTTATCTCATTTTGATGCCTTTCTTTGCTACTGCTTTATCTTTATACAGTGCATTTGCTTAGTTGAAACAATAGCTGTTATATGCCCTTCTGGTACACTAATCCTACTCTTATTCTCTGTAAAGACATTACATAGGCCTTTGTTCTAAACATATTGTACATTAGGACCCAGTTAATGTAGGAATGAGGCTGTAATTACTTCCCTGGTTTGTCTTCTATATAAAGAGCGTAGTTTAATCAGATTGACAACCCAAGAAATTTTCTTCCTAGGTATTTTCAACTGCTGCTGATGGACAGACTCAAGTGGAAATTAAAGTATGTCAGGGTGAGAGAGAGATGGCTGGAGATAACAAACTTCTTGGTCAGTTTACTTTGGTAGGTACTATGATAATAATACTCTACACCTTGATTTCTTTGCTATAAAAGTTCCATAGTTTCCAACTCCTATAAACTCAAATACATATATACTATATTAAACTTAGAAATGCAGAAGAATTCTGTCCATGATTTCCATTATTACCTCGATGCCTTATTTAATGCATTAGAACTTCTATCTTGTTTATAAGATTCTGGGAAGTGTTCAGAAATAGCATGAACTCAGAGAAATTCCTTATTTCACCTAAGAGATATCTAGCTGGGTGCTGGTGGCTCACACCTGTAATCCTAACTATTCAGGAGACATATCTGAGGATCATAGTTCAAAGCCAGCCCAGACAGGAAAGACCATGACTAAAACAACCACCAAAAAGCCTGAACTGGAGCTGGGGCTCCAGTGGTAAGAGTACTAGCCTGGAGCAAAAAAGCTCAGGGAGCTGGGCTCTGGTGGCTCACGCCTGTAATCCTAGCTATTCAGGAGGCTGAGATCTGAGGATCGTGGTTCAAAGCCAGCCTGGGCAGGAAAGTTGGTGAAACTCTTTATTTCCAATAAACCATTCAGGAAACCGGAAGTGACGCTGTGGCTCAAGTGTAGAGTGCTACACTGGGCCTGGGTCCCAGAGTTCAAGCCCCACAACCAAAAAAAAAAGCTCAGGGACAGCGCCCAAGCCCTGGGCTCAAGCCCCAAGATTGGCACCAAAAAAAAAAAAAAAAGATAAATCTAATAATTACTAGTTTGTTTCTTGTCGGTTATGGGGCTTGAACTCTGGGCCTGAGCGCTGTCCCTGAGCTCTTCAGCTCAAGACAAGCAATCTACCACCTGAGCCACAGAGCCCTTCCGGTCTTCTGGTGGTTAGAGATAAGAGTCTCATAGACTTTCCTGCCCAGGCAGGCTATGAACCATGAGCCTCAGATCTCAACCTTCTGAGTAGGATTACAGGCATGAGCCCCCCTAATAATTAGTTTCTTATCAGCATTACTTACCAATTTTTGGTGAGCTATAGTGGGGAGTTTGCTTTTCATTCTGTGTCCCAAGGTACATCACCATTGTAGTCAATACAGCAAACTGCTATTTTATATCTTGTTAATTTTAAGCATCAATGAAACTATAACCCTCAGTTAACAAACTTGCTTTTGTACATTAAGTGAAGATATTCCTTCCAAAAAGCAAATATTTTGTTCACCCTAAGACCATACAGATAGAGAAATGATAATACTGAACCAAATCTTTCATGAAGTTTACTCTGGATGTTATTCTAGATTGGAATTCCTCCAGCCCCTCGTGGAGTCCCTCAGATTGAAGTTACATTTGACATTGATGCCAATGGAATTGTACATGTTTCTGCCAAAGATAAAGGCACAGGACGGGAGCAGCAGAGTAAGTCTTCATTTATCAGACAATGAATAAGATTGGAGGACATCTGTTGGTAAACAAACTCGTACGCATTATCTTTTCCCCTTCATTCTAGGGGAAGGATGAAGTCTTTGCCCTTTCTTAGGTACCAGATTTGCTTTTGGAAGTGTGATGTTTGGGAGGAAGGAGTAATAATAAGCCTGTAGATTAGACAGGTTTCAGTAGGCAGGCAGACCAGTTGATCTTCCTATATTTTGGACCCTTGGTTTGATTATAGGGCAATAGGGAATTCCTTTCTAGATAGAGGACAATAACTAAAGAGATTCTTCCTTCTTTCACCCTTTTTCCATCTCTTTTTAAATTACAGTTGTAATCCAGTCTTCTGGTGGGTTAAGCAAAGATGATATTGAAAATATGGTTAAAAATGCAGAGAAGTATGCGGAGGAAGACCGTCGAAAGAAGGTGATTGCTTTGGCCTTTCTTCTAAATTTAATATTAGTAAGACTTGGGCATGGGACATAGATGTGAGTTTGGGCCATATCACTGATTTTTATTTTTGCTTTCCTCAACCCCAGTTTACTATTCCTTCCCCTTATAACTGTAGAATGTCTGAGGTCTTGATATATTTATTGGTCAAGTTGGCTTCAAACTCCTGTACTCAACCCATTTGTTTAAGCCTACCTAATTAATAGCTGAGATTACAGACAAGCTACCATGTCTGGCTTGTGGTTTGTGTGTTTGTCAGTTTGTGAGTCCTGGGTACTGTCCTTGAGCTTTTTACTCAAAGCTTGAGCCATACTCTACTTCCAACTTTTTTGGTAGTTAATTGGAGGTAAGAAACTCACGGTCTTTACTGCCCTGGCTGGCTTGTGATTCTCAGAAGATCTCAGCCTCTTGAATAGCTAGAATTACAGAGTGAGCCACCAGTGCCCAGCCTTGTCGTATGTGTGTGTGTTGGGGGGGGGGGGACGGTTACTTTGTTTTTGGTCTTTTAGAGTTTTATCAAAATTTCCATGTTACAGAATCTAGCTCAAATAAATCTCTGAAAAGCCATTCTACCTCGAAGCACAGTGAATTCTCCATTTTTACTGTACCTGTATGCAGTAGGTACTAACTGCTTAAAACTTTTTTCTCTAAGGAACGAGTTGAAGCAGTTAACATGGCTGAAGGAATTATTCATGACACGGAAACAAAGATGGAAGAATTCAAAGACCAACTGCCTGCTGATGAGGTGGGTTATTTTTAAAAAAGAGCATTATCACCAATGGCATCAAAGCTTGTTTCAGTTTTCATTTTAATGTTTCTGAAAATTACGGTTACAAGTGATGGTAGTATGGGAAACTTATTCTGATTTTTGTTTTTTAAGTGCAACAAGCTAAAAGAAGAAATATCCAAAATGAGGGAGCTCTTGGCTCGAAAAGACAGTGAAACAGGAGAAAACATTAGGCAGGCAGCATCTTCCCTTCAGCAAGCATCACTGAAGCTCTTTGAAATGGCATACAAAAAGGTAAAGAGAAGGACGGGCTGGGGTACAGGTAGCTCAGTGGTAGAGTATTAAAAGATTTTGCCTTTCAAGCCCACCACTAAGGAGGAAAGGACAAGCAGGTGGCTCAACTGGTAGAGCACTAGCCTTGAGCTGAAGAGCTGATGGACAGCGCCCAGGCCCAGAGTTCAGGCCCCACGACCAGACCCAAAAAAAAAAAAACAAGTGTTTGGTTAGAACTTAATTCAGATTATAATTGGAATTGCTCTTAATAACTTGTCAGTCTCCCTTCATAATCAGATAGGGAATCGAGTATTGTAGTTAGTAAATCCCCTGCCCTCTTGACTGTTGGAGTGAGTCTTAACTGGCAAAAGAAATCACAGGGAACACCAATAATGTACAATTGAGTCTAGAATTGTAGGATAGGATGTTTCTTCATTTTTGGTGCTCAACAGAGAAAACAGCCCTACTGTGTAAGTTTGAATGGTTTTCAAATATTTTCTTAACAGATGGCATCTGAACGAGAAGGCTCTGGAAGTTCTGGCACTGGGGAACAAAAGGAAGATCAAAAGGAGGAGAAACAGTAATAGTTACAGTACATTTTGGAGTGGAGAGGACAGCATACTATGAAGCTTGGGAGTGAAGGGACTTCTGAGCAGAAATGGGCAAATGTCAGTCTTTTTACTGTGTTTTTGCAGTATTCTATATATAATTTCCTTAATGTAAATTTAGTGTTAATTAGCTAACCAATCATTAATGAGTGATAAATCTAACGGTAGAAAGTTCACAATGTTCTGTCCCTAGCCTGTCACTTTTAAGCATGTAAGGGGGTAGGGAGACAGTTTATTGATCACTTAACGATCAGTTTGTGCTGAAGTGGCCATATTTTCAAGGGATGAAAACATTTCATACAGAATGAAGGTAGTCTGCCTTGTACCTAGCATGAGACCATATGGAAGTTAAGATCCTTTTAGTTGGCCAAAAGTGATACTGTAATGACCTGTGTGTAAATGTGGTCCTTCAACTGAGGCCTTTGCAAAGCAAGCCAGCTAGCTATGCCACATTTGTAGGTGCAGAAGCTAGGTCAGTGGAAAAGAAAGCTATTTATGTTAGGTTATAGCTTTTAAAACTAAGGTAGAGATGAAGTCCTGAATGTTCCCAAGGCATACTTTTCTAGCTATTTTCTTGGCCTGTGTCTGGCACCTACATCCTTGATGATTGTTCTTTTTGATCCATTCTGGATTTTTTTTTAAATAAATAAATTTGAAAAACATCTTGATGTTTGTCAGTGAGTGGTTGACTTTGGGACTATGACATGTCATATTTTCTATATTTCCCAATGGGAGAAGTTAAACAAGATTTTCTAACTGGCTAAAATGGAAACAAATACAGGAGTTGAAAGGATTGGTGCAAAATGGTGTTATCAGCATAGACAAGCCTAGTTAGTTACAAGGCTCTTTTGAGATTTCTATAATGTGAAAACTTGGGACTGGCATTTTCAATTTATTTTTAGTTTTAATAAGCAAAAGACGTGACCAGAAATGTTTAATGAAACTTATATGCTGGGAGCTTGGCTCACTTCTGTAACCCCCACCTACTTAGGAGGGTAGGATTTGGAGAAGTCTGAGATTCCATCTCCAAAATATCTAGCAAAACGATGATCTGGAAGTGGCAGAGCACAAGCCAATCTCAAGTGAGGCACCACATTCAAACCAGGATTAAAGGAAGAAAACCTCTCAAAATACTATTCATTAGTAAGTCTTAAGATTTCAGTTAGTCAAAAATAACAGGAGGGGGGGCTGGGAAGGTGGCTCAGTGGTAGAGCGCTTGCCTTGTATGCATGAGGCCCTGGGTTCGATTCCTCAGCACCACATAAGAAAAAAGCCGGAAG
>NW_012267266.1:4932432-4933464 GCF_000151885.1 Dipodomys ordii
GCCAGTCCTGGGGCTTGAACTCTGGGCCTGGGCACTGTTCCTGAGCTTCTTTTGTTCAAGGCTAGCCCTCTACCTCTTAAGCCACAGCACCACTTCTGGCTTTTTCTGTTCATGTGGGTACTGAGATATTGAACCCAGAGCTTCATGCATGCAAGGCAAGCATTCTACCACTAAGGCACATCCCAGCCCGACCTGTGCTTATTTTTTTCCCCCAGTCATGGGGCTTGAACTCTGAGCTCTTCAGCTCAAGGGGAGTGCTCTACCACTTGAGCCACAGTGCCACTTCTGGTTTTCTGGTGGTTAATTGGAGATAAAGAGTCTCACAGACATTCCTGCCCAGGCTGGCTTTGAACTGCAATCCTCAGATCTCAGCCTCCTGAGTTGCTAAGATTACAGGTGTCAGCCACTGGCACCCAGCTTGTGACCTGTGCTTTTAATTGGATATAAACCAAACCATGTTCCTTGAGTTTGATAATTTGCTAGAGTGGCTCACAGAATTCAGGGAAACACTTTTCTTAATGTTTACCCAGGCACTGTAAAGCCTACTGTCCACAGATAGGTACGTGGAACAAGCCCCAGGAGCACAAGAGCTTCCATTACAGTACTTCACGCTACTTGCACATGAATGCATTAAAATTCAGAAATTCAGCAAACCATGTTTTTCACGAGTGTTTAGAATTTAGTGTATCTTAGTCTCTAGCACTTCCCCCATTTTCCCAGAGGTCATTGGGTAGACTAAAAGTTCCAACTCTCTAACTACTTGGTCTTTATTTGTGATTAACTCGTTTCAAAGGCATATAAGTGCTCCCACCCTAAATCCCCAAGCTCACTAACACAAACTAAGGGGCAAACAGAAGAGGCTCATTACAAATAGCCAAAAACACTCCAGTTAAAATTCCAAGAGTTTGCCGGGCGCTGGTGGCTCACACCTGCAATCCTAGCTACTCAGGAGGCTGAGATCTGAGGATCGCGGTTCAAAGCCAGCCCAGGCAGGAAAGACCATGAGACTCCTATCTCCAATAAACCACTAGA
>NW_012267266.1:4933514-4935405 GCF_000151885.1 Dipodomys ordii
CTCTACCACTGAGCCACCTTCCCAGCCCATACATAAGTAATCTTACATAGGCTAAATCAGCAGATAGAAGTAATGAGTCCTATTTTTGTATATTTACAGATCCCTCCTTACAATAATAATTGTATAGGTATTAGATAATAAATGGCATTTAAAAATAAAGTGGAAACAAAAGTTTAATATTGTACTATGAAGTTTTATACAGTGACAGCTCAGTGTATTTAACACCCATATAAAAGATTCTTGGGCTCTCTTATGTGGTGACACCCACCCTCCCCAAACTTTGGAGGTAAGACTTTAGGCTAGGATAGGCTACTTGGCAAGATTCTGTCTCAAAAAAAAAAGGGGGGGTTGTGTAAATCAATTTAGGCTTTCATTCATAAGAACACTTGATGGAAATCTTGTAGAGTTATACAGTAATTCTTAGTTATGAAGGATTTTTAGTAGTATTGGGAGACAGTATTTCTGGTTGGCTGTCACCTGCTGAACGCATGTACTATGTCTCCCAGGATTTCTGAAGTACCCCAATTGAGTTACTGGCTTAGTTAAGATTCATCCTTGTGAACCAGGAAAAGGAATTAAGCATTCCCTGAAAAGAATCTGATTCTATGAGAAAGGAAGAGCTACTTGGCTGGGTAGGGGGAACAACAGTACCTGCCCTGTAGGTAGAAATGAACATGTAGCATTTTGCTTACCTGTAAAGTTGATAAAAGTGTAAATGGCCTTGAAAGATTTTTGTATATGTGTGTGTGGGGGGTGTGTGTATATATATATATATACCCACACACACACATATATATAGATATATATATTTTTTGTAATTTACTTGGGGGTTGGGGGACAGATAGGGTTGTTGCTGGTACTGGGGCTTGCACTCCAGGCCTTGCAACTGCTCCTTTGGTTTTTCCCACTCCAGGTTGGTATTCCACCATTTGAGCCACACCTGTACTTCCAGTTGGAGATGAGTTTCACACTTTTATGCCTAGACTGGCTTCAAATTGCAATCCTCAGATCTAAGTCTTCTGAGTAGCTAGGATTACAAGCATGAGCCACTGCTGCCTGGCCAGCTTTGAAAGTTTGTTAGAATTTTCCAAAAACACAAGACATCATTCAGTCAGATTTGGTGTAAGGAATTTGCTCACAATTATATAAGCAAATATCAAGAACAATGAATGGTGTGGGTTTAAGGTTCAATGACAGACAAGTATCAGCTGAATCAAGCATATTTGGGTCCTTACCCCATTGGATGATACCCATACACACTGTAGAGAGCAAAGTATTTGAAGTCCCCCTTTTATTTAGTTTTAAAAAGATTATTATTATAAAGGTGATATACAAAGGGATTGCATAGGTAAAGAGTATTATTTCTTTTTGGATAATGTCACCCCTTCCCTTCCGCTCTTCCAGTTTTGAAGTCTCCCTTTTAACAGTGATAAATACTCCATCAGATCTCTAAAGTGCCTTCTAATTTTCCTTACTCTTCCCCATTTCCCCCAGTACTGAGTCTTGAAGGCCTCAGCTTCTATACTTATGGCTAACACTCTACCACTTGAGCCACAGCTCTACTTCTGGCTTTTTGCTGGTTAGCTGGAGATAGTCTCACATACTTTCCTTCCCAGGCTCAGCTTTGAAACAAGATCCTCGGATCTCAGCCTCCTGAGTAATTAGGATTACAGGTCTGAGCTACTGAGCTTGTTGGACTTTTAATACTTTCCAAGTAAGCTGCTTATGGTTACTTCAAACAAAAACCTACAGTCAACAAAGCAAGTGCGTTAAGAATCACATCTCGCCGGGCCCTGGTGGCTCACGCCTGTAATCCTAGCTACTCAGGAGGCTGAGATCTGAGGATCGCGGTTCAAAGCCAGCCCGGGCAGGAGAGACCGTGAGACTCCTA
>NW_012267266.1:4942040-4989334 GCF_000151885.1 Dipodomys ordii
GCTCAGTGGTAGAGTGCTTGCCTTGCATGCCTGAGGCCCTGGGTTCGATTCCTCAGCACCACATAAGCAAAAAGAAAAAAGCCGGAAGTAGTGCTATGGCTCAAGAGGTAGAGTGCTAGCCTTGAGCCGAAGAGCTGAGGGACAGTGCCCAGGCCCAGAGTTCAGGCCCCACAACCGGACCCCCCCCAAAAAAAATCTAAAGTTGAGAAACAGCAATCTCACCTGACAAGTGATCAGCATGACTCATATACAAAAAAAGTCATAAGATCTAGAAAACATGGAGAGCCTTCAAAGCATAGAGGAAACAACACTGTAAACATAAACACAACAATGAGAAAGAAAGGCAGAGCAAGGCAATCTTTATATAGAAATAGGAGACAGTAAGGAATGGTTCAGGAGATATGAAGTAGAGAAAAACTTGGTACACAGTAGTCTCCCAGTCATTAAGCAATCAGTATTCATGACAGAACACAGCAGCACAATATTTTGAGTAAACACATGCTTTTAAAATTACAAAACAGAAGATGAAGAGGACCCATAAAAATTCATTTTCTGGGGGAGAGAAGACTTGTCCTGTAGTAGTTTTGTTTTTGTTTTTGCCAGTCCTGGAGCCTGAACTCTGGGCCCGGGAGCTGTCCCTCAGCTATTCAGCTCAAGGCTAGCACTCTACCATCTGAGCCACAGCACCATTTTCTGCTTATATAGTGTTGAAGAATCGAACCCATGGCCTCATGCATGCAAGGCAAGAACTCTACCACTGAGCCACCTTCCCAGGCCTCTGCATTAGTTTTGTCCCCACCCTATGGAGACACAGGATATGAGTCTGAAACATGAGTCAGGAACCCAAAAACTTGGTGACTGAGCAACATCGTTTCGTATTTTAGTTTTCCCATGTATGAAAACTCCTAAATGTAGACAAAGTTGAGAAAACATGCAAAGTTTATCCAAAATCCAAAGAAATGCAATTGCATGATGGACATAACTACTTACATGTTCCGTGAGCAACCTGAAACTAGCCATAGGTGTTAGATGTTGGAAATTGAACCCAGCACTCCTACTCCCTGTTACTTCAAACTTAACAGAGCCAAAGATGAAATTCTCAATGACCATCTATAAAACCTGTTCCTCATATTTCCTAACTCAGTAATAGTAGTCTCATACTTTGGAAGCAATTCTTGCCATATAAATCCATTATCGATCCAGTGCTATCTATCCATTCTAGCCTTCATATATTATTCATTCACTTCTATTGGTACTGTCACTACCGTCTCCTAAAATACAATTGTCTTTTTCACATGATATAAGAGAGGCTTCCATTTTTGCCCAACAACCCAAGCAGGGCTGTTTTTAATGCCAAATCTAGCTTAAAGGGGCCCCACGTTTTCTCCCCATTCCTGCCTTTGCTCCTACATTCTGGCTTTTTTTGTAGTTTCTCGAAATATGCGACGCTACCTCCTGACAAACTCGTATTCATCCCTTTAGGGTTCACTTTAATTGGGTCCCTCTATCACACTCCCAGAACACTGTGAATTACTTGTACAATTCTTTAACAAAAGTACTAAAAAAAAAATCACAAGTGGTTATAGACCCAAATAAGACTGTAAGCTCCGAGTGCGCACTTTATCGGTACGGTTCACCTCTGTTATCTCCTGGAAAACAAGATGTAACACAATCTGGACTTCAAACATGCAAATGAACCCAACTGAGACGAGGAGAAGCAAATTAAACACCTTAATTCGAAAAGGAAAAGTCTCAACGTACACAGCTGCCCATTTTGCTTCAACGCCTTCCCCACTTTCACTCCCTAAGAGTTCAGACCAAAACCACATATAGAGTCCAATAATACCCCAGGGCTCCAACCTCAGGTAACCCCTCCTTTCTTGAGCCCCGGAAAGTCCCAAGTCCACAGTGACTCCACATTAGCACTAGAGCGATATGAAACCTTTCTCCTTGGCCCCCGCAGGGGAGAGCCCCGGCCTAGCCCGACCGAGGCTGCAACACCCCGACCCCCTGGCCGGGACTCAACGTGACGCTCACGGGCCTCAGCGCTTCGTCAGCAAAGAAGTCGCTCCGCGCGACACGCTTCTTTGAAGCTTCTCCAGAGACAGTCAACGCGCGCTCTGCGGCCGCAATGTCCAGTCCTCGCACCGCCAAGTTTCAAGACGGCCACTCGGCTCAAGGAGGAGAGACGGAAAAATCCGGCCCCCAGGGTCTCGCCCTTTAAGAACAACCCCCCCGATTAGAGCCTGGCGGAGTTCAAGTCAATCCTCGCGAGAGCTACCGGCTTCCGCCCGCTTCCTCCTTTCGGCTCGCCGGGACGGAAGGAAAGCGGAATTTCCCGCCCCCGATCTCTACCTCACAAGGCAGCGCGGCCCCATCTGCGACCAATCAACGGGCCCGTTGTAGACCGCGACGCCGAGGACCAATGGAAAGTCGCGGCGCGCGCAGAGCTTCCCTTCCTCCGCGCCGGCCCACTCCCTTCCGCCCGCCGCCTTCCACTCCGCCCCTAGCTGAGGAAGTGAGATCACAGGCCCCATGTGAGCGGATTGCAACACATGCAGCTGCCTGGAGAGAGGGAGCCGGTGTCCTACGTCAGAGCCGCCGCCGCCGCCGCGGAGCCGCCGCCGGGGAGAAGCAGCCGCTGCCGCCCAGGACTGGGCCCTTAGGTGAGGCAGGACAAGGAAAGGCCAGCAGCCTACGCGGCCTGCCGCTTTGGCCAGAAAAGGAGGGCCTCTCGGGGGTGGCGAGGAAGGGGGCCGCTCTGCCCCAGCGGCGGCGCTAACTCTGTGGTCTTGGTGTCTCCGGGCCCCGCCGGGCCGCTCTAGGGAGGAGGAGGCGAGAAGATGGCGGACGACCCCAGTGCTGCCGACAGGAACGTGGAAATTTGGAAGATCAAGAAGCTCATTAAGAGCTTGGAGGCGGCCCGCGGGTGAGCGCCGCGTCCGGCCCCCCTGTGCCCTCTTGGATTCCGGACCCCTCAGGATGGCCGCCCCCGCGCCGCATGGAGGGATTGGGAGAACCAGGCACTAGCCAACTCCCGCCTTCTGGACCTCTGGGTAGTAGCTTCTGACTTGAGGGTGTGAGTCGGTATGGCGGGCCAGAACAGGGTCCTTCACACCTCTTGGGGGTGTGGGGCCCGCTCTTCCAAGGTTCAGACTACTCGGGCACCCTTCGTGATTGAAAAGCCGCCGCTACTTTTGTACTTCCCTCGGGTCTTTTAAGTCCAGCTCCTCCTCCTTCTGGCCCTTGGTACTACCACCGACTCGGGTGCCTTTGGAAGGGAGTAGTCAGTCGGCTTTCTTTCACGAATGCCCTTCCTTCCCTGATTTCCTTTCTTCCCCTCCCTACACCTTCTTCAGCCAAGCCTCATTAAAATGGCCTCCCCCTTTGGGACTCCTAAGTCCTCTGTGGGTGAAGTTTAGAAGGGATAGGAAGGAAAGGTGACATCCTTCTCCTGGTGCCCCCTGTCTGATTGCTCTGCATCTTCTACTTCTCCCAAGATGACTTCCTCTGAGTCCTCTAATTACCCCGGAGCTTCCTGGTTTTAGCTGTTCCAGGACCCGCCTATAAACTGAAAATGCCAACGTGTGGTGGGGGGAAGGGGGGTGCGGCGCGGATTGATTTTAGTTGACTTAGTTGTATGTATATCCAAGAGAAATACACCTAATGAACTCATAGGTGTGAACCAGAATAGAGGATGTGTGAAATTTCTTGGGATATCATTGTGGAGGTGCCTGGTGTACTACTTGTTCAAGTTCAGAACTAAATTAAGTAAGCGCTCAGTCTTCTCTTGGTAAGTTTTGATAAGAAACTGTAGGTGTGTCCATTCTGGCGAGAGTAAGCTAGATTTAGAATGGCTGTTTGAGTTATTTTTTTATGGTGCTCATTTTAGGAAGGTGTGCCATAGGATTCCTGTTTCCTCGGTTTGTGTCTTACCCATTTAGAGAAACTTTTTACTTGCCAGAAGTGGCCACCAAAGTGGAACAGTACATATATGTATGACTGAGTGTTCTTAACAACTGCCCTCAGACCATGTGGAAAGTTGATTTCAGCACAAAAATTAGACATTCTGATTTTCACTATAAGGTTGTTGTGGATTTGCAGTGATGGGATGAACACCTATCTAAGCTCCTTGTTACTTTAATGAAATGGATTGTGCATGATTTTGCCAAAAGCACAGGGTTAGCAAGGAAGTCTTGCCATGGTGTTTTGTTACTAATAAATTAGCAAAGGTTTCTGTTAGGGATTAGGCTTCTGAAAATTTGCCCTTGTTCAGTGTCTTGGTCCTTTGCTTGCTCCTTTGGCGTACTGAAGAAAAATATGAAGGTGGCACCTTGATTTTTATTCGTTAGGTTTTTCTTTAGATTTAATAGAATATGTAGGCCTACTTATTATTATGAGAACTTCTGCCACATGATAGTGAAAACTTGCCATATGTGAGAATGCTAATGGAGAAATCGTATATAGGTCATGAGCCATGATGGTACCAAGAAATAGCTAGGTGCTCTTTTCCTCCTGGGATTTTGGATTTATTACATTCTCCTAAAGCAGCTTAAAATTCAAATTTATCACTGTAGTTTGCCTGTTGTCTGAAGTACATTGAATATAACACAAGTAAATTTCTTCCTATTTGATGAAATTCATCTTTAAATTTGTTTTTAGATTATTATTTAACCACTTGAATTTTTTTTTTTTTGTCGGTCATGGGGCTTGAACTCTGGGCCTGGGCTCTGTCCCTCAGCTCAAGGCAAGCGCTCTACCACTTGAGCTACAGTGCCACTTCTGATTTTCTGGTGGTTTATTGAAGATAGGAGTTTCACGGTCTTTCCTGCCCGAGCTGGCTTTGAACTGCGATTCTCAGATCTCAGCCCCCTGAGTAGCTAGGATTACAGGCGTGAGCCACCGGCACCCAGCTCACTTGAAAATTTTAAGCCCTGCTTTTTAAAGCTTTTTGAAGGCTTTATCTTCATTTAGTAAAGTTCAATAAAGTTTGAAGAATGCTAAGTTCTTCGGCACAGTCTGCCTTCCAAGTGATAATTTGAGCATTTTAAAGATGATTAAGCTATCTAAAATAGCTAAGGACTCCTCTTCCAAATAGTGTGGTTAATAATCGTGTCCTGCTTTGCTTTTAGTTAGAATTTGGTTGTGTCTTGAGCCCATGAAATCTTTAAATCTTGGCTTTTTTTTTTTGGTAGGGGGGGTGGGGATTGGTCATAGGGCTTGAACTCTGGGCCTGGGCGCTGTCCCTGATCTCTTTAGCTCAAGACAAGCACTCTACCACTTGAGCCACAGTCCCACTTCTGGCTTTTTCTGAGTGGTTTATTGGAGGTTAAGAGTCTCATGGACCTTCCTGCCCCAGCTGGCTTTGGACCATGATCCTCTGATCTCCGTCTTCTGAGTAGCTAGGATTACAGGCATGAACCCCAAGTGCCTGGCAAAATCTTGGCCTTTTTGACCAGAGTCTCAAAAGTGTATCTTACATGTTTAGACATTTCCTTGCATAGACAAATTTCTTTTAGAGAAAAGCAGAATATTATTTTCATTGCTGAGTTGTGGTATGATGAGCTTTAAAGACAAAAGGGCAAAGTGAATCTGTGCTTGGGGGTATACTGTGTGGTTTTGGAGAGAAACTGAGGCAGGATAGTGAAAAGCTGATGGAGTCACAAAATAATTTTGCAAATTAAAAAGATACTTCCACTAGCAATTTCAAATTCTGGGCTTGAGAATTAAGGATTATTTTGGGAGATTTTTTTGGATTTTTTTTGTTTGTGTTGGTTCTGGGACTTGAGCTCAGGGCCTGGGTGCTGTTTCTAAGCTTTTTTTCTTAAGGCTGGCTTGTGAGCCTTAGCTCCACTTCCAGCTTTTTGCTGGCTAATTGGAGGTGAGAGTCTCAAGGACTTTTCTACCTGGGCTGGTTTTGAATCGCCATCCTCAAGATTTCAGTGTCCTGAGTAGCTGGGATTACAGGTGTGAGCCACCAGCACCCTTTTTTGGGGGGGGTGTCCGGTGGTGGGGCCTGAACTCTGGGTGCTGTCCCTCAGCTCTTCAGCTTAAGACTAGCACTCTACCACTTGAGCCACAGTGCCACTTCCGGCTTTTTTCTTATGTGGTGCTGAGGAATGGAACCCAGGGCCTCAGGCATGCATGGTAAGCGCTCTACCACTGAGCCAACTTCCCAGCTCCAAGTGGTTTGTTTTTAACAGTTCATTTTAGTGTTTGCTAGAATAAGGGTAATTTTGTGATTTAGTTAAGGTATTGTTATCTTTTGATATATAGCTCAAAATGTAAGAACTACCTGTAAAATAGACTCACTTACAAAATGTAATTAAGCAGAAAGAGGTAGCAGGAAAAGCATATTGAGCAATTATTGTATTACAGATTCTTCAAAGCAGTGTCAATTTTCACAATCATAAATATTCCACTATTTGGTAGATAAGGCAGCTGGGGCCATGAGGTTAGATAACCCACCATCCAAAATATCACATAGCAAAACCATAACAAAGTCTAGTCATTGAACCCATGTGTTAATTTTCTAATTGGGTAAAGTGTACCTGTTTTGGTTTCACTTAAGTGTTGTTTAATGTTAGTAAAGTAACCAACCAGTTCTTTTACTATATATCAGCTTCAGTTAAAGTTGATATTAGTTTATTTCTATTTGTGATTGTTTTTGGTATATTCTCCACAGTTGGATTAGGAGGACAAATGTATACTTAGCCAAAACTGGAACTAGGACTAGGTGAGTTGAACCATGGGTGGTTTCAAATAAATAAAGCAGGTTATATTAAAAGAAAGTAGGTGGGAATATTGTTTCCTACCTGAGTAAGCAAAAGGTAGCCCAAGATAGTGTTAAGTTTTTTAGTTTCCAGATATTAAAATAACTATAGTCTATTTTAATCAAGCACAATGGTAAATATAACCAGAAAACTTTGGTTGTGTCAGGAAGTCTTCAAGTATTTTTTGCCTACCTTCACCAGGGAACTTTATATATTTTAAATATAAATTAATTTTATACATACTTTGAGTAAGAGTGTGGTAAATGTGTTTGAGTATCTTCCCTAAGTGAAGTCATTGATTGATCATCACCTAACTTACTTAAAAAGAATATTCTCAAACCATTGGTTTTCAGGCACTTTTATTTTTCCTTTATTTTTGAAGGGCTGGAGTTGTATGTGTTTGGCTTATAATCCTCAGAACCAAAGAAGAAAATCCATGAATTGATATGTTGTAGTCCCCTCTGCTAGGACAGTGGTTCATTGTGAAAACCTGAAATAGTTAGCTTTACAGCAGAGTTAAGTGGTCTTAGATCCTGTTTGAAGAGCAGGAAGGAAAAATTTTCCTTCCTATTGCTGGATCCATGGACCTGAGAACTTGGACAGCAGAAATTTCTACTGAGTCTAGCCTATCATCCATAGATCACAGAATGGAATCTCCTAAATATGTTCTATAGGTGTCTTTTCATTCTTCAGTAATTTGCTGTCCTAGGGAGGGAGAGAAGAGATCAAAAAAGTTTGAACTCTTGCCAGTCCTGAGGCTTGAACTCAGGGCTTGGGCACTATCCCTGAGCTTCTTTTGTTCAAGGCTAGCACTCTACCACTTGAGCCACAGCACCACTTCCAGCTTTTTCTGTTTATGCGGTACTGAGGAATCAAACTTAGGGTTTCATGCATGCTAGTCAAGCACTTCACCACTAAGCCACATTCCCAGCCCCAGACTCTTTCAACAAGGTAAAAGTTAGGAGGATGAGACCTTTTCTCACTGAGGCATTATCTTCAAAGAACATGTTAAAGGTGCCTCTGATAACAGCTTTATCCTATCCCTAACACATTTTGGGCCCTTCCCTACTGTCCTTTTCACAATCCTTCCTACCGGATTCAAAACATGGTAACTGCTTCTTGATTTGTAGGTAATCTTCTGGATGTGAGTGTGCGTGTGTGCGTGTGCATGTGTGTGTGTGTGTGTATGTATGTATGTATGTATGTATGTATGTACACATTACCCAACTAGCACAGTAGTCTTCTAATTTCTTCCATTGTTTCCTTTAAGTAAATATTTCTTCTGTTCTTTTCCTGTCATAGCTTTCTGTTTGTGCAGCATTAGTAGTCATAGGGCCTACCCCATGCTAAGCAAGCATTCTACCATTGAACTACACCTCTAATCTCTGTGCCATGTATGACCTTCAGTTTAAATTTTCTCTATGAAAATGTAAGCCTGTAAATGCACTTTGACTATTAACTAGTCATCTAACAAGCTTCATCAAACATGTGCTAACAGGCTGGCCTAAAAAACATAAAAACTTTCATGCGTGTTGATTTGTTTCATTCTTATTTAGTCTTAGGAAGTAAATCCAGGATATGGTAAGCACTTACTCTAACAGAGCTACACCCCCTCAAACTTCTGTTTTATTTGGGGAGTTTGTTGGTGTTGGAATCACATTGGTTACTAGAGCTTCTTGAATGTTGGGCAGAAAGAATACAACTGAGCTACATCCTTCACTCCCAAAATTCATTCTTGATTAAAAATCAGTCTACAGTTGGATCCAGAAGCTTTATAAAAAGTAGTTGAGCTAGTTGTTGGTTCTCAGGATAGTCAAATAGTACATTGCAATTACATGTATTCTTTGTTGGTCAGGTTGGCCTGACAGAATTTAAGACAGTGCCATTCAGTACAAGTTTCTTCTCAGTCTAAATTAGTAAGAAATAAAAGTATGAGCTTGGAGGTGTGGCTAAAGTGGTGGAGTGTCCGTGTGAGTGGAAAAAGCCAAGTGAGTGTTCAAAGCCTCTGGGGTCAAGCCCCCAGTACCAGCACTAGACAACAAAAATAAATGAAAATATATTTATTTTGATCTTCAAACTAATGTTTCTGGTATTTTTTAGTTTTTCATTGAAAAGTTTGGTGCTATTTTCTTTTATTTTTGGGTCTAATTCCACTTGAGAGAAGGGCGATCAAGAAAAAACATTTAGAGGTTAAATAGCATTTTTTTTTAACCCCTGATGGTAGTGGGGATTGATTGAACTCAGGATCTTAGACTTTTTTGGACAGGGGAGGTTGGTCATGGGGCTTGAACTCTGGGCCTGGACAATGTCCCTCAGCTCCTTAGCTCAAAATGAGCTAAAGAGCACATGTGAGTCACAGCACCACTTCAGTTTTCTGGTGGTTTATTGGAGATAAGAGTCTCATGGACTTTCCTGCCTGGGCTGGCTTTGAACCACAGTCCTCAAATCTCAGCCTCCTGAGTAGCTAGGATTACAGGCGTGAGCCACTGGCACCCAGCTTGGGTCTTAGACTTTTGAGGCATGCATTCTACCAGCTGAAACACATCTCTGCCCGTGTGTGTGTGGGGGGGGGGGGTCTTAGACTTTTGAGGCATGCATTCTACCAGCTGAAACACATCTCTGCCCGTGTGTGTGTGTGTGTGTGTGTGTGTTTTACTCAGCCTGGGAGCTGTCCCTGAGCTGTCCCTACCACTTGAATCACCGCTTCATTTCTGACCCTTTTGGTGGTAGTTTATTAGCGATAAGGATCTTGTGGAATTTCCTGCTGGGGCTGGCTTCAAACTGATCTCCTCAGATCTCAGCCTGCCTGAGATTCTAGGATTACAGGCATGGGCCACTGGTGCCCACCTTTTTTTGCTCAAGGCTGGTGCGCTACTTCTTGAGCTATGGCTCCATTTCTGGCTTTTTGGTGGTTAATTGGAGATAAGGGTCTCCCAGATTTTCCAGCCTGGGCTTACTCTGAACCACGGTCCTCAGATCTCAACCTCCTGAGTAGCTAGGATTATAAGCATGAGCCTGGCCCCCTAGCCCATTTTTTGCTTTGCTTTTCAGGTAGGAGCTCACTTTTTTGCTGGGGCCAGTCTCAAACTGAAATCCTCCTACCCATGCCTCTGGTAACCTCTGGCATAACTGGGATCACAGGTATATGATACCACACTGGGCTTGTCTATTGTTTTAAAGTATTTATTTATTTATTGGTCTGGGTGAGCCACAAACCTCTGTCCTCCAGAATAGCTAGGATTACAGTCACAATCTGCTTCACCTGGCTAGCATGTATTTTTGCCATCTCATTATTGGTCATTTCATGAATGAAGAAATTGAAGTCCAGAGGGAGTAAGTCATTTACCCAAATCCTAGCCCATTTAAAAGGCAGTATCTGGTTCTTTTCTCACTCAAAAGTTGTGAGCCCATTAGCAAACTGCCTTGGCTCTTTGTTTCTTTTGCTAAGTAGACTCATCTTTTCTTTTCTTAGAGGAGGGTTTTGTCCAAGGAGATTTCTAGAGGGAGCAGGTATGTGAAGACCAGGAGCAAAGATAAAACAAGCATGCTTTTTGCACATCTATCCTACAAAGAACTTGGGTGTGAAACATGTTTATTCTTATTGAGCACTGACGGTGATAAAAGGAATGATTTACTGCAAAATCCCTCCTAGAAGCTTAGTTGTGTATTAAAAGTGATTAACAGCATGGTTATGACTTTAGTTTTGTTTGAAAAATATAAAGTCCTGTGTAGGACATAGGTAGTGAGTCCCCAACATAGGTTGTGATTATTATCTCCTGGGGTGAACTCTTGTGAGAAAAATAGAGAAATTTTCCAGCTTTCCTCTTCCTGATGGAATATTCCACTAGGTAGTTATGTGAAATTCTTTTAGTTAGATGCCTATAATTGTAGAAAAGTGCTTTTCTACTAGATGTACTTTTTTTTTTAAGATGACTGAGTAATTGTGTTTTTCAGAATAAGATTTTTGCAAAGTTTCTGCTGAAAAATGTGCTGGAAAAAGCACATTTGGCTTCTGTACAGGGCAGACTACTTAATGTTTTATTGTTTGACTCTTGATATTTCTCCTAGCTGGTGGTAGTATCTAATCCTAAGGTCACTCAAACCAATTTTGGCAAATCTTGTATTTCCTTTGAAGAGTTAAGAGAACTTTGTCTCCTAATTGGGTATTCTTCGTGAGCTTTTATTAAAGAAATAAACAAATAAAAATAGTCTCAGGGGCTGGGAAGGTGGCTCAGTGGTAAAGTGCTTGCCTTGCATGCATGAAGCCCTGGGTTTGATTCCTCAGCACCACATAAGCAGAAAAGGCTGGAAGTGGGGCTGAGGCTCAAGTGGTAGAGCGCTAGTCTATAGCTGAAGAGCTCAGGGACAGCGCCCAGGCCCAGAGTTCAGGCCCCACCACCGACAGAAAAAAAAAAAAATAGTCTCAGCCTTCCCCTACTAGCAATAGTGGAAATGAGGTGGCATTAAGGTAAGGATCAACAAAAACTTTAAGGCCAGCCTGTGCTATCTCTGTCATGTGTTTATAAGAATATATACTATAGACCAGCACTGGTGGCTCAAATGGTAGAACACTGGCTTTGAGCACAAACACTCAGGATTAATGCCCACGACCTAGCACTGGGCTAAAGGGAAAAAAAAGAATATATAGTATATATGTGGCTCAAGTAGTAGAGTGCCAACAGTGAGTAAAAAAGCCAAGTGAGAGCAAAGTTCAAGCCCCAAATTTGTCTCTCCCCCCCAAAAAAAAAATTCAGGGAAGTGGCGCTGTAGCTCAAGTGGTAGAGCGCTTGCCTTGAGCTGAAGAGCTGAGGGACAGCGCTCAGGCCCAGAGTTCAAGCCCCACGACCGACCAAAAAAAAAAAAATCAGTTAGCTAGCCTTTGATGAGATTTTAATACTGTATAGTGCTCATTACCAGTTTATTAAGCCAGGTACTAGTGGTTCTTGCCAGTAATCCTAGCTGCTCAGGAGGCTGAAATCTGAAGATTGACTATCTCCGTTTAACCAGAAAAAAACCAGAAGTGGAATGTGGCTTAAGTGGTAGAGGTTTAGCTGTAATTGAAAAAGCTAAGGGAAGGCATGAGGCCGAGTTCAAGCCCCAATATAAACATTTTCTCTCTCTCTCTCTCTTTCTATCTCTCTCTCTCAAACACACACAGGTATTTATAGGGAAGTATCTATTTTTGTTGTCAGGATTACCTTCTAATTCTTCAAATGTTTGATCTTCAATATGTGCTATAATAGTTTTTACCCTCTGGGCTGGGAAGGTGGCTCAGTGGTAGAGCGCTTGCCTTGCATGCTCAAGGCCCTGAGTTCGATTCCTCAGCACCACATAAGCAAAAAGAAAAAAGCCGGAAGTGGGTGGCTCAAGTGGTAGAGCACTAGCCTTGAGCTGAAGAGCTGAGGGACAGTGCCCAGGCCCAGAGTTCAGGCCCCACAACCGGACCAAAAAAAAAAAAAATTAAAAAAAATAGTTTTACCCTCAAGGGCCAGGTACAGTGGCTCATGCCTGTAATCCTAGCTACTCCAGACTTGCTGGGTTCTAAGGATGTAGGTTCCAAGCCAACCTAGAGAGAAGATAACCTATGAGACTCTTATCTCCCATTAACCAGTAAAAAGCAGGAAGTAGAGCTGTGACTCAAGTGGTAGAATGGCAGCCTTGAACAGAACAAGCTAAGGGATGGCACCCAGGCCCTGAGTATAAGCACTACTACCAGCACCAAAAAAAGCATATGTACATACCTAGTCTAAATAATGTGTTTCACTTTTTTTTTTTTTGCCAGTTGTGGGACCTGAACTCTGGGCCTGGGCACTGTCCCTCAGCGCTTCAGCTCAAGGCAAGCACTCTACCACTGAGCCACCTTCCCAGTCCAGTGTTTCACTTTTTGATACCTCATGAAAGAGAAAACAAAAGTCAGATATCAAGCCTCTTTGAAGCAACTGATACAAGTTAGTGACCTTGGGTATATAAAAATACTGAATCCTGGGGCTGGGAAGGTGGCTCAGTGGTAGAGTTCTTGCCTTGCATGCCTGAGGCCCTGGGTTTGATTCCTCAGCACCACATAAACAAAAAGAAAAAAGCCAGAAGTGGCACTGTGGCTCAAGTGGTAGAGCGCTACAAATGTAGGATAAAGCCACTTAAGTTTGGTTTTAGGTTTTGTTTTCTGTTTCAGGATTACCTTCTAATTCTTCAAATGTTTGATCTTCAATATGTGCTATAATAGTTTTTGCCCTCAAGGGTGCTGTCCTGAGCTCTTCAGCTCAAGGGAAATGCTCTACCACTTGAGCCACAGCACCACTTCTGTTTCCTAGTGCTTAATTGGAGTCTCATGGGGACTTTTCTGCCAGGGCTGGCTTTGAACCTTGATCCTCAGATCTCAACCTCCTGAGTAGGATTACAGGCGTGAGCCAATGGCAACTGGCTTTTACTTTTTGCTGGAAGTAGACATACATACAGTCTCTTGGATTTGTCTGTGCAGATTTCGAGCAGATTTCAAACCTGGGGCAACTGCTTTGTTAAAGTTTCTAAGACAGCATGTGAGTCATGTTGTACCTCAGTCACTGGCCTCCTTATAGTGATGAGGTCTACTATGTGCCCCAAAGTCACAACCCTGGATCTGAAAGCTTTTTGATTTTGGAATGGGATAATGATAGCCAAAAGTGGAGGAAAATTACTAAAATGAAAGGAGATTGTACCTTCATAGCCAGCTGCTTGTTAATGAGAGCTTTATTTCTCATTCTCCTTTCAGAAGTATTGGCTGTTCTTTTAACATTAAATATATTCAACTTCCTTAATTTTATTTTTATGTTTTTACAAACTGGTCTAGCAACTTTGATTGTCTTGCCTGGACAGTAATGAATGTATCTTGTTTGGAAACTTTCCTGGAAAAAGAAAACTTTAATCTCATAATAAACCAAATATACAAGCATGGGGGGTTATTAAAGTAGCCTTTAAATTTTCTAAATGAAAGCTATGTCTTTATGAAACAGAATCTCATTCATGTATATAGCCCTGGCTGGCCTAGACCTGTTCTGCCTCTTGAGCCCTCAACCTCTTAGAAATTTAAGGTTTGCCCCCCAGATGATAGGAAAAGGTATGCGGGAAAACTGATGAAACTGTCTAAAACTGAAAAAGAATGAGTCCAAGACTTTTAAGTAGTGTTTCAGATTTAGCAACATGGTAGAAATCTACCAAAAAGTTCTGACAAGTTACACATTTCAACTTTTTTTCTTTTCCTTTTTTGGTACCAGAGCTTGAACACAGGGCCCTCTACATTCTTGCTTAAGCACTAGAGCTGGCATTCTACCACCTCAGCACTCCTCCAGTCCAGCAGTTACTAGTTAATTGGAGATAATTGGATAGACTTTTCTGCCTGGGCTGGCTTTGAACCTCAGTCCTCAAACAGCAGTCATCTGAGTAGCTAGGATCACAGGTGGGAGCCACCACCTGGCTACACTTTTCAACTGTTTAAAAGATCCTACAGGATGATTTTGTTAGGTTTGTTTGCTATTTCATCATTTCTGGAGTGTTAAAGGGATGTAAGTGTAAGGTTGCCTAACTGTACAATACAATAAAAATGTTTTATCGAATGTTGATCTTAACCTAGCTACAGTGGAAACTAAATACCTGTTTAAGGTCATTGCTTTACTTCCAGCATCATTATCTTGCTTTTAAGGATTGCTTCCAGGCATTTTGGGTTTGCTCAATTCAAACCAACATTCTCTTCAGTCTCATATTTTCCAGTCCTTTGGGATTTTAGTTCTCTCAACTCTGAGCCTTCACCCATTAGTCTCAAAGCCCATTTTCATTCTATATACTACTGGTTACCTTTTTACCGGTTCCATTTCTTAGGAAGCCACTAAATCAGAGCTAGTTTTTTTTGTTTTTTGTGTTTTTGTTTTTGTTTTTGATCGTGGGGCTTGAATTCAGGGCCTGGGCACTGTTCTAAACCTTTCTGCTCAAGTCTAGACCTTACCACTTTGAGCTACAGCTCTACTTCTGGTTTTCTGGTGGGTAATTAGAAATAAGAATTTCACAGACTTTCCTGCCTGAGCTGGCTTTGAACCACAATCCTTAGATCTCAGCCTCCTTAGTAGCTAGGATTACAGATCTGAGCCACTAGTGCCCTGTGGTTTATTTATTTATTTAATTTAACCTTTGTATTTTAAGAAAATTCTTTTGGCCATAAAGATTCCAAGTCTCCTAATATAAATACTATTTATCCTTGTGTGAATTGTTTAGCAGAAAAGGACAAGCTAGTAAATTAGTATTCAAACTTGTATCCCTCCTTTTCCCTTCTGGTGCATTGTCTTATTCTCCAAATGCATGAATTGCCCCTGCACAGAAAATAGGCTTTATGTATAATTTAGGATGGCTTGTTTGTATAGTAGAGTGAACCCTGGCCTCAACCATTAAGTGTATGTGCGGTCACGTGTGTCTTGTGTGTTGGTCTGTGTATGTGTGTGTCAAGTTTCCCTAGGTAGCTTAGGCTAACCTTGAACTCTTCATCTCCTGCTTCATCTGTAGAATTATGAAAAATCTAAGATTGTATGTGCCACCACACATGGCTTGCCTGAGTTTCTTTTCTCTCCTAGGCCTTTTTTTTTGTTTGGTTGGTCATAGGGCTTGCTTGACCTCTGGGCATGGGCGCTGTCCCTCAGCTCTTCAGCTCAAGCGCTCTACTACTTGAGCCACAGCACCACTTCTGCCTTTTTCTGTTTATGTGGTACTGAGGAATCAAACCCAGGGCCTTAAGCATACAAGGCAAGCACTCTACCACTGAGCCACATTCCCAGCCCCTCCTAGACCATTTTTTGAAGTTAAATTTGCCCAATATTTTCAGCCTGTCCAAAACAAACTCCTTTTCTCTTCCTTAGTTCAGTAAAACTCCAGAAAGGTTTTTGGTGGGTTTTTTGTTTGTTTGTGCTTGAGCTCTAGGCCTGAGCGCCATCCTTGAGTTTTGGTGCTCAAGGCTAGCATTCTGCCATTTAAGCCACAGCTCCATTTCTGGGTCTTTTTTGTTGTTGTTTTTGAGTAGTTGATTGGAGATGAGAATCTTGCATACTTTCCTGCCTGGGCTGGCTTCAAACCATGATCTTCAGATGTCAGCCTCTTGAAGTAGTAACTAGGATTATAGGCATGAGCCACCTAGCTGCAGAAAGATTTTTATAAATTTTGTTTTAAAAAATCCAGCAAGTATTTGTGAAGTTACATATCATAAATACCTTTGATTCCTTGGCATGGCTAAAATACTTTCCTATCCAAGGGGTGGCAGCAAAGTACTATACTCTTTTTGTGTCTTTGATTAACTTGTAGAGTGAAGGGGAAATGATCACAAAGGTTATGAACTAAACTTTTAGGTTTTAAGACGACCAACAGCAACAAAACTGGTTTAGGAGGTACAACTTTGGTTGACAGTCTGAGTAACTTTTGAACAGTATAAGTAGATAGCCAGATTATCTACTTGTAAAGAAAACTATCTTAAGGACCTGTGGGATTTACTAGTAATAGTAAATATAGGCAACAGGGTCTCCAGTGAATGATGCACCTTTTCTAATGGAAATACTGAAGGAAACATGCATCATATTGCTTACTTATGAAGTTAACTTTATATGTGAAAATCTGTTTCTCAGAACTGGATCTTCAACATTTTCAGTTTTCAAACTAAAATTAGAAATAAAAATAGGGTGTTCCTCTAACCCCTTCACAATTCTTCTTTCCTTCCTTATTAGGTTACTTGGCACATTTGCCAATTTGACTTGACAGTCCCAACCTCCTAACTTTTTTCCTGCAAACTTCTACTGGACCAGAAGTGGAGCTGTGGCTCAGAGTGGTAGAGTACTAGCCTTGAGCAAAAGCTCAGAGACAGCACCCAGGTTCAAGCCCTACAACTGACAAAAACAAAAAAGGACCGGGGGGGTTGGGGGGTGTTGTGATTGAAAGCCAGTCCAGAATGAAAGCTTTTGAGACTGTCAGTCTATCAACCAGCAAAAAGCCAAAAGTGGAGCTGTGCCTTAAATGGTAAAGAACCTGCGGGGGGGGGGGGGAAGCTTTATTAAGAAATAATTTACATGCCATGAAATCTATCCCCTTTGAGGTGGTTTTTCACTGTTGTACAATTGTTTAACACTAATTTGTAAATATTCTCATCAATCTGGAAAACAAACTTCATACTTCTGTTTT
Organism: Dipodomys ordii; assembly: GCF_000151885.1. NCBI lineage: Eukaryota > Metazoa > Chordata > Mammalia > Rodentia > Heteromyidae > Dipodomys > Dipodomys ordii. The sequence continues at coordinate 4,958,996 of NW_012267266.1, forward strand.
TTTACATGCAGGTTTTTATGTTTATTTTATTCTTTGTTTTGTTTGAATGCCAATACTGGGGCTTGAACTAAGGGCCACGATTCCCCGTTTTCCCCTTCCCCCATCCTGGAGCTTGAACAACCGGGATCTGGGCACTGTCCCTGAGCTTCTTTTGCCCAAGGCTAACACGCTACAACTTGAGCCACAGCACCACTTCAGCCTTCTGTTTATGTGGTACTGAGGAATCAGTCAAACCCAGGGCTTCTACCACAAAGCCACATTCCCAGCTCCAAGGGCCAGGACTTTTCTGACCTGGCTGGCTTGGAACCTTAATGTTCAGATCTCAACCTTCTGAGTATTAGTGTAATAGGCATGAGCTACTAGTACCTAGCTAGTTTGGTTTCTGGTTTAGTTTGATTAGCTGAGCTTTTGTTAGTTATGCAAAGGGATTTTCCCCACCTCCCACCCATTACATGTAATGTTCTTTTTTTTGGTGGGGGGGTCAGTCATGGGGCTTGAACTCTGGGCTTGGATGCTGTCCCTGAGTTCTTCAGCTCAAGGCGAGTGCTCTACCACTTGAGCCATAGTGCCACTTCTGGTTCTCTGAGTGGTTCATTGGAGATAAGAGTCTCACAGACAATTCTGCCCAGCCTGGCTCTTTGAACCATGATCCTCAGATCTCAGCCTCCTAATTAGTTTAGGATTATAGGCATGAGCCACCAACACCCAGCTGCAGTATTCCTTTTTATTATTGTTGTTATTGTGAAAGAGAAGTACAGAGGGGTTACAGTTACATAAGTCAGGTAGTGAGTACATTTCTTTTTGAACAGTGGCACCCTCACAGCAAGTCCATTAGTCTTATTTTTGATTCTTTAATCAAGCCCCAATGAATTAAGGGCCTTGCATTCTGAGCTTAGTTTTTTTGTTTAAGGTTAACAGTATACCACTTGGTCCACACCTCTGCTTCCATCTTTCTCTTAGATTTGTCTGCCCATCCTGATTTTAAACCACAATCTTTAGATCTCAGCCTCTTGAGTAGCTAGGATGGCAGGCATGAGCCACAGCACCTAGCTTTAATAAACCTTTAAAATCAAATCACTGGGGCTGGGAAGGTGGCTCAGTGGTAGAGTGCTTGCCTTGCATGCATGAGGCCCTGGGTTTGATTCCTCAGCACCACATAAGCAGATAAAGCCAGAAGTGGTGCTGTGGCTCAAGTGGTAGAGAGCTAGCCTTGAGCTGAAGAGCTGAGGGACAGCGCCCAGGCCCAGAGTTCAGGCCCCACGACCGGACCCAAAATAAATAAAATCACTGCAGTTGAAGCATAAAATGTATTGCCTTTGAGAAGTACAGGAAGAGAGAAATCTCATGATTAGGATATTTCTTAGTTCTAGTATCATCTTGTCCTATTGTCATCAAAACACTTAGCGGGAGGGCGGGGGCGGAGGGGGGCACACTAGGAAGGTGGCTCAGTGGTAGAGTGCTTGCCTTGCATGCACAAAGTCCCGGGTTCGATTCCTCAGCACCACATAAGCAGAAAAAGTGGAAGTGGTGCTGTGGCTCAAGTGGTAGAGCACTAGCCTTGAGCTGAAGAGCTGAGGGACAGCGGCCAGGCCCAGAGTTCAGGTCCCATGACTGACCAAAAAAAAAAACAGGGTACTAAATTAATGCTTGTAAATTTTCATGACAAGCATTTTATCTAGACTTGAAGAACTTGTTTAATAGTCTTGGTATAATGTCTTCCACTGAAGAGCCATGATTCCAAGCCTTTTGTTACAAACAGGCTTCATTCTGCAACTTCCAGCTTGTTGACCCTCCATCATGACCTTTCTTTAATTGGGATATTAGGTCTTTTCTAAGCATCTCTTCAAGTGTCTTCCTTACGAGTAAAGTCAATACTCTTTCAAATAATTGAGCAGCTACTATATCTTGAATTCTGCCTGAATACTTTAGAGTGTGATATACTAACATAGTCTTATCTTCCTGATCATCTTGAGAGTGGTTTGTTTCTCTTATTTGAGGGACAACTGAGGAGGCCACATTCAATCTTCAGTACTAGGGGGAAAAGGTAAAGGAACATCTTACCCTAACTCATTTTACTTAGGATAAACATAGATTTAAATTCATTTCTTACAAATTTTGGCCTCTAATAAGTTACTCTCTCTTCCACAGCAATGGCACCAGCATGATATCATTGATCATTCCTCCCAAAGACCAGATTTCACGAGTAGCAAAAATGTTAGCAGATGAATTTGGAACTGCATCTAACATTAAGTCACGAGTAAATCGCCTTTCAGTCCTGGGAGCCATTACATCTGTACAACAGAGACTCAAACTTTATAACAAAGGTAATATGGAACTTAATCATTTCTATTCTCTTTGTCTTGTTTTATTCACTAGCGTTTCCTTCTCCCATTATCAATGTCTCTTTGGCCTTGGTGTTTAAGTACTTAACATATTTGATTAGATCCAACTGACACATCTCACGGGAAGCTTACTTTTAGAGGAAGAATTCTGCTTGAGATTTAAGGATATTTTTGTTTTATTTAAATTATAACTAGGACATATAAAGTGGAGAAATTGTTTGTTTTTTTCAGTACCTCCAAATGGTCTGGTTGTTTACTGTGGAACAATTGTAACAGAAGAAGGAAAGGAAAAGAAAGTCAACATTGACTTTGAACCTTTCAAACCAATTAATACGTCATTGTATTTGTGTGACAACAAATTCCATACAGAGGTAAGTTTGAGCACAAAATGTTCATTCTAAAAAGGAAAGCTATATCCATCAACAGTCACTCCTTATCTCCTCAACCTTTCCCAGCTCTAGGCAACCAGTGATATATGTCTATGAGTTTGCTTATGCTGTACAATTTATATGTAACGGTATCCTAACTTGTGATCTGTATGATCAGCTTCTTTCACTTTTTTTTTTTTTCCAGTCATGGGCCTTGAAATCTGGGCCTGGGCACTGTCCCTGGGCTCCTATTGCTCAAGGCTAGCACTCCACTACTTGAGCCACACTGCTACTTCAGGCTTTTTCTGTGATTAATTGGAGGTTAGAGTCTCATGGACTTTCTTTTTTTCGGGGGGGGGGGGGTTGTCCGGTCATAGGGCCTGAACACTGTCTCTCAGCTCTTCAGCTCAAAGCTAGTGCTCTACCACTTGAGCCATAGCGCCACTTCTGGCTTTTTTTCTTATGTGGTGCTAAGGAATCGAACCCAGGGCCTCAAGCATGCAAGGCAAGCGCTCTACCACTGAGCCATCTTCTCAACCCTCTCATGGAGTTTCTTGCACAGGCTGGCTTCAAACCACACTCAGCCTCCCAAGTTGCTTAATTACAGGTGTGAGCCACCGGCGCCCAGCTTATTTCTTTTACTTTTATGTTAAGATTTGTTCATGTGAGCCGGACACTGATGGCTCACACCTGTACTCCTAGCTACTCGGGAGGCTGAGATCTGAGGATCACGGTTCAAAGCTAGCTGGGGCAGGAACGTCTGTGAGTATCTTAGCTCCAATTAACCATCAGAAAACGAAAGTAGCGCTGTGGCTCAAGTGGTAGAGTGCTTGCCTTGAGCTGAAGAGCACAGAGACAGCACCCAAGCCCAGAGTTCATGTGGTAGCATGCATCAGCACTCTTTAATGCATTTATTTACTTACTTAAAGAAAAAAAATGCTTGTTTCCATTTCCTGGATCTCTAATTCCTTTAAATTACCAAATAACCATAGTGTTGGACGTACTACATTTTATTTATGTAATATCAGTTGATTTTCATTTGGATTTCCAGTTTGAAGTATTATGAAAAGATACTACTAAGCCGGGCGCTGGTGGCTCATGCCTGTAATCCAGCTACTCAGGAGGCTGAGATCTGAGGATCTCAGTTCAAAGCCAGCCCGGGCAGGAGAGACCGTGAGAGACTCCTATCTCCAATAAACCACCAGAAAACCGGAAGTGGCGCTGTAGCTCAAGTGGTAGAGCGCTCGCCTTGAGCTGAAGAGCTGAGGGACAGTACCCAGGCCCAGAGTTCAAGCCCCACAACCCACAAAAAAAAAAAGAAAAGAAAAGATATTACTAGTTCGTATACAAGGTTTTTGTAATGATATGTTTTCCTTTTTGTAGATCATATATCTACAAAATTGGAATTAAAATTGCTAGGTCATACACTAATAATGTTTAGTCATCATCATGTTGAAGAGAGTACTTAAGCAATTTGAAGAATAAATAGAGCTTCTTGATCTCCAGCAAAACAATTTGTGGGTTTTCAGCTAATGATTGTAAACATCTTTTAGTAACAGGTTTTCTTTCCTTTTTCTTTCCCAGTGAAATTTTTGAGTGGCAGAGCTGCTATACATGAACTTTTAGTGGTGGAAAGAAGCCTCATTAAAGTGACCTAAATCAGTCAACAGTAAAGCAATCAGGAATTCACAGCTTGCTCTTAGTTGAGTCTCTTGCCTTTCATCAACCTAGGGAAAAAACTCAGTGGAATTAGAACTGACATTTGTCCACACAGTTTTCAATGGATGATTTTGCTAACTTGACAGGAAGTCTAATTCCAGTTGAATCTTGGTCAACTGCATGGATGATCCAGCCTCTTTTCCCCTTCACTATTACAGTTTCCTAGAAGATACTTGATTGGGGAGGCTTTTGGCTACTCTTGTCTCACTTACCAGTATGTGGTTTGATGAAAGAGTTTGAGCCTTGCTAGGTACCTGTGATTCAAGCTTGTAATTCTAGGTACTCAGGAGGCTGAGATCTGAGGATCACAGTTCTAAGCCAGCCAAAGCATTGAAAGTCTGAGATTGTTACTTCCAATTAACCAGCAGAAAGCTGGAACTAGAGCTCTGGCTCAAATTATAAGAGTGCCAGCCTTGAGCAAGCTAAGGAACAATACCCAGGCCCTGAGTTCTAGCTCCAATACTAAACACACACAAAAAAAGATAACTTGTAGAAAAAATGATTTTGAGAAGTACCTAGTGGTACTTGTCTGATTTAAGCTCACATATTAAGCTAGCTAACAGTAGTTTTTTCTAAATCTTAATTCTTCCTCTAAGGTACCATTTAACTTTGGTAGCATTGTATATTTTGGCTTTAACCAGTATGTCTTTAACTAAAAATGACTTAGTGAGCCAGGAAGTAATGGCACACTCATTCACAGCAGTGAAGAGACTGAGACAACAAAGAGGAAAATTGACAGTATTATGCTGTATATCATGATTTATGTCCTAATAAGTGTTCATTATTAATTTTTAATTTGGGGCTGGGAATAGGCTTAGTGGTAGAGTGCTTGCCTAGCATGCATGGGGCCCTGGGTTCATTTCCTTAGTACCACATAAACAGAAAAGGCCAGAAGTGGCTCTATGGCTCAAGTGGTAGAATACCCAAGCCAGGCTCTGAGTTCAAGCTCACAACTGCAAAAAATAATAATAATCTTGCCAAACACTGGTGGCTCACACCTATAATCCTAGTTATTCAGGAGACTGAGATCTAAGTATTACAGTTCAAAGCCAGTCCCAGCAGGAAAGTTCATGAGACGCTTATCTCCAATTCACCACCAGAAAACCACAAGTTGAGCTGTGGCTCAAAGTGGTAGAGCACTAGGTTTGAGTAGAAAAGCTTAGGAACAGCACCCAGGCCCTGAGTTCACCTGACAAAAATAATAATTACTATTTTGTTAATAGGTAGACTTGTTGGAAATCTTAATAGTACTTAATAGGTCATTATGATACAATGCCATTTTAGTTTAGCCTTTGGATGCTAGGAATTTAATCCATGGCTTCATACATACTAACCATGTCATCTGCCACTGAACTGTAACCTCAACCTACAGCTATATTTTTATCCTGTAATATTTATGTCTTATTTGTAGGAGAGTTTTGTTGTTTGTTTTTTGTCTATCATGGGGCTTGACCTTAGGGCTTGAGCGCTGTCCCTGAACTCTCCTGCTCAAGGCTAGCAGTCTACCACTTTGAGCCACAGCTCTACTTCTGGTTTTCTGGTGGTTAATTGGAGATAAAAGGAAAGCTATTTTGTTAAGCTAAAGTAGAATAATTTTCCTTGTGTATGTATATGTGCATGTTCATGTGCCTGCTGGCCTGTATGCCTGCATGCTTGAACTTAAGGTTTGGGTGCTGTCCCTGAATTTTTGTGCTCAGGGCTAGCAGTCTATCACTTGAGCCACAGCTCTACTTGTGACTTGTTTTAGTAGTTAATACGATATGAGTCTCACAGACTATGCTTCCCTGGCTGGCTTTGAACTGCAATCCTCAGATCTCTGACTCCTGAGTAGCTAGGATTACAGACATGAGTCACTGTCACCCAGATAGAATTTTTTTGGGGGGGGGACACCTATGGGACTTGCATTCAGGGCCTGGTTACTGTCCCTGAGCTCTTTTGCTCAAGGTTAGCACTCTACCGTTTTTGAGCCACACCTCTCCTTCCAGTTATCTGGTGGTTAGTTGGAGATAAGAGTTTCAAGGACGGGCTAGGAAGGTGGCTCAGTGGTAGAGCGCTTGCCTTGCATGCCAGAGGCCCTGGGTTCGATTCCTCAGCACCACATAAGCAAAAAGAAAAAAAGCCGGAAGTGGCACTGTGGCTCAAGTGGTAGAGCACTAGCCTTGAGCTGAAGAGCTGAGGGACAGCACCCAGGCCCAGAGTTCAGGCCCCATGACCGGACCCAAAAAAAAAAAAAAGAGTTTCAAGGACTTTCCTGCCTGGGCTGGCTTTGAACTGTAATCCTCAGATCTCAGCCTCCTGAGTAGCTAGGATTACAGGCTTGAGCCACAGTGGTACTCCTCAGACTGTGAGACTCTTATCTCCAGTAAACCACTCAGAAAACCAGAAGTGGTGCTGTGGTTCAAGTGGTAGAGTACTGGCCTTGAGCTGAAGAGCTGAGGGACAGTACCCAGGCCCAGAATTCAAGCCCCACAACCCACAAAGAACAAAAAAGGGTCTCATGGACTTTCCTGCTGGGGCTGGCTTTGAACCTAGACCCTCAGATCCACAGATCACCCTTCTGAGTAGCTAGGATTATAGGCTTGAGCCACTGGCACCTGGTTCTAATATCTTTAAAACTGAGTTTTAATGTTGCTCAAGACCACAGGAATTAGATTAAATACTTCAAGATTAGAAAATGATTTTAAGAGATGTAGAAAATTTCTGAGTTTTCATTTACTTCTGCTGTAGAGTTTATACTGTCTGATGTTTGAGTTATTAATAACAAAAAAGGCCAGATTTGCTATGCACAGGTGGTTCATGCCTGTAATCCTAGCTACTTAGGCGACTGAGATCTGAGGATCGTGGTTCAAAGCCAGCTCAGGCAGGAAAGTCTGAGAGACTCTTCAATAAACCACTAGAAAACAGGAAGTGGTACTGTGGCTCAAGTGGTAGAGCACTAGCCTTGAGCTGAAGAGCTTGAGGGACAGAGCCCAGGCCCAGAGAGAGTTCAAGCCCCACGACTGACATAAAGGGGGTGGGGCAGTTTTTGTTTTTGTTTTGGTCCGGTTGTGGGGCCTGAACTCTGGGCCTGGGCGCTGTCCCTCAGCTCTTCAGCTCAAGGCTAGCGCTCTGCCACTTGAGCCACAGCGCCACTTCCGGCTTTTTGCTTATGTGGTGCTGAGGAATCGAACCCAGGGCCTCAGGCATGCAAGGCAAGCTCTCTACCACTGAGCCACCTTCCCAGCCCCCAGATTTTTTTTTATATTAATGGTGGTCCTGGTAGTAGACCACTTTCCTTGTGTTCATGAGACTCTCCAGCACTGCCCTGAAAAAAACGAAGTCAGCTTTTAGAAGTTAGATCCTTAGTTTGAATGTTGTATTTCATAAACTACATGTCTAAATCAAATGAAGAAAACTAGGGGGGAACGATGGAGTCTGTAACTTGTGTTGATTTGGTATGGTAGTGGTAGTTAGCTTTTTGTTGTTGCTGTTGTGCCAGTCCTGGGGTTTGAGCTTTGAGTCTGGGAGTTGTCCTTGAGCTTTTTGCTCAAGGATAGTACCTTGAACCACACCTCTGCATCCAGCTTTTGGGAGGTTAATTAGAGATCGACAGTCTCTATCATGAACTTTCCTGCCTAGGCTGACTTTCAACTGAGATCCTAAGATCTCAGCCTTCTAAATTGCGACTAGCTAGGGTTACAGGTATGAACCACCAGGACCAGCTGTTGGTTGTTTTTTGACACTGAATCTTGCAGTCTATTGAAGATAATGTACCACCATACCGGCATGAGGTATGGGGATTGGATGGTTGGGACTTTTATTCACGTTTTTGTTATCAAATACATATAAAGTAATTATAATGTCAGTAGAAGTGGATTTATAACATGCAAAAACACCACCAGCCATTTCCATTACTTTATAAGACTATGCTGTGTAAAGTTTTGTTTTGTTTTTTATTATGTAGAATTGGGTAAAGGGCTCACATATGACCTTTAGGATTGTTTGCCTTGATCTTGCAAAGCTTTGGAGCTCATTAGATGGTACTTGTGGTTTTTGTTTTTGTTTTCAGGCTCTTACAGCATTACTTTCAGATGACAGCAAGTTTGGCTTCATTGTAATAGATGGCAGTGGTGCTCTTTTTGGCACACTCCAAGGAAACACAAGAGAAGTCCTACACAAATTCACTGTGGATCTCCCCAAAAAACACGGTAATGTAGGAAGAAAAAACGTGACCCTTTTACTTTGTATTTAGCAGTAAAGCCGTTCCACGTAAGCAAATTACAGTTTGTGCTAAACCATTGAAGAAATGATCTTCTTTTTGTCCTTTTGAGTAATGACTTATTTTAAATTCACAAGACATTTTGTACTCTTAGTAATTGTCTCTTTCTTGCCACTTTTGTGTCAAAGGAAGAGGAGGTCAGTCAGCCTTACGATTTGCCCGTTTAAGAATGGAAAAGCGACATAACTATGTTCGGAAAGTAGCAGAGACTGCTGTGCAGCTGTTTATTTCTGGTGACAAAGTGAATGTGGCTGGTCTCGTTTTAGCTGGATCAGCTGACTTTAAAACTGAACTAAGTCAGTCTGATATGTTTGATCAGGTAAGTGAGAGAAGTAGATACTTCATTATATGAACCTCTGAATTAAGAGTAGGTAAATCCCCTATGTAAAGCTCCTGGATATGCCCATATCTTTATCATTAGAAAAACTTATTTATCATTAGAAAAACATACCCCTGTGGTCTGGTGATTGTAGCCCAATGATAGAGCACTTGCCTAGTATGCACAATCCCCTAGTTTCAGTTGCAAACCTCACTGAAAAACAATAAATTCACCTCTGAGTTAAATGGTATATCAAGTTTATGGGTATTTGTTAGGGAACATTCCCTCTCTATTGAAATCAACTATTTCTAGGTAGGATTCTAATGGATCCTGCGGAGGTACGATGCTAGTGTTTGTTGCCATAATTGGCTTTAAAATGGTTTGATTCAGAGAATCTTAGAAACTGTTTTTACCTTGTTTATTTGGGTGTTTTTTTTTTTTTGTACTGTCTTTTGCTAATTTATTTCTGGAGGTAAGTAATGCATTTAATATCCAGAGGAACTTCTGGCTTATGACATGACCTCAGCCATAACACATTCCCAAAGTATTTTTCATTACCTGTTTTGCAAGAGCCAGTGGCTTTCCCTTCATAAGCCTATTTTTATTTGCATTTAATGAGTTATCCTACAGTAGGTTTCACAGAATAAGTTGGGCACCTTACCCATATTTAGATTTCAGAGATAATGCTAGAGCTTTTCTGCCATTAAGATAGTAGGTGTTGGTAAAGGTGTTTTGAAGTCTAATGTTTTTGTTTTTTAATTGTCAGAGGTTGCAATCAAAGGTTTTAAAATTAGTTGATATATCCTATGGTGGTGAAAATGGATTCAACCAAGCTATTGAGTTATCTACTGAAGTCCTCTCCAACGTGAAATTCATTCAAGAGAAGAAATTAATAGGTATCACTGAAATGCAACTATTTTGCTTATTATATGAAATGTTTGTATATATGTTTCAAACAGGACACTGAGAAAAAAGGAGGAGAATTTAACATTTAAATAAAGTTTTGGCCTCCACAAACATCATGTTTAACCATTAGACATTAGATCTAATAAGTGTGTATATCCATAAAGGAAAATATATAGTCATCCCTCACTTATTTCAGGATCTTTTGGATACCCAAAATCCACAGGTGCTTAAGAGCCTTTTAAAAAATATGTGGTATTTAAAAAACTATGTGGTATCTCATGTACTTTAAATTGTCTCCAGATTATAATAGCCAACATAATGTGAATCTTACTTTTTAAAAAAATGGTTATATTGTGTTATTCAGGTTATAATGACAAGAAAAGGTCTGCCCATGTCTAGTTCAGATGCAGCCATCATAGACCTAACTACGTAATACACATCCTCAAAAGTATAACCTTACCTCAATAATTTCAAGCAATGGTAGGGTAAATTCATGGATATGTTGAGCCAGTTGTATATTTTATTCTATCCCAAATTTACAGGACGATACTTTGATGAAATTAGCCAGGACACCGGCAAGTACTGCTTTGGAGTTGAAGATACACTAAAAGCTTTGGAAATGGGAGCTGTAGAGATTCTAATAGTCTATGAAAATCTGGATATAATGAGATATGTTCTTCATTGCCAAGGCACCGAAGGTAAAAAGAATTAGAGATTGGGGTTGGCTCTTTGTTTCTTATTCAGGAAACCTGAGGAAAGGATAGGTATATATAAGAACCAAGTTAACATATTTTTGTTTTCTTTTAATACTACAGAGGAGAAAATTCTCTACTTAACACCAGAACAAGAGAAGGATAAATCTCATTTCACAGACAAAGAGGTAAATGATTGTTTTCTTTGGTCATCCTTGCAGGAAATGTTAAGAGTGTATTTTAGAGCACTGGAAACACAGTATCAGCCTTAGGAAATTAATACTCATACTGATTAGGTGGTCTGCAGTCACTGGTCAACTGGTGTCTGCCACTAACTGATTCCAAGAAGGAAGCCACATCATGTTACCACTCTTTTTTTCTTCTTCCTTTTTCCTTTTTTTGGTAATATTGGGAGTTGGACTCTAAGACTGGAGGTCCTGCCTCTGGAGTAGCTGGGGTACTATGTACATTATCATGCCCAACTGCAGATCGCTTTTCAATAGTAAATCCATCAGTAAAACATCCTTAGAATAATAGAAATTTTAATTTGAATAGCACTGTGCCTTCACTTTTCAACTCTTCCACTGCAGGGGACTTTCTCAGTTTAGTCTTATTAAATTACCACAGTTTAAAATGTTACCTTCCCAAGATGTCAATAATTGCCAGTGTACTCACATTCTGAGTTGGAGGACTTTGCCCTTGAAAGGCTGCTCCCAAAAGCAGTTGTGGTATGTTTCTTCTAGGCTGTTGAATTGTTTGATAGAGACAGTATAAAGTCGACAATAGGAATCATAAGTTAAGGAATCACTAAGTGTGCGTTGATATTTCATAACAGGGTAGAGTTAAGAGACTGAGGAAAAATGTGTGATCAGATTTTCTCTGCTGTTACATTACCAAAAAGAAAAAAATAACTTCATTTCATAAACATGATACATAGAATCAGCAGGATTACTGATGATGGTTAGCAGGGAAATTGAGAGAGGCATTCTAAGCACTGATATATCTTAATCCCATTGCTTTTGTATTTCATGGTTGCCCTTGTAGACAGGACAAGAACATGAGCTGATTGAGAGCATGCCCCTCTTGGAATGGTTTGCTAACAACTATAAAAAATTTGGAGCTACATTAGAAATTGTCACAGATAAATCACAAGAAGGATCCCAGTTTGTGAAAGGATTTGGTGGAATTGGAGGTGAGTAACAAATCATCAAACAAAATCAAAAAACAGTTTCTCAGCCAGCCTTTCCTGGCTAGCCTGAAATGTTATTTCAGGTGAGGCATGCTTATATAATCTATTTAAGACAAGTGGTTAGAATGGTGGACGACTAAAGTCACTGATTTGGACCAGGCCTGTTTTGCTGATGCTGAGGTTTGAACTCAGAGCTTAGAGCTTAACCAGCTTGCTTGCTGACACTCTACTACTTGAGCTATGCCTGGAGTCTGGGTTTTTTTATTGGGTGCTCATGAGCTTTGGAGGGGAGGAGGGAGTTGTTTTGTTTTGTTGGTTGTAGGGCTTGAACGCTGGGCATGGCCTCTGTCCCTGCACTCTTCTGCTCAAGGCGAGCATTCTGCCACTTAAGCCACAGTGCCACTTCTGGTTTTCTAGTGGGTTATTGGATTAAGAGTCTCACGGACTTTCTTGCCCGGGCTGGCTTTGAACTGCGATCCTCAGATCTCAGCCTCCTGAGTAGCTAGAATTATAGGCGTGAGCCACCAGTGCCCGGCTTCAAAGCTAGTCTTGAAGTGTGAATCCTAGTCTAGATTTTAGCCTCCTGGGTGGCTAGGATTATAGGCCCAACCAATTGTCACCTAGCCTTTGTTTTTTGTTTGGTTTTATGACACTTAGTAGACCAGATTGGCTGGGACTTACTTGAATTCTTAATCCTCCTGCCTCAGTCTTCCCATTCATTGTTGGGCTTACAAACTTGTACCACCACACTCATCTTAATATAAATTATTTTTTAATCATTACCTCTGTAATTCTGCAGGAGCCTGGGCATCCCTCTTTAGAGTGATCCTTTCCCATTTCATGAACACAGGTATTTAATCCTTTTTGTTTCTCCAGGTATCTTGCGGTACCGAGTAGATTTCCAGGGAATGGAATACCAAGGAGGAGACGATGAATTTTTTGACCTTGATGACTACTAGGTAGTCGACATGGGTCCGGCAAAATGTGCCTCACCCTCCAGCATCCAACCCAAGGAGCATACCCATGATGGAATCCAAACAGATCCCTGCCTTACAATTGGAACATTTCCAGAACTTAATCCATGAGCATTGGATACTGAAAAGAAAACCGAAACAAAACCAGACCCAACCCTACACTTTGGTTTGTCATGGTGTCAGCGCAGCAGCCTCAACTAAGTTCCTAAATTCCACTTTGGACTAATTTAAAAAAAAAAAAAAGAATCCCAGTTTTTACTTTTACTCGATGGTGAAATTGGTTGCTCTTGTATTTTATGAAAAAAAAAAGATTTTTTTAACCTTCATACATAGAAGCAAAAATACTTTAACTGCTGTAAACCTTCAAAAGTTAATAGAAGTGAGATCATACTGGTTTGTTATTTTGATCGGAGAAAAATTAAATTGCTGCATTTCGCAGTGACCCATTTACATGGCATTCTCAGCTTAGACTGCATAAGAAGAAATATATGTGGTGAAATGTTGGAACCATTTCTCTCTTGGTCTCTGTTTAATGTTGAAAGGGTGAGCTAATAGGAAGCAGTTTCAACTTCAACTTCACTCCCTCAGAACTACTCCCCACTCCAGACTGTTGGTTTCAGGGATGCAGATTGCATTGCAAAGTCAAATTGATGAAGCATTGGGGCCAGTGCACTGTTTACTTCCATCTGCTTGACAGGCACATTTGTACCTGAAATTTGGGAGCCCTTTGTATCACTTGCTTTGACAAAGGTCCCCATAATCTTAGCCTACTAGAAACCAATTGGGGATGGATATGATGGGGCTTCTGTGCTATTGCTGGGATTGGGAGAAATAAAACCTGCAATTTAAGTGGAAGCAAAAATATTTAAAGGTTATTTTATTTTGCTTGGGTCTAATCTTGGTAAAAGGGAGGTGGTGTTTCCTTGTGATGGATGGCATGAGATTATGTGAATGCTTTGATTCTTTTTTTTTGATGAACCACAAGATTTTTCACAGGAATGACAGATGACATGTATGGCCGTGCATGTAATTATAATCCCCTGGTGGGGTTGGAGCATCTGTTTCAAATATGGGACTTAATGAGCACCTCTCAGATGAGAAATTATGGGCAGGGGGTGGGAAGGGCAGGGATGGGAAAGGGATGGGATATGACTTCTGGCACCATGGATTAAACCATGTTGGATCTAAAAGTTGGCCTAAAAACCTGAAGCTTATGCTTCGTAAGTTGGGCTGTAGGTCAGACTTGAATTTAGCTAACATGCAAGGTCATGGTGTGCTCTAGGTGGTTACAAGAAAAGTGTAGGATGTGCCCAGTGGTAGCAATTGAAAAAGTACATCAAAGGGACTTTGAAGGACCAAAGGTTTTAAAAGTCAATCGTTATCCCACACCAACTAGGGTAGTGGGGTATATTTGGTTTTCAAATTGGGTACTTTTAACACTTTAGTGCCTGACTGCTGTTCTTCACTGACTTGACTCAGTCACTTGTAGCTTTATTGGTCTGAACCAGCTCCTTGTTCCCAGGTTACAGACCCGCCTATCGTTCCAATAATCCTGTTTCACTTGAATGAAGGGAGTATGTCTTAAATGTAACGCTTCTGATTCTCACACTGTACTCTGAGGTCCAAACGACTGTCTGTCACATAACCTGATGTCTCAACCCCTACCCCATAAGAAGAGGCTTTGGTTGTTTTTTTCTTTCTTTTGTGTGTGTGTGTGTGTGTATGTTTTCACCAACATGGGAAGCTTCACTGGAACAGGCATCTGTCTGGGGCTCTGCAGTTTCTTTGCAGAACACCCAAGAGTAAACAACACGCTCTCTTCACAGCAGTACCTTAGGGTTTTGCCATTGTAAATGGGTCTAATGTGATATGACAAGACCAGAGAAATCGGATGTAAATTTACATTTTTGAATATGCTTGTTGTTTCACATGATACATTTAGGGTATGCAGCTCCTTTTGTAGTTTTTATTTTTACTATTTAAGTTTGGAGATGATGCCAAATTTTTGTATTTCTTTAATCAATGTGTTCTCTTCAGTGATATATATTGCATTATATATTGATGTGTGTATCAATATATACTGATATGTATTACACTTACACATACAAACACATAAATAAGAGGGGGTGAAAACCATAGCCTTTGCATTCTCTAGCCTCTGCAGAAAGATCGTAAGCAGCAAAATCTTGGTGTTGTGATGTACAGAAATGGAGAAGAGTATTAAACCATATTTAAGAATATACTTCTGTGTGCTTGAGATTTTTTAGGACTGTTCCTAGAAAGTTATGACTGTAGAGATGGTGAGTTTTCAAAAGACTGTCAGATCAGACATACCTAATAAATTTTCAGCCCCAAGTTATTTTTACTATATTGCCTACATAAAGGATGTCTTGAGGTCATGATCCCAAGCTTACATTGGAAGAGCATCAAGCTTCTGGGACCAGTCAGTTTCTATCTTCACCCATCCCACATTCTTATCTGGGAAAACTTGTGCTTTAAAAAAAGAAAAGATATTTTAACTTCGTTATTTCCTGCCTCCCAACATTGCATTGTAGCAAGTGGTCCTCAAGGAAACTACCAGAGACAAAGAGGTTCAGTGCCTTTTTTGTTGTTGCTTTTGTTTTTTTGGTTGGTTGGTTATTTTTTGTGTGTGTGCCAGTCCTGGGACTTGCACTCAGGGCCTGAGTACTCAGGGCTAGTACTCTGCCACTTGAGCCACAGCACCACTTCCAGGTTTTTCTGTTTATGTGGTGCTGAGGAATCGAACCCAGGGCTTTGTGCATGCTTTGCAAGCACTTTACCACTAAGCCACATTCCCAGCCCTCAGTAGCTGTCCTTTATGGATAAAATCAAATTTTGTCCCAAGTCTAATTTCAAAGTTTATTCCCTACCTCTGCTTGCCTTTGAGTGCTACAGTAGAATGGCCCAGATGGAAGAGCATTATACAGGCACTTGGCTATAAGAGTGACAGCAACACCCAAAAAGTCACACTGGTCAAGGTAGAGCAAGGCTTCTAAACCAGATTAAGAACAGTAGGGTTTTTCCTTTTACTTTCCCCAGAGGTCCAGGTACTTGAAATCACTACTTTTGGGCAGCTGAGGAACAAAGGTGGTACATGTTTTGTTCTTCCCAGATTTGAGAACAAGTGTTGACTAGCAATGGTAGTTTTTCTGTCACTTGGCTTTTTCAACATACTTTTATGCATTTCTTCATCTGATCTATAAGATTCCCTATTAACTGATCCAGAAAGGGACAGCATCCTGTGTAGTTGAGGGTGTAACTTTCTTCCTGAGGGCATTTCCTAGGTGATGTTGAAGTCAAATCACTGGAAGGCAGCATAGCAATGCCAGCTATGTGTAGGTGGAGCCACTTGCCTGTCTGGGCCTGTAGCACTTGTGATCTTTTGTTCTCCAGATCCAGTTCCCAAGCATTGACTCTCGGACAGGCCTTGGAGATGCAAGGCTAACTGCCAAGGTAGAATTTAAACTTCATGCCAGCTTCTCTTTTGTAGCCAACTTGAGTAAGTGCCAGCTGGGACTCCTTTCTGCCAAATCCCATCCTGATGAGGCCTGACGGCAGTTCAAGGGACATAGAAAATGACCAGCCAATGGGGGTAGTAGCTTGGTTTGTTTGGATATGGATGAATAACTGGACTGGACATACATGTGCAGTTTCTCTCTAGGGTTCTATAAATTCTGTTTTGGGTAGGGCCATCTGCAGAAGTCCTACCCTGACCTTGCATAATAGGTTTACCTCAAGACTCAGATAAGACCCCTAGTCCTAACCAGTCTGGTGGTGCACACCAGTAATCTCAGTACTTGGGACTGAAGCACAAGTACTTGAGTTGGAAGCCAATTTGGGGTACAAGTTCGGGACCTTCTAATAGATGAGCTTGTGACTAAATCCTTTTCCTAGCCTTCAGTTTCATTATCAGTAATAGGCCCTGGATCTGATGGGCCTTTCCAGCTATGAAAGTGGGGAGCAGCTATGGTAGGAAGCAGAACTTCACATCTGAACATCAATCCTGGCTCTCCTAAGAGACTGGTAAATAATTCCATGTTTCTGAGTGTCAATTTTTCCACCGATTTATGGACCAAGATACAGATTAAATAGACAAAAGGTATAAGAAGTTTGTAGTATAGTGTACTTGCAACACAGCTCCTATGGAAGTGGTTGAGTTTATGCTGCCGACCACATGGTGGTGCTAGACCACAAAAATGCTAGCTGTGGAAAGATATCTATAGATATCTGGTAGTGTACAGGCCTAACAAAGTAGGACTTGAGTTCAAACCCCAGTACCCAAAAAGAATAAAAGGCCTAGGACAGTTCTGCCCTTAAAATATGGAGAAATCTAGTCAATCTTTACAGAAAATAGGAATGTGTGAACACAAAGTCCAGGGACCTCATTTCAGCTCAGCCCAGTTTTAACAGTCTGCAATCTGTTTTGATCTATCCATCAGCAAACTAGTCATTGACACTTGAACAGTTATATAGTCTCTGGAAATGTTTAGTGAAGTGGATAGTGTCTTAGATTGACAAGCTAAGTGACAAAATCTAGGACTCAAAGTCAGGTTTTTTGGGTTCCAAAGCCAGTGAGTGATATGCAAATCATTCCTTACTCTATAAGCAAATAGGTGAGCATCAATGGCTCACACCTGTAATCCTAGCTATTCAAGGAGGCTGAGATCTGGAGGATTGATTTTTTTTTTCCTCGGTCGTGGGGCTTGAATTCTCTCTGGGCCTGGGCGCTGTCCCTCAGCTCTTCAGCTCAAGGCTAGCGCTCTACCACTTGAACTACAGTGCCACTTCTGGTTTTCTGAGTGGTTTATTGGAGAAAAGAGTCTCATGGACTTTACTGCCCAGGCTGGCTTTGAACCTGGATCCTCTGATCTCAGCCTCCTAAGTAGCTAGGATTACAGGCGTGAGCCACTGGTGCCCGGCTTGGAGGATCAAATTTTGAAGCCAGTCCAGGCAGGAAAGTCTATGAGACTAATTATCCAGCAAAAAGCAAGCTGGAGGCATTGCCTCCAGTGGTAGAATACCAGCTATGGGCAAGAATGCTGAGCGAGAATGCCATGCCCCATGTTCAAACCTCAGAACCAGCAAGATAAATAAAAATAAGTCTTGCCAAGTCAGGGACAAATAATAGCTTGACTTGTTTCTCAAAGGCACCCATTAATATTTCTGTCCTTAAGACATTTTGACTGATCAGCTCGCGTATCCAGTTAGCTTGCTGAGGGTGAACAAAAGGGACTCTCATGGCTCTCTAGGAGTCTTTATAATTTATCCAGCATCTTCACAGAACGGACACATAGTACACACAACAGAATTTCTCAAGTTACTAGAGTGGCCCTGCTTTTGTGTGTGTTGATAGTATTGGTGTTTGAACTCAGGTCTTTGCACTTGCCAGGTAGGCACTCTATTACTTGAGCCACGCCCCAACCCAGTTCTGCTTCAGTTTTTACTTTTAGTTACTTTATTTGCTAGTACTGAGATTTGAGTGCTCTTTTAGCTTTTGTTTTGCAGTGCTAGAACTGACCTCTTGGCCACTGAGCAACATTCCCACTCGTTTTATTACTTTTTCAACAATGGTGGTATTAAAACAAGATGAGAAGTGTGAGGGGATGAGTGTCAACAGGCACACTGTATACATGTTTGGACATATTTAACTCTCTCTTGTACAACTAATTGGTGGTAATAAAAGAAGAAATGTGATAACATAGCTGGGCACCAGTGACTCATGCCTGTAATCCTAGCTACTCAAGAGGCCTGAGACCTGGAGGGTCTCAAGACTATCTCCAGTGAGCAACCAAGAACATCAAGACTAGCCAGGTGCCGGTGGCTCACGCCTGTACTCCTAGCTACTTGGGAGGCTGAGATCTGAGGATCACGGTTCAAAGCCAGCCCAGGCAGTAAAGTCCCCATGAGACTCTTATCTCCAATTAACCACTCAAAACCCAGAAGTGGAGCTGTGGCTCAAAGTGGTAGAGTGCTAGCCTTGAGCAAAAGAGCTCAGGGACAGCGCACAGGCTAAATTCAAGCCCCACAATCAACAAAAAACCAGACTGGAGGGATGGCTCAAGCAATTTAGCACTAGATGTAAGGGAAAAGCTAAATGAAAGCACTAGGCCGAGTCCAAATCCTGGTAGAGGTACACACACATACACACAGGCACATGTGTTTACCAACACATATTTAGTCACTAGTAAGATAACACAAACTATAGATAAAATACTGAATGTTAAATCTTCATAACTAATGTGGTTATATAAGAGGATATTCTCAAGAAATAGATGCTGAAGTATCAGGATGTTTAAAAAAGGCATATTTATTAAACGCTTTGAAATGTCATTTAGCTAAAAAGGGTTATCGAGTATTCATGAACAATGTGATATAGTATGTATTTTAACTGGTCCACAAGGTTCTTAAAACTGGTTTGAGGCCAGGCATGATAGCTTATATCTATAATCCCAGCTACTGAGAAGGCTGAAATCAGGAAGATGGCAGTTTGAAGCTAGCCTGGGCAAAAAGTTGGCAGACACCCATTTCCCCCCATTCTCCCCCACACACTTCAATCAATCAGCCAGACATGGTGTCTGCACCTGTCAAGCCAACAGTGCAGAAAGGCCGTAAGTAGGAGTACTATTTGAGGCCAGCTCCAGGCTACCTAGAAAATAAAAGTAAAAAGGGCCATGAGAGTTTGACTCTAGTGGTAGAGGACCAGGCTACAAAATGCCAGTCCTTGAGTTCAAATCCCAGTACCATTAACAATAATTTTAGCTTGATTCTTTGGGCAAGTTTGATTTTTAACTTAGGATGTGCGTTTGATCCAAAGGTTAGCATTTAGAAGAGTTTGTTTGGTATAGTGTGCAACTCAAGAGAAATCTCTACGCTGAGTCAACCAATGGGCCTGGAGTCTGAGCCCTGGGAATTGGGCTAAAGCTAGCAATAGAGGCTGAGCCAGGTCAGGAGCTGCTGTCACACACCACTGAGTTGGAATCAACCTTGGGGTTAGTCTGATGCTAGGTGAGATGAGGCAGTATGAAGACAAGGTATTTTTCGTTTTGTTTTGTTTTGTTGAGGGGGGACCTTTAGAAACTATGCAGGTAATAAGAATAAAGCGACGTTCCCCCTAGGAACTTTAGAACCCCTTCTCAGGGCATGTCTCAGATTTGGGTCTGTTGTCTACAGTCACAGTCACACCTTTCTCTCTGGCACTCTATACTTTCAATTCTGTAGCAGTCTTAACTGTAGCACTTGAGTCTTGGACCTAATCCTAATTCCCCCATTGAAAAGAAAAACAAAAAACAAAATGGAAGCCCAAAAGCAACACGTTTCTCATGCATGCAGATTTTCACCTGAGTCAACATGAGTGCTTCATATGTAATAACTCCAAATTCTGTGCTCTCAACACATAGATTATACTTATCTGAGCCTGTTCTCTCCAGTTTAAGGCCAAGGAAAAGGAGGATCAGAAAGAGCCAAAGACAAAGCTGGGAGGGGAAAGGTGGCCACCATCCAGGTGAATTATGAAAGCTGTTTGGAAGTCACTTTCCTCTGAGTCAGGATGGTCTTAAGTGTGTAGATTAACTTGCTTCTCCAGCCCCCAGGCTTCCAAACTAGCCCCATTTAAGTTACCCGAACTGCCACAGATTTCTAGCACCTCTGCTGAGATATCCTACCTGGTTTTATCTCTTCCTGCTTAGCTCCCTAATGTTACTCAAAGGAAAGCTAGAGGATGAACACATTTCCAAAGAAGCCAGAAGGCCAAGGAAGGAAGATGGCAACTTCACAGAAAGGCTGCAATCAGGAAAAGTGAGGATCCTCTGAGGTAATGGCAATGATGCAGGGACATTCTGATATTTGGGAGGAGGGAGGTGAACTTGAGAGTGAGGAGCAATCAGAATTTGATGCAAGATGCCTGCCCCATGTAAAATGGCTGTTCAGACCAATAAAGTCCCCAGCCAGGGCTCAAGGCGGGGATGGGAAGACAAGAGGAATCACTTGGAGGGCCTGCAAAGGAGATTAATTAGGTAGATGCTGGCTAGCCCTGGTGGCTCACGCCTGTAATCCCAGCTACTCAGGAGGCTGATATCTGAGGATCATGGTTCAAAGCCAGCTAGGGCAGGAAAGTCTGTGAGACTCTTATCTCCAATAAACCACCAGAAAACAGGAAGTGGAACTGTGGCTCAAGTGGTAGAGCACTAGCCTTGAGCTGAAGAGCTTAGGGACAGTGCCCAAGCCCAGAGTTCAAGCCCCACGACCGACAAAAAAAAAAAAAGAAGGTAGATGCTAGATGGGTATGGTGACATATACCTGTAATCCCAGATACATGGGAGGCTGTAGCAAGAGAATTGAAAGTTCAAAGCCAGCGTGGGCAGCTTAGTGAGACCTTTTTCAAAATTTAAAAACAAGTAATAATTAAAAGGGCTGAGGAGGTTGCTGTGGTAGAATGCTTGCCTAGCATGTACAAAGCCCTGGGTTCAATCTACAGTAACACACACACACACACACACAGAGGCATTTCTGGGGCTGGGGTGTGGTTGAATGGTAAATGTTATTTAGCTTTATCTAGTGTGCTCAAGGCTCTCAGATTGCTCCCAAGGCAGGATGGGCATTCCAGTGCTGTCTGGAGTCCTCCTTCACCCAGCTTCAACTCTGACTCTGGTGAGAGGTAATATGCTTCCCATGCCCTGCCCAGGTGGCTGATAAAAGACCCACTCTTCTCCAGCCTTCTGTCTCCACATACATATCTCACTACCATCCTGAACCTTAAATTGGTTTTGGATCTGGGGTGGCCCCACTTTCATTCTTTTATCCCACAACACTCAGACATTTCCTGGGTACTGATCCATACATAAGACAAGATGCTGGGACACAGTGGTGAGCAACGCAGGGCAAGAAGCACAGTTCCTGCCCTTCTAAAGTTTATCATCTAGCAGCAAAGATAGTAAATGAAAGTATGAGGGTGAAAAGTGGGGAGCATTGAAGGATAAGGGCAGGGGAGGGTGGCTCCCATCTCATTTGTGGTGTAAGACACACTTGTGAGCAAGGACCATTGGGAGAAGTGACAGCCAAGTCTGGAGACCCACATGGGTCACTCCTGAGTCAATCCAAAGGCCAGAAAGTCACCTGGATCCCAGGACACTGATTTTTTGCATCCTGTTATAATTTCTCATTTGTTTAAACAGCTTTATTAAGGTATAATTTACAGATTATTAAAAACTCACATTAGCATAATCCAGCCTTTTTCTTTTGTCAGTCTTAAGGCTTGAATTCCAGGCCTGAGTATAGGCTAGCCATCTACCACTTTGAGCTACAACTCCACTTCCAGTTTTCTGGTGGTTAATAGGAGATAAGACTTTCACAGACTTCCCTGCCTGGACTGGGGCCTGAACTCTAGGCCTGGGCACTGTCCCTCAGCTCTTGAGCACTCTATCTACCACTTTAGCCACAGCACCACTTCCGGCTTTTTCTGCTTATGTGGTGCTGAGGAATCAAAGCCAGGGCATCATGCATGCAAGGCAAGCACTCTACCACTGAGCCACCTTCCCAGCCCAATCTGGCTATTTTTTTTTAAATATATTAGAACAATTGTGTGACATTTTCATAATTCAGTGCTGACCAATCTAAAGTTTGTGTTTCTAACTCATTTGAAACATGTTTGAACACTACATCCCCAGCTAATACTTATCTTTTGTCACGCTTCTTTCACTTAGATGATTTTTTTGTTGTTGTTTTTTTTTTTGGTCGATCGTGGGGCTTGAACTCTGGGCCCGGGCGCTGTCCCTCAGCTCTTCAGCTCAAGGCGAGCGCTCTACCACTTGAGCTACAGCGCCACTTCCAGTTTTCTGGTGGTTTATTTGAGATAGGAGTCTCACGGTCTCTCCTGCCCGGGCTGGCTTTGAACTGCGATCCTCAGATCTCAGCCTCCTGAGTAGCTAGGATTACAGGCATGAGCCACCAGCGCCCGGCGTACTTAGATGATTTTTGAGTTACCTCTGCAGTATTGCCTATCTGACCATGTTTCTTGCTGGGCATAGTGGTAGGACATATATAGTATATATATTGAGCTTTCCTTCAGGCACCCCATAGTGGCAGAACCATTTTACTTTTCCACTGGCAGTGTATAAGGTTCCAATTTCTCCATATGGCTGCCAACACTTGTTATTATCTGTCTTCTTTGTTACAGCCAAATTAGTGGGTGGGAAGTGGAATCTCATCTTAGCTTTGATTTATCTGTTTTGAATGACTGATAATGTTTAACATCTCTCCATGTGCTTGTTAGCCATTTGCAGAATTTTAGAGAAATGTTCAAGTCCTTTGCTCATTTTTCACTTTCTTGGTGATCACCTTTTATACATAAAATGTTTTATTATTTTGTCCTGTTAAGATCAAACTCAAAGCTGGGCACCAGTGGCTCACACGTGTAATCCTAGCTACTCAGGAGGCTGAGATCTGGGAATCATGGTTCAAAGCCAGCTCAGGCAGGAAGTCCATGAGACTCTTATCTCCAATAAGCCACCAGAAAACCAGAAGTGGCACTGTAGCTCAAGTGGTAAAGTGCTCCCCTTGAGCTGAAGAGCTGAGGGACAGCACCCAGGCCGAGTTCCACAAAAAAAAAAAAAATCATCAAACTGAAGGCCTCACACATGTTAGGTAGTTACTCTCACTAACCTATATCACCAGTCCCTAAAACTTTTTTATTTTAGGGCTGGGAAGGTGGCTCAGTGGTAGAGCGCTTGCCTTGCATGCCTGAGGCCCTGGGTTCGATTCCTCAGCACCACATAAGCAAAAAGAAAAAAGCCAGAAGAGGTGCTGTGGTTCAAGTGGTAGAGTGCTAGCCTTGAGCTGAAGAGCTGAGGGACAGCGCCCAGGCCCAGAGTTCAGGCCCCACAACTGGACCCAAAAAAAAAAAAAACTTTTTTATTTTAATGATGTGTAAATTATCCATCTTTTCATTTGAAAATCTTTTGCCACAAGCCAAACTCATGTCAGTTTTGTAATGGTACAGGATTATAAACCCAGCACTTGGAAAGTTCAGATAGGAGGATCAAGTTCAAAGGTTCCTGGGCTACATTCTGAGCTTTGAGGCCCGCCTGAGCTGCATAGCAAGACTCTGTCTTGAAAAACAAAACAAAATATCCAAGAGTCATGAAGATCAACTGTTACCCTGTCTTTGAAGAGAGTTCATACTTTTAGCTCTCTGTAAGCTTTTCAGACCATATTAAATCCATTTTTGCATGTGGTATGAGGTAGGGAGTCTGACTTCATAGATTTTTGTTTGCTAGTAGCAGGGTTTGAACTCAGGTCTCACACTTTCTCAGCTGGTACAAGGGCTTGAACGCAGGGCCTCAAACTCTTACTTAACTTTTTCCATTCAGGACAGGCACTCTACCGTTTAAGCCATACCCCCACTTCCAGCTTTTTGACCATTAAGTGGAGACAAGTCTTTAGATTTGTCTACCCAAATGGCTTCAAATCTTTATCCTCAGATCTCAAATTTTGTAGTAGCTAGAATTCCAGGAGTAAGCCATTAATGCCTGGCAAAGCACTTGCCTAACAGGCCCTGAATTCAAACCCCAATACTATAAACATTTTTTCTTTTCAATCTAAAAAACACTGGGAGAAAGCATGGGAAGGAGTGACACTGTTCAAAAAAAAATGTACTCATTCCTGACTTATGTTACTGTAACCCCTCTGTACATCACATCGATAATAAGAATTTTTTTTAATTAAAAATAAGAGCTGAGAATGTGGCTTAGTGGTAGAGTGCTTGCCTAGCAAACATGAAGCCCTGGGTTCAATTCCTCAGTACCACATACACAGAAGAAGCCAGAAGTGGTGCTGGGCCTCAAGCAGTAGAGCGCTAGCCTTGAACAAAAGAGGCTCAGGGACAGTGCCCAGGCCCTGAGTTCAAGCCCCAGGACTGGCAATAATAATCATCATAATAATAGTAATACACAAATAAAAAATTTCAAACGTACTTTTCCATGTCAATATCCTGTTAAAAGCTACAGTTGTAGCTCAGTGGTAGAGTGCTCGCCTACCTTCTGAAAGACCTGGGATACTATCTCCAGCACCACAATATGTCCCAGTACGATATGTTGATGAGACCATTAATTATATATTAAATAGTCTTGGCACCTTTGAACCTGTTGACCATTAATATATTAAATTATTTCTTTGAATTCTATTTCATCATTCTATATAGACAATTTTATGACAGTACCATGTTTGGAACTGTGAAGCTTTGTAAGAAGTGTAAAAGTGTAAGTCCTCCACATTTTTCTTCTTTTTGCAATATTGTTTTGGTTAGTTAGGCCTTCTTAGAATTCTATATGAGTTTGAGAACTGGCTTTTTGTCTTTTCTTTTTTTAGATCCACGACAGGGGACTCAAACTTAGTACCTGATGCTTTAGCTCACTGGCCAGCACTCTACCCCTGGGACATACTTCCACCCCCCAAAACTGGTCTGTTATTTTCTGCAAAACTGGTATTGGAATTTTCATAAGGCATTGAATCTATAGATTATTTTAAGTAGCACTGCTATCTTAACAATACTAATTAAATCTTCTGATCCAAAAACATGGGATGTTAATTTCTTTCAGCAATCTTTTGCAATTTTCACTGCATAAATCTTTCCTATCCTTGGTTAAATTTATCCCTAGGTATTTTGTTCTTCTGGTATTGAAAATGGAATTGTTTTCTTAATTTCTTTTTCAGATTGTTCATGCTTATGTCATTCTGGTTTTGATTTGCATTTTCCTGATGACTAATAAAGTTGAGTATCTTTTCATATGCTTATTAACCATTCAGCTATCTTTTCTGGTGAAGCATGGTCTTTCTTTATTTCCATCATTGGAGAGAGAATTAGCACCTTTGTTTCCCTGGCATCTTTCTTCTTTCCTTAGTACCTCTTTTCTTTCAAAAACTACTTAATGAACTTGGCTCTAGTGGCTTACATCTGTAGGCCAAGCTATGAGGGAGGCAGAGATCAAAGAACAGAAAGATCATACAAGCCAGCTAGGGCAAAAAGTTACAATCAACCCCCATCTCAACCAATAGCTGGGCATCCTATCATCCCAGCTATATAGTGAAAGTGTAAGGGGAAATCATTGTTTAGGACAGCCTGGGCAAAAGCAAGAAATTATCTAAAAAGTAATTAAACTGAGTATTTTAAATAAATTGAGTAATTTAAAAGTAATTAATTAAAAGTAATTAAAGCACTGGTGGCTCACACCTGTAATCCTAGCTACTCAGGAGGCTGAGATTTGAGGACTGAGATTCAAAACCAGCCTAGACAGAAAAGTTCCCGTGAGATTCTTATCTCCAATTAACCAGTCAAAAAGTGAAAAGTGACACTGTGGCTCAAGTAATAGAGCCCTAGGATTGAACACAAAAAGGCTCAGGGACAGCGCCCAGGCTGAGTTCAAGCCCCATACCAACAAAAAAAATTAAAATAAAAAAATAATCAGAGCAGCCAGGAGCCAGTGGCGCATGCATGTATAATCCTGGCTACTCAGGAGGCTGTGATCTGAGAAATAGATCTGTGGCTCAGGTGGCAGAATGCTAGCAAAAAGCTCAAGGACAGCACCCAGGCCCTGAGTTCAAGCCCTGGAACTGGCACGCGCACACCCGCGCACACACAAAAAATAGTAGTAGTAGCAGCAGCAGCAAAAAAAGGGGGAAAACTAGAGTTGTGGCCCACGTGATAGAACACCTGCCTATCAATCACAAAGCCCCAAATTCAAACACCAATATTATCAAAAAAAAAAAAAAAGAAACCCAATTAGAAGTAATCACATACAAATTACATGTTGCTAAAAATTAAGAAAGATGAAGACAGGAAAAAATCCTACTAAATTCAGAGACAGTAGGTCTTGATAACATTTGAGAATGCTGCATAGCCTTCAAGCCTACTGCCAGCTCCAGCCCCATGGCCCCTGCCTCAGAATCCCGACTGGTGGATGAGCACAGGTCCATCTCGGTAAGCTTCTTATGCGGGATTCTCTGGCAGCTCTTGTCTCTACAGTATCCATATCATGGGGCCAGACAGGAGAGCACCACTGCAAGCAATGTGTGCATGGCAGGGGAGTTCCTGTCCAGTTCTATCCCAGCTGCCGTCCTTGACCTGCTGCCCTGGAGCCAGAGGTACCAAAAAGGATGCCAGCCTCAAGACAGCCTCCTGCTTTTTGTAGCACAGCACTTCTAAGGCCAAGTCCTCTGACAGTCCTGTCACTTTAACATCCAAGTGAAAGGCATTGAAATGGCTGGAACTATTTTCTAACAGACACTGATTAAAGATAACAATAAAGTATATATCAAGCATTCCACAAACAGCAGTAGCTATCATTGATTCCTGTTAATTCATTTGATGCTGCTCACCAGGCCAGGCAATGGGGCTCTTACAGTCGACAAGACAGTCAAGTCCATGTCATTTAGAATGTCCAATTTAAGGGCAAACCCAGGCAAGCAAAAAGCACAAGGAACTGAGAGGGCTTTGTAGGGTAGGGAGACCCAGTAAATTCCAATCCAGTCTTGCTGTGAGGCACTGGTTTCACTTCTGGTGTTTTGCTGGTTAACCAGAGATAACAGTCGCAAAGAATTTGTCTGCCTAAGCTGGCTCCAAACTCTGCTCATCAGATCTCAGCCTCTCAAATAGTTAAGATTGTAGACATGATCTGGCAGCACTGGGCTGCTTTTTTGTTTTGTTTGCCAGTCCTGAGGCTTGACCTCAGAGCCTGGATGCCGTCCCTGAGCGTCTTTTGCTCAAGGCTATCGCTCTACCACTAGAGCCACAGTACTACTCTGGCTTTTTCCTGGGTAAACTGGAGATAAGAGTCTCAAAGACTTTCCTACCTGGACTGGCTTTGAGCAACAATCCTCAGCTCTCAGCCTCCTGAGTAGCTAGGATTACAAACTTGAGCCACCAGCACCCTGCACTTCTAGTCCTTTTTTGCACTGGTTATTTTGATAGGGTCTTGCTTTCTGTCTGAGCCTGGTAGACAACCCATTTTGATTCCTGTAATAGCTAAGAATCTTGATTGAGATGGAATCTTGTAGACTTTCTGCCTGCGATGGCCTTGCAGTGATTCTCCTCTCAGCCTCCCAAGTAGCTAGGACAGATGTGAATCGCCTGTCCTTTTTCTTAACATAGACCCAAGACCCCTACCAATTCATAAGGCTTTCAGAGAAGGCTCAAAGCCCCCTCACCCAGAAAACAGAAGGCCTGCCCAAGAAGAAGCCTGGTGTCCCTGCAAATTCTGTAGCAGTCTGCCGGGACTCCCCATTTCTTTTCAGGCCTTCCCTTTCCACAAGACTCGGTTATAAATAGCTCTTGGGTTTCTAGCTGGGGATATCTCAGACTTGCAAGAAGCAAGTTCCTTGTTCCTGTTCCTTCCCTAAACTGTCCTGAGAGTAGAGGACAGTGGCCAGCAGGGGGCACAAAGGGAAGAGGATAGAAAACACCATCGAAAACCTCATCTCTGTGGACTACCCATAATCCTAGCTAATAGCTAGGCAAAAGAGGTTGCTAGGTGCCTGTAGCCTAGGTGGAAACACTGAAAGGGGGATCCTAGGCCCCAGGGAGTATAAAGTCTGTGAACCATGGTTTTCCCCAACCTGCTTTTGAGAGCCTCTCCCATGAATCCTATTCACAGGTACTCAGCTAACCAGTGGGGGGAGACAACAGTTTATCTTTTGGCCTCATTCCTCATTTGTAATAATAATTATGCATGCTTGTGCGAGGACACATGTATGGGAGGGGGGAATGTGCAGGTGTAAGCTAGAACCTCCTGTTAGCTCTTAGGGCTAAAAGCTAAGTCTTTCTTTTATATATATATATATATATATATATATATATATATATATATATATATTTGCTTGTTTAGAGTTTTTTTTCCTAAAAATATGGAACGCTTCACGAATTTGCATGTCATCCTTGCACAAGGGCCATGCTAATCTGTATCATTCCAATTTTAGTATATGTGTTGCTGAAGTGAAAACTATATATTTTTATTGTAAAAATGCTGTACAGAGGGGTTACAGTTACATGTGTAGGGTAATGCGTACATTTTTTTTGGGGGGGGTCTGGTCGTGGGGCCTGAACTCTGGGCCTAGGCACTGTCCCTCAGCTCTTCAGCTCAAGGATAGCACTCTACCACTTGAGCCACAGTGCCACTTCTGGCTTTTTTCTTTTTGCTTGTGGTGCTGAGGAATGGAACCCAGGGCCTTATGCATGCAAGGCAAGCGCTCTACCACTGAGCCACCTTCCCAGCCCATGAGTACATTTCTTATCGAGCATGGTTACCTCCTCCTGTTTTTTCCCCTTCCATCCCTTCCCTCCCCAACTCCTCCCTCACCCCCCCCCATTGTAAAGTTCTTTTTCAACATAGTGTCCTGTACATCTCTTCGTCCCAATGGGTCAACCTGCATCCCCATTTAAGCATTCGGCTATATCCCTTCCTCTCCCCAAATTACAAAAATGTATAGTTAAGTCTTTCCCCCATCTCACCTGGGGCAGAACAAACAGGATACTCAGGTTGGTCCAGCTGGCATCTAAGAGCTTGCTTTTCTCCAGGCCCAAAGTTGAGTTTGGATGACAGTGGTGCTGGTGCTTCTCTGACCTTTGCTCTCAGGCAGATCAGATCAGGGAACCACGTGGCGGGGTCAAGTTTAAGTACCTTCAGGGACTGTAGGGAAGGCCTGTGGGGGCTTGCTAGTTCTTGTAGTGGATTCTTGCCTAGCAAGCTGAGCAAGAAAGACCACTAGGGATTGTGAGGCACCTCAAAGGTACTGTTCTACACTGCGGGCACACACACCCCTCCTGTGGCCTTACACCTGGCCTAGTCATGGCTCCCAACTTCTTCCTAAGGAGCCAAATTACTCATCAAGTGTTTTGGAACCTGTGTGTTGTCTTCAGAGCACAGGGGCGTTCAGGGGACCAGACCTAAAATTAAAGATCCCTGACCAAGCTGAAAAGGGACTTGTGGAAGCCTGGTTGCTAACAAGGTCCTTTCCCATTTTAGTATCATTCAAAAACAGTAAGAACTCCTTCTTGTCTGGGTCGGGGAGTAGGAATGGAAGAACGAGTTTAAGACCAAAATACGGTCCCGAAAGACGATGCATAAAGAAGGTTAAGTTAGGGACAGCGGTCTGGTGACCTACGGGGTGGGGTTGGGGGTGAGGTGGCGAGGGGGGGGGTTCACAAAGCTTGAGCAGCGCGGCCTACCAGAGCGATACGGGCAGGGCACTGCAGGGGGCAGAGAAGGCAGCTCGAGTAAAGGCAGCCAGAAGGGAGGAAAGGAGAGAGACACAGGCAGGTATTACCCTACAGTCATCTTGCCAGATCAAGGGCAGGAAGGCGGTGGAGGAGCTGCGGGCTGGGAAGCCCACGGCCGAGGAGCTGGGCTTCGGGGATCCCCCGCAAGGATGTGCTGTGCTGGGGGGGGGTGCGGACGGGTGCGATCGGGGAGACCCGGGGGGCAGGGGGCGCCTCGGACCTGAGCGAGGAGACGGGAAGCGCCGCCCGGGGAGCCCCAGCGGGGCCTACCTCGCGCTTCCCTCCGCC